>NC_061110.1:21996432-22343932 GCF_015104395.2 Macrobrachium nipponense | reverse complement strand
CGAATTCTTTCTATTCCACTGACCGCTCCGGCTCTGGTAAACTCTGGAGACATCTCTGGTGCTTAAGTTGAATATTTTCATTTAAACTTACGTATGGACTGCGCCGTTCGGCTGTTATGCACAACGTGTTCAGCCTACATTTGTCTTACCGCTTTCTACCAACTGGACGAATTCTGATTAACAATTTTTCGTGGCTTGTAGTACGCAATTATATTACACGTGTATTATTACAAAACGTAGTGACACTGCACGATCGTGGCTTGTAGTAAGCAATTATATTACACGAGTATTATTACAAAACGTAGTGACATTGCACGATCGTGGCTTGTAGTAAGCAATTATATTACAAGAGTATTATGACAACGTAGTGCCACTGCATCGAATTCTGAACACCTAGTTTTTGTACTTGGTTTATTGTGGTTTGTAGTAGGAAAGTGTGTAATAAAAGTATTATTACAAAACGTAGGTATGTAGTAGGAAAGTATGTAATAAAAGTATTATAACAAAAGGTAATGCCACTGGCGAATTCTGAATAACTAGTTGTCGTACCTGGTTTATTGAGGTTTGTAGTACGCGAGTATATTACAAAAGTATTATTATAAAACGTAGTACCACAGAAACAGGTGAAATCAGTAACTGGATGGACAAAGAACACCTTCAACCGGTTAGAGAAGACCTTAAACTTAGTATATTTGAAGGACCTTAAAAGTCATCTGAGGTAAAAGTATAGCTTACGAAAAGACCAACATGGAAAACTCATATCAAGAATCTTCTGGAGTTTCACACACACACACACACACACACAGAGAGAGGAGAGAGAGAGAGAGAGAGAGAGAAGAGAGAGAGAGAGAGAGAGAGAGAGAGAGAGCAAAATTCCAAACTAGTAGGATGATAACAGCAAATATATATTTTTATTTTGAAAAAAAATTATTTTTCACATCGAAAGAAAATCTTTCCCACCGTTATACCTACATTATTAAGGGGTCAGTTGCCTGACGCGCCTAGTCCTCCACTGGCTTCTATCAAAGGAATAATCCTCCACCAAACCTCTTCTCTCCATTAATCCACCTCAGCATTCTTAACTCTGTTCTCTCAAGTTTTACTTCTTCCTCTTTTCTTCTTAGAGCCCATAATTTCCGATCCATACATTAACACTGGTCTTATCACTGTGCTATAGATCTTGACTTTTAGCTTTTTTGACGTTTTCTTACCAAATACTACTCGAAAGGAAATCATGGTTTATGACTAGTAATAAAAAAAATAAGAGCAAAAAGAGGTGGAATGTTCTTTACTTGTGACCACCGACTAACTGTGCCTATCTGATTTTCCAACCTCTTCAACTTCAATTTATATATATAAAAAATATTTATGTAATGTGTCTTTCCTTATACTCACAAGCCCAGAAACTTTTCCTGATTTTGTTTTCCTTGATTCCAAGGAAAGGAAGAGACCTTTCTCGCCTTTCTTCCTCTTACAGTTGGGAGAGGAAGAAAGGTAAGAAAGGTCTATTATTAGACTAACCCTGGAGTTCGGTTAAGCCTGCCTTCCCTTTCTCTTCTTCTTCTTTGACCTCTGTATCTGAAAGAATCCAATCTTGTTTATCGTCCCGCAGATGTACCATTCCAACAAGAAGGTCAAGAGAGAAAAACCTCCGTCTTACGATGACGTCATGAGTGGCGAAGCCCCTCCCCCAGCCTACTACGAACTCTTCAGCGAGGTCGAGGGTCACGGCCAGGACCCAGCAGCAGAAGGTGTCGCCGATCTCTCCTCTTCCCCGTCACCACCTTTGCCGCTGCCATTCTCGGGAGAGCTGACCCACAGACAACGGCGGACGTCGGTGGCGAAATCCGACACGCGCAAGACGAGGAGTTTCGACGTCATTTACGTGCCGGCGATAGTGACCAGGCTGAGGAGGAGACTGTCTCTCAGTTCAGTGTGCGGAGCCAAATGAGGGAGGAGAGAATGGACTGTATTTCAGAGACTTGCCCCCAGATATATGAGACAAAGTGACTCTAGTCCTAACACTAGAGCAAAACAAAATTTAGTTTTTAAGTTTTACATTTATTTATTTAATGCTAAACTATTTCTCCTATTAATATTCAGGGTATATATTTATTAAAAGTTATCCTTCACAACAGCCATACTTCAGGGAAGTATGCCTCGACGCATTCACTTGATTTCTTTTGGAGAGAGGAGAGAGAGAGAGAGAGAGAGAGAGAGAGAGAGAGAGAGAGAGAGAGAGAGAGAATATTGAGTTAGGACAGAACTGAGCTAAATTACGTTACATAGCTACGTAACGTAAACTTCTGTTCGAAAATGAACTCTACACAGAGAAAATGAAGCACATTCAAGCACCAAGGTCCACAGTAGCCGAGATTTATGACGACCCGCTACGGCAACAGGGTAAGCTGAGCATATTACAGCGGTTTTAATTGTTGGTGTTAATTCTCCACGAATTTACCTAACTATCGGCAATAAACAACACAGTTTTAGTCAATTAATAAATGCCGGGAAAAACAAACTATATTATGTTACTTAATGGCCAAGGATTTTGTAAGTCAAAAAACGTTCATAAAAACACACATTATATATATATATATATATATATATATATATATATATATATATATATATATATTCATTATGTGTACAGTGGCGGATTTAGGGGGGAGGGGGCGAGCAGTCCATGTTCTAGGGCTCTGCACCTCAGCAAAAAAATTAATAATAATTATAAATGCATAAAAATTAATTAAATAAAAATAATAACAACAGTAATAATAATGGATTAATATATATATAATATATTAAATAATGTTTTAAATATGTCTAAAAAATGTAAGGTCCCACTTTTGCTTGCCAATAAAAAAACAAAAAGAACACTAAGATCACCGGCCACTGGCCTAAGGCCCTGCACACCCTAAATCCCGCCCCCCGCCCCGCTCCCGTATGTGTAGAATGAAAACATTATAGCAATTTCTCCGCTGTTGAGGCTATATTGCCTTTTCTGTGCTTTCGAAATAACTTTTCTTTTTTGCTTTAGGTACCAATGAGAAGATGAGAAGAGACTGAGAGGGCACTGAGAAGACCAGTGACTCCCCACGGATGAACTCCTCAAAGAATCTAATTGGGAACCAGGACGACACGAACAAGAAAACATTGGAGAAGACGGACAATCACGTCCTCATCGACACTGGTGAACGCTACTGGCGAATAAATAGAATTCCAAGTAGGCCCATGCATAGGAAAAACATTGAAAACATCAGTTAGATAGAATATACACTTTAGGCTGGAGGCCAAGCACTGGGACCCATGAGGTCATTCAGCTATGAAATAAAAATGGAGAATAAGAGATTTGAAAGGTGTAACAGGAGGAAACCCTCGCAGTTGCACTATGATACGATTGTTAGAAGAGTCTGGAACGTAAGAGGGAAGACAGAATATGAAAGGAGGTACAGCATAAGGAATAAAAGTAGATGCAGTTAGGGACTGAAGGGACGCACCAAAGAAACTTAAGTATAAAGCTTACGTATAAAGGATTGAAAACATCTGGGCCACCACATTCTTACGGTGCAAGATGATTATGAACGTGGATACGTGCATGATCCATCACATTCTTGACCAAGCACCCCATGACTACTCTCTCCATTCTGCATTCATTAATGATCACGGAGCTTCAGTTCCTTCACTAAACAGTCAGGGTTCTTCTTCTACTCTTTTGTATGTATCCTACGTCGACGCCCTATCTCTCAAAACGAACACATCCCTCAACTTTTAGCTCCATCAGAGTTAGGTACTAGAATATCTCCTGATATAATTTCCAATTTTCATTTTCTAGTATTTGAATGATTTTAAATTTATTTAAATTTTTTCATATTTATTTTAACATTCATAAATGTTTTCACTGAAAATATTTTTTTAAGTATAATTATACGTACTTTGGATTGTCTTACAACCCTGATGATGGGACAAAATATCCCAAAAATTTGGGCAATAAACACGAAATACTACTCTGGCTGTTTTCTCATTATTCTTATTCCTTCTGAATCTTTAGCATTTCAGATGCCTCAACCTTTCTGTCTTTAAATATATATAATATGCACATAGGAATGTCAAAATCCATATGACTGATACCCCAGAGCCGTACCCCATGTTGACATTAGCCAAGAAACTGAATTCTATCTTGACACTTTATGTACCCTCTCTCTCATGCATTTGATCACCTAATGAATTTCCGTGGAGGCTCTAGGGGCTAACGACTCAGGGAAACATTGTATCCCTGGGGGTGAAATCTCTATTTATTAATATATCTGTGGATACTTCAAAGAGATCATCTTTGACACTGTCAATATAGATGCCAGCTCCCAATAATTAAGCAGATATACACCAAGAGCACAACCCCCTTCAGATCTTGTGGATATGTGATACGTATTCGTACTGTACAGCAAGATGGCATTGCAATCAGTACTCTCTGCACGTTACTTGGACCATTGAAGAAAGTATATTCACCCGTAGAAAAATGCCCTTCAACCACTTCATGTAATTATATGCCAAAGAAAAGCTAAAGTATCTATGAAGAGCCTCTATCAAAGTGTTGGGCCAAACATAAATGACAAAGAAAAGCTACGGGATCTGAAGATTTCATTGAAGACAAGGGACAAACCTTAAATTTAGACTCAATATCGACAACTAGCTGTTTCTCACGGATGTTCACTTGACTCAAAAAGAATGAAGGCTTAGAAACCTATAAATCTGGGTCTTGGCCAGAACAGGAATAGTGAATCCCCTAGAAAAAACCTACAGATTAACGAGATAGAATAGAATATACAATTGAGGTCGATGGACAACTGCTGGGACCTATAAGAGTATTAGCACTGAAAGAAAAATAGAGAGTAAAAGGTTACAACGGCAGTTGTAATATGAAACAATTATTAGAAGAGGGTGGAAGTAAGATGAGAGAAAGAATGTGAATGGCAGTACAAGGAATGAAAGGGGTTGCAGCTAGGGCCTGAAGGGACGCTGCAAAGGACCTAGGTAATGGCTACAGTGTACTGTGCATGAGGTGCGCTGATGGCATGTCATCCCCTACAGATACACGAGCACCATAAACCAGACGAACACTAACACACTTCAGACTGGAGAGCCACTCACACATCAGAAGGACCACTGAGAATTGGTGTAATAAACAAGCCTGTACCTACCACCTGTATTTACTGGTCCATTAGAACACGATGGATGTTAAGCAGAATGTGCAAACTTCAAGTGAATTATGTCTGACTTTATACATTAGATATAACTATACAGACAAATTGTAAGGAAAACTAACAAGAAATTTCATTATTGTGCAGTTGTGTAAAAATATGTGGAAATTTTATTATTGTGCAGTTGTGTAAAAAATAAGTGGAAATTTTATTATTGTACAGTTGTGTCAAAAAGTTGTAGTTTTACAAAAGAAGACAAAAAATAATAAGTAAATCAGACATTTACAAAAAAAAAACAAGGAAACTATCTCATTATTTTAACCACTTAATAAATCTTATTTTAATACAGTTTATCATGATCTCACAAAGTTTAAAACATACCTATACCTATTTATCGTCTTACGCTTTTGTTGATTGTTTTGCTCATATAACAATCACTCGCATTTTATGATCCACAACGAAATGAAGTTATGAAGATGACTACAATTGCCCCAATTGGGAACCCCTGTTTAATCAATAAAGAATGCCTGTGAATGTGTAGCCAGGGATGCAGTCAGAAATTGTAAATTACTCCTAACCTTGATGACTGAGGATATTGATACTCATTATCTTATAACTGAAAGGTTCTCAGCCCATCAAGATGGTTAGGTAGCTAAGAATAAGCCCTAAGGTGGTCGGGAAGTGTGGTAAGAATGATAAGAACTTGCAAAGTTTTAATATAAAACATAATAGCACCTTACTGGAACGACGATGAATTTCACACTGCAGATGATTCTTGTGGCAATTTCTTGTTTCAGACATACATCCGAACTGACCACCATAAGGACAACACAAGACCCAACAAGACTCATCACAGCCCTGTTTAAAAAATTGGAATGATTGCATGAGTATAACACAATTAAAAGATCTTATACAAGATTTTTACTTTGCAGATATGAAATAAATGTATAAGCACTATGTACTAGTGTCAAATACTGTAATACATAGTACGTATTACTTTGATATTTAGGCAGAACCATAAACACTGGGTCAGCGCATGGAGCACATACAACTATGAAGTGAACGCATCACAAAGGGGTTCAAAAGAGGCATGATAAGAGAGAGAAAGGCGAAGCATTACCTTTTTTGACCAGGCATTGCAGCCGGAAAATTCACTCCTTTTCCACTGTATTGACAGCGAGACTAATTCATTCATCAGAGGTGATATGGTACTATGGACATGTTACAGTTATATGCTGGAATGTACAAAGATAACTTGAATTAAAACAAAATATGCAGCCAATCTAAATACGTACATGTTTATTAGGTAGATGCATTTGAGTATGCTGACAAGGTACTGGTTTAATTTATGCTATCATAATAGAATATCATAAAAATGAAGATGAACTTTATATTTGCATTTGCAAATACATTGTATTTGCATTTACAAATACAACATAAAATGTAGAACCATTCCATATCCTTACCTGGTAGATGCTTTTCATGATGGATAAGGTACTGGGTTATTGTTTACAAGAAATGCATTTGCTACAGATCAGTTTTTTGTAGGGGATGGGCTTCATACCAGGACTTGAGTATGGTGATGGGGGCGCTGCGATGACTTCCAAGTAGGCTGGCATTGGCTTGTCAATGAAGACACAGCCACATGAAATTGGAACTTTACTGCTTTTTCTTGACTCTGAGGCAGGTATGGGCTCCTGTATGAAGTCATTAGAGATGGATTGGTGCATCGTTACATAGGAATATGAAGTAGACGCATGGAGATTCTCAGTGAGCTCTGCTTCTTTGTTTCCCAGTAGGATTCCGTGCAAGGTTGTTACTTTCTGACAACCCTGCAATTCTTGAGAGCTCTTCTTCAGGTTACAAGTCACCTTCAGGAAGGACGAACTTGCCTGGAACACAAGGCATTTAGATGAATACCATTTTGACAAGAGAGGGATTGTCTTCTTCCTTTGTAATGGTCTTGGGGGGGGGCCAAGGAGGACCCAGGCCAGTTGCGACTTCCTAACTGCATTTGGTGGCAAAGGCAGCTCTGATTTAGTGAGGTGTGCTGGGTTTTTTACTCAATTAATCTGGCAAGGGCAGTCTGTATCCGAGAGGTGAAGGCTGGTCCTCCATCAGAAGTTACAGATTAAAGTATGCCAAACCAGTGAGGTTGCTTCCAATATTGGTATTGCTCCTGGCCAGTGTGTACAGCATTTGGTAGCTATCACGTTCTTCAGTAGTTATGTCTAGCATTCCTAAGTCTGCTGTAAATGGTTTACAAAACAGCGAGTGTTTGGCATTTTGGATTTTGACCATCTTGGCTTCTAAAGTTACTACTAATTCTCTTTCATATCTTCCACATGCACTCTACCACCATTCTTGCTTCACCCATTTGTTACCAAATACCTGTACGAATGAACTATTTCTTCCTTCACAATCCATATTAACATTCTGCTTAATCCTCTGAAGTTGCCATTCACTCTCATAACCACACAATTACTTACATATAATTTAACCTTTTTCTGCAGATACCCAGTCCCATTAGTTCTTTACTGCCTCTAATCAATAATGTATCGTGCAATTCATCAAGTCTACATTCCACCCACTATCAGTTTTTGTCCTATAGCTTCCCGTTGCAATGTCCCTCTCTGAATTATCACAACAATACATCCTTCAAGATGTCAAGAAAGCTATAGTATGCATAAAACTTTGTCTGAAACTTTATATTCTAACAGATGCTTCTTTTCTATTATAATTGCTTTCAACATTACATCTTTACCACTTCTCTTATAAGTTCTATCTAGGTTCGTGTATACCAAATACAACTTCCCCCATATTGCACTCATAAACCTCTTGCGTTAGTTTTTCTAACCCATCAACCCATCTTTCGTTTTCTCATACTGTCTCAATCAAAATGCTATCTTACAACTTCCATAGTATATAAAATAAAATTTGCTTTCAACTCCGTGCTTCTTGTCTACAAATCCTCAGACTCCTTTCCCATAGTCTGGTCTCTCTTTGTCGAGTTGACGGCGTCAATGACCTTCAATGTCAGGATGCCAGAAAACTTCCCATCATTCATTCATTCATTTGTAGAGTTGATGATTTTATAACAACATAAACTTTATCAAACTACTAGGTTTCGGCCCAGACACTTCCCAAAAATGGCTTTCCTCCCCTAATATTTGTCAATATTTAATAAGAGGTCCTGACTTTTCTATTTGGATGCTTCTTATATAAAGGATACATAACTGATAGGCTTTACCAAAGCATTGTGCTTGGGTCTAATTAATTTGTAAATGCACTTGTGTTATACATCAAAATGCATTTATATTTATATAACTATTTTTTTCAGGAGATTAAGTTGTGTCACTTATTTATGACCACAAGAGTAGGCTTCATGAGACGAGCAAAAAATACATTAATGCACCATGTTTCTGTTTTTTTTTTTTTTTTTTTTTTTTGCATTTACTTAAGGTATCAACTTGACCATTTCTAACTGTACACATAAGATAGTGTGTAGACGTGGTGGTGAGGGTTCAACAAAAACCTTCAAGCCACTACCAGTTCCAAGACCTAATCCTCATCTGTTCTTAGTACAATATCTCCCCTTATCTTGTATATCTGTTCTTCCCCTACTTTGCTTTCTTACATCTTTAATTCATAGTCTGAAATCAGCTTCCTTGTTTTACTTTCATTCTCACTTAAACGTTCACTTAATCCATACTTTCAGGACTTACACCCTGCTCTCTATTGGATCCCGTTCCCATAGAAATTGGAACCTTTCCTTCATTCAGGTAATCATACTTTACATAATCCACGTCAGCTATTACCACCTTGCAGTAGTATATATTAGTTTTAATCCCATCAGTTCTCGTGCCTTCATAAAGATTTGAACTAGACTCGTTTCATCCTCATCCATGACTAGTAGCATCCTACAGTTGACATACTGATGTGTGAGCAAATACAAATTATTAACTGACTCACGCAAATGCAATGCTATGGTAAAGTAGTATTTAGGTTATACATCCATTATAGTGATTTCCCAATGGTAAGTAACTTACAATTAGCAAATCACTATATAATGGATGTTTTTGCTGAACCCTCACCACCACGTCTACACACTATCTTATGTGTACAGTTAAAAATGGTTAAGTTGATACCTTCAGTAAATGCTTTTTTGCTCGTCTCATGAAGCCTACTCTTGTGGTCATAAATAAATGACGCAACTTAAATATAAATGCACTTTGATGTATAACACAAGTGCATTTACAAATTAATTAGACCCAAGCACAATGCTTTGGTAAAGCCTATCAGTTATGTATGCTTTATATAAGAAGCATCCAATTAGCAAAGTCAGGGCCTCTTATTAAATATTGAACCATTAACAAATTAAATACCTTAGCCAAAATTAAGGAGAGGCCTTAATTCCTGATTGAAAGTAAATTGAAAGTAAATTTACGAACAGTAAGTTTTACTACCATCAAAATTTATTTATAGGGGAAGGCTATTATGGGGCAGTTTATGAATCAAAAGCTTAGTTTTATCAAGTTGCATCATGCCTTACAAACATCAAATAGACCTGAACTGACTTTGATAACTATGGAAAGGGAGGTTGTTGGTCTATGGAAGATGCAACATCACGAGGAATTGGAGTTAATAATGAATGTTATCTGATGTACCACGGATGTTGTAAGAGTACGTCAAGAATGCAAAGGTGCTTATCAAAAAGATATATTATGCAAAAACTTTAATAGTGGAGAAAACTTGAATATTTCTATCCTCTACAACTCTAATATAATTGGCTCTACGAATGCGCAAATTCATTACATCACTTATTCTTTGACCAAAGCATTTAATTTCTGCCAATACATGATTTTTTCTAAAGTATGTATGTTCAGTCATCCCTGAATTTTTTTTCTCCCATTTTTTCATACACATTCATGTGAACATGTGGGCTGCAACTGTTTTCAACTTTCACAATACAAATAATTATTTCCAACAAGCCAGGTACTACAGTAAAGTTAGAAATTAATGTTCATATAAATTTTTGCCTAGTGTTCATGCACGAATATAAAATGTAAAAATGAAAACTATAAAGGAATTACATTTCTGTACAAAATCAAATAATATTACAACATACAACTACCTTTTGAGCATAAAACAAGTACTTTATACACATTTTTCATGAAAGAAGGCATTCATATAGGGTAATAATACAATGAACAGTAAAAAATATCAATATATTTTTGTCTGAAAAATGAAGATCAAATATATTCAATTACTTATACTAAGTACTAATGCTACATATCAATCATCTTTCTACATTTCCCTGGAGCAACTGCACCCATTCTCGTGTTCAACACAACTTTTGAGTGGAAGGGATGGGCATCATATTAGCACTTAGATGCTCAATTTAGAAACTGAATATCAAGCACTACTCATACTCTCTAATAAATACAATCATTAGCATTCCATAAAAAATAAAGAGGCAATCAAGACATCACCTCAGAACAATAACATACGGAACACACACATATAGCAGTGGACAAACCTACAAACAACTAAAATTCAATAATTTTTTGTCATGATTTATTGCATAGCCAAATGAAAATATAATTTGAGGATATATGTTACAAAATTGTCACGTATTACTGTACACTGTTGAGTGAAATAACATTAAATTAATTCACTTTTCAATCACTTATACACAGGATAAATGTTACTGAAATATTGTGTCACAAATACATGAATAAACAAAAACAATCTGAATATAATCACATTGTACTTAATTACGTATACCAATGTAATTCCTTTTGAGAGAAGATATCAAGAGACAGTATCAAATGAAACAATGGTACACAAAATCTACAACAACAAACACTAACAATACCCTGAGCTTCTAAGTGCTACTGCATTTGAAAATCATAAGTACTGTAATGAAATTCCCCTGCATTATGGTTTGGTGCAACTTGGTATTACAACTTCAGTTTGTTACACAGCATTCCACCACTCAATATTCCCTGTTTCTCTATTTATACCGAAATAAATATAGAAATATTACTCTTTTGCACTGGATAAGAGTCACACACCTTGCAACAGGTTTCAATAAATCTCTACTCACTAAAATATTATTCATTTTGAACTATTTAAATAAAAAATTGTCCATGCTATCTTTGCACCGTGTTACAGCTATGCTGTTTGCATATCACTCAACAGTCCCATTTTCCTTGGGCTCCACTTTCACTTTTATTGGGATGTCCTCATCGTCCAGATCAACTCCGGCTACCAGAGGTTTTATCACAGTCTTGATTTGATTCAGGGCTTTTTGATACACATTATTGTCCTCCTGTTCAAGAAAGAAATATATTTAGGCAGACACTCAGATTGCTCTCAAAACTAATAAAATAGACTATCAATGCAAAGATTCAGCAAAGGCTAAACAAAGCTCTGCAATGAGAATTATACTTTTGAAATGAAGATTGCAGCTAATTTAACCTGACAAATGAGTCCAAAAGGTCTAATTGGTAAAACTGACGACAATTATAAATCATTATAGTATCTACAAAAAAATGGAAGTACACAAAAAACTTCATATTATGACAATTTTCCACTTAGCTTTAGCTTATACTGTAAAGTATGAAAAAGGAAGTGAAAAAAGTACAGTAAACAAATAAATACCAGTGCAAACAATATCTAATATTGTTCAATAACTACAGATACAATATGAGAGAGAAAAAGTGCACCCTACCAGGGTTGTATATACTCTTAAGTAAACAAGGACCCTTCCTGTGAATAAATTTAACAAAACAAAATTTGGTAATGGTAATACTTAACCCTTAATGGACAGATACCATCATATTAGTCGCAATAACTGGTTTTGGGTGGTGGACAGATTCACTCATGGCGAGTATTAATATTACGGCACCATTGATTTGGGGGAAATCAGGTAGGAGAGAGGTTCCCTTACTTCTATAGCCCATAAATTTGCTAATGGGAACTTTTAGACTGGCTCAGATCAACGAAGTAGGCGGCTCATTAGTTAGTTGTAATCTCGACTTAGAGGCCACATATTGTTTCTCTTCCTCCCATGACATCTTTTTATTTATTTGCTCATAAATATACCAAGGGTTGGCTGTTGGTTTTAGTTCTTTTAGTTCTTTATCTTTTATGATAGTATGTCAGTTATAATTGTAATTTTGCAAAGAAATGGGCAAAGAAATATTAGAAAAATCATGTATAATCCAAAAAAGGTACTGCATCTTTCATCTCGGTAAATTTATGTAAATATTTTACAAGTACACTCAGAATCTGTTACTTATTTTAGTTCTTAACTGTTTTGATATTGTGCGAGCTTTAATTATAATTTTACAAAATAAAAATTATTCATTAGGAAAAACATGTATAACTTGGTAAAATTTATGATTGTCTTGTAAAAAAAACGAGGCCCCACAATGGGTTGCAAATAGTATTTCTCATCTTTCTGTGGAAGGTAGGGAGAATTTTTTAAAAAACTTGCATGTCTTCCTCTTCCCATTGATGTGTTTTTTTCTTAAACTGGCCAACATATGCAGCCTGGGGTGCTGTATATTTTTATTTATTTATTTTTTTTTTTTTTTTAGCCTGGCTCTTAGGGGGTAATGGAGTTTTAAAATATTTATAAAAATCGGAAATAGAAGCAAGTACTACCACAATGAATGCAATGACTGGAATATACTGTACAAGCATTTTTTCCCCTCTGATTCCCTGTTATTGCCAAGGCAACTGATAGCAAAGAAAATATTCTTATATATATGAAAGTTTAAGTAAAAAGGCAAGAGTAAAAAGCTTCACCAGACGAGTTATCAAACTCTTATACAGATGGTCATAAGAGTTTTTCAATAATAAATATATTGGATGTTATTGTAGAAATTAAACTTTTATAATGTAATTCAGACAAAATTTCTTTCAGAAATTTGTTTCCAATAGCTTTTGGTGTGAACTTTTTCATGCTAAAAATGCCATTGGCACTTCAGCTCTTGAACATACTGATGCAGTTCAGTTACATAAACCAGGTTTAATTGCAAACATTACTTTGCACTCTCATAATAGCAGCCTGTAGGGGGAGATGAAAATCTAGTACACAAAAGGCATGCCGCATATGAACAAAGGCCTGGCTGGGACTCACAGACCTAGATTTTATTGACTGCAGTTGGTTGGATCAAGTAGCCAACTTGTTATTTGTTAAGTATGGTAAATACCCAGTATCCCTATGTCAAAAATGAAAGACCAGTTTGAAAATGGGATAAAAATCATTATTATTCTTATATTCTGTTTCAAATGATCACCAACACAACTGACAATTGGTTTAATGTTTCAATTTATATTATCAGATTCATGATTTCACAAAGCCTCCCATTTATTATGGTCATGGGTTTTACAGAGATGGTAAAAAGCTAATGGCAGAACACACATCCTATCTACGTAGTTATAATACTTCCAGCTTTGGTGGCTTTATCATCAGCAACTTCATGTATTTATGTCAATACCTTGATGCACTCTTGGGCCTCCGCTATTTCGCTATTGTTATGCCTCCCTACCTTTCCTACTTACTAGCATGTATTCTTACGCCTGTTCCACTTGCTTTTTAATGAGCTGGTATCTTCACCCTTCATCTTCAACAACCTCAATATTGTATAACTGTATCCTGAGTCTCCTTTACAATTGTATTGTATCACATAAACTGTTTTTCCTTCCATCTCAAACTTGCCACACAACTTACATGGTAAACCTTCTGTCATTTCCATACAACTAACAAGGTACAGCAAGCATACTTATAAGTTGTTCTTTCTACTGGAAACTTTCATTCATCCACCATCAAAATGATCCATGAGATTACACAGCATTCACCATTATGCAGCTTTACTAGTAGCCCTAACTATTACTGCTCACTCCGTCAACCTTTTAAGTACGTACTTCCACTCTTACAACCTTGTCAGTGACTTTAAAACATCCTGAAATTTAGGTTAAGTGAATTCTGCCAAGCTTCTAACATATGTTGTAACTCCCCCTTTAAAAAATTTACATAAATGACAATACTGAAATCTCTTCATTTCCACTTTCCACGCAAAAATATTTTTCCATGTTTACTGTACTTTGCAAAATAAACCTCCCCTCTGTCTAGAAACCTGTAAACCTTGTCCTATTATCATTATTAGTAGTGTTGTTACAAGTCTTATCCATCTTTCAAATATAAAGAATTTATTCGTTTTATTTTAGCAAGCCTTCCTCTTATCAATAAATGTAAATATTACACATTAACAATAACAATATCTAATAACACCAACTTTTCAAGTCAAGAAAAATATGATCACTGCCCCTAATGACTTCTACTAAACAATATGGGGCAAATTCATTCAATAAAGTAATAAAGCAGCCATTAGATAGTGCTATAAAACCTCACACATTCGCGAATTCCTATCAAGAACGTTTCCTCGCATTATTCGCGGTATTTTTCTATGAGAAATATCCACAAATTCTTGTTTTTTTTTTATCAATTTCATCATAAGATGCACTTTTTGTGATAAAACTATTAAAAAAACCAAGTATAAACATTTTTAGTGGGTTTTTCTTCAGTTTTAACTAACAAAATAGGCTGTTTTCAGTGTTTTTAAAGGGGTTCCAACTATTCACGGGTGTGTGTGTGTGTGTGTGTGTATTCCCCGCGAATACGGAGTGACCACTGTATACCTATGTAAGGCCTCCATCATAAAATGTCATTACCACAATATAACAAATTTTTAATCAATTTGTATTTTTCATAACTAAAAAACCTGAGGTTTTAACATTAGGATAATACTAGCGCCAAGCTGGAAACTGGTAGAATTAATAGAAAACTTGTGTGATCCAGGGACTACTGGCATCTGTACCAGGTCACGGGGTATTGTAGTTCCCAGAATGACCTTCGCGTCCCGTGACCTATAAGTTACTCTTCCAACCCAGTTTAGACTGTTAGAGGAGTGGTTCGAGGTGGGCCTTATATATGTTAAGACCCCAGGTTTGTTAGTTATGAAAAATACAAATTGATTAAAAATTTGTCATTTGTTCATATATGAAACATACCTTTGGTCTTAACATTAGGATAGACTTACTTATTGGTGGGAGGTAAGTCTCTATAACCGACTGGGAGTTTGCCACCTTTATCCATTTATGAATAGATGTATTCTAGACAATGGACTATAACCTTTGAACCAAAGATATATGAGAATCTATTGGTTTCCCTCTCTGGGTGTTTCATACAATGCCATAGCTTATTGCATTACGGAAGGTGGAGAGCTATCCATTCTCACAAGCAACTCCAGTCCCTGTACATGGATCTATTATCACCCCACTCTCTTCCCATTATTGAGAGAAGTGTGTTGCTACTGAAAAGTATCCTATGCTCTAGATTATCTTTACAGTATGGCTGTCACCCTCACATGTATCTAGTCCTCTCCAGCTCATGATGGTACTCTCCCTCTTACTGCCCGTAGGTAAAGGAGTAGTTAGAAAAGTAGTAAAGAAAGACAACCAGTCATCTCATTCATTCTACTTTCATACCTTCATCTTAGACTAGACACTAACTGACCCGCCAAAGGTACTGGATGAGCAATACCACTTGTTGGGCAGCCACCACTTAACCCAAGGAAAGTGTCCAAGGATCTATGGGCAACATCTTTTAAATAAAAGGAAGTAAAAGTTGTTTGGCGTCGCCAAATACCAGCTTTCAAAATCCTCTCCACAGACATATTTTTCTTGAACACCAAAGAAGCACTCAAGCCCCTGATGTCATGAGCTCTAGGTCTCTCCAGGCTATTTGACCCTCTGTCTCCTGTCATGTATGCATTCTTGATCGTTTCTCTCTACCAAAACGATATTGTGTTCTTGGACACTTCCTTCTTGTTCCATTCTGTACTCACAAACAGCCTTCGGCATCCCGGCTTGAGATGCCGCGTTCTTCTTAAGTACGCTCTTAGTACTCTGTCAGGGCATAGCAGCATTTCTTCAGGGTCATTGTCCACAAATTCTACCAGAGAAGGTGTCAAAAAGGAGTCGAATCTGCCATCCACTACTGATGGGTTTTGAGTTTTGGCTACGATTTCTGGGACAAACTCGAAAACCACAGACTTCCAACCTCTCGAATGCTTCACCACATATGACAGACCTTGCAGCTCCTCCACCCTTTTGGTTGAGGCTAGAGCTAATAGGAAGACTGCCTTCAGGGTCAAGCTTCTATCTGTGGACTGTTGCAATGGCTCGTATGGGGATTTTGTAAGGCTGCTCAGTGCCATGGTCAAATCCGAATCTAGGGCTTTTAGTTCCTTCGGGGAACAGGACTGCTCAAAACTCTTCATTAACATAGCCATTTCCCATGAAGAAGAAATGTCCACGCCTTCCACCTGCAGAACCGAAGCTAGAGCAGCCCTGTATCCCTTTACAGCAGATACAGACATATATCTTTCTGTTCTGAGATATATCAGAAAGTCCGCTAACTGTTAAATAGTGGTTCTGAGTGAAGACAAGTTCCCTCTATGACACCAATCACAGTACACAACCATTTTCCTTGGTACACAGCTGCCGATGACATTCTGACATTTCCTGCCACCTGTGTTGCTGCTTTCTGAGAAAAGCCTCCCGCTCTTAGGAGATACTTGACAGTCTCCACCCGTAAAGTGATAGGAACTGCACCAACTGGTGGTACCTCTCCACGTGTGGTGGATATAGTGGGTTGTTCCATGGAGGTAACTCTCTTGGTACATCTATTAGAAGTTCCAACAGGTCCGGAAAAGAAAAATATGAATTAAATGGGCACACTAAACCGGCTTTAAACAGATAGAAAGTAATCACGTCTTATCTTAAAAGCGGTGGGAAAGTCACTGATAAGTCACGGGACGCCAAGGGCATTCTGGGAACTACAATACCCTGTGACCTGGTACAGATGCCAATAGTACCTGGATCACACTAGTTTTTAATTAATTCTACCGGTTTCAAGCGTGGTGCTAGTATTATCCTAATGTTAAGACCAAAGGTTTGTTTCGTAAATGAACAAACAATATTTCTGAACGAGTTAAAAAAGCAATCCATTACTCCCATTACAGCAGCAGTTACCTGTTAATTGCAAATCACATCAGTAATAGTATTTCAATGAGCTACACAGGAAATCTATACCTTTTAGTTCAACAATCTGCTTTACCATTCTATTAAGACAAACAATTCAACATTAGAAGTAATTATAATAAGTTACTATTACTTATACCTTCTAAATTAATAAAATCAGTTATGAATACTTACAATGGCTTTCTGAAGCTCCTCTTCCATTGTCTTGAGACTAGAGTTGGATGCTTTGACTTCTTTACTTAATTTCAGACACTTTTCGTGAGATTTCCGAGCTTCGTCTTTACTGGCCACTGTAAAATATTTCATTTCTAATTATCATATGTGAGAGTTCATGAAAATACGTCTATTATGAAATTTATTAAATTTTAATTCCATTACATAACTTCATGATAGAGTTCAAATTGCTATGAAAATACTTTCAGAAAATTTATGTCTTTTGAAGTTACTAAGTAATTTTATGCTAGAGTTCAAACTGCTTTAAGGTGCAGTATTGGAAAGAAATTCATACTTAGTTCTTTCTGCAACTCTCTCAGCTTCTCCTCTGTGCTGTTTCTAGCATTCTCAGATTTTTCTAATTGCTGTATTAATTTTCCAATGTCGACAAGAGATCCTCCATACTTCACAACACCTGCAAAGAAAGAGTGTTTCAGTTCAGTGTGATTCAAGGTTCATTTCATTATCAATGGTACTTTAAGGCATTGAAGATGTGCACCCAATGAAGGGATTACAATTTTCAATGCATATCTCACTTTTGGCATTACAAAAGATTTTACCACAGCTGTTCTGCTTTACTTATTACATTTCATCAATTCCTTTTTCCTGAACACTCAAATTTTACCTATTCTCTTCTTGCCAAAAGCTTAATCAAACTTACAAATACAAAAAAAAATTTACCAGACTAGAAAAATAGAATGTCAATTTTTTATTTAGAGATTAAGATGTTTACTTGTATAATCCCAGCAGGAAATTGGATCACAGCTATGTAATGAATAAACAAAATTTTCTATGCTAAATATCATTATGTGTAACAACATTAAAATAGATCAAAACATCCTTTGCTTGAAATTTCATTACCTTGACTTCCTGTATTGACAGTCACTTCACCATCATTCTGCTCTTTGTTCTGGGAGCCATCATTAACTGAAAAAGAAAATCCTTAAATACGAAGCTAAAATGTAGAGGACTTGAAAAACTGAATTCCCAACTTCTACTATCACACAATGAATTTTCCTTAAGACATATGACATTTTCTATCTGGTAAATAGTAAAATAAATGTTTAATTTAAAATAATTCAAACATCAAACACACACACATATATATATATATATATACAGCGGTACTTCAGCTCACAAACGCATTGGGTTACAAACCAGATGTTCAAAAAATTTTGTTCCGGTTCATCAACCATGCTTCAAACCACAAACACACAAACATCCCCATAAAGGGTTCACTGGAAGCACCAAATGCTTTTTAAAATGTTTTTTGATTGTTGATTAGTCTTTTTAAAATTTAATTTTAATTATTTACTTTTACCGAAGAAATAGTATATTGAAAAACGAATACCTTATACGTATATTGCTCATGTAATAAGCGACCTCGCATATCATGCAACCCCCAGATTTTCGCCTTTAAAAAATGATTTGATCATGTATCTCCTGTATCATACGATATCAAAATCATCACAGATGCTTCAGTCCCTCTTAAAATCAATGAGAGCAGCAATTAGAAAATGAATGTGCACTTGAGCATGTGAACCCCCGGAACTCCAGCAGGAGCCTTTGGAATGCAACCATGCACGTGCATTGCTGCTGACTGACACTTGTTATCTTTGCTTTACAATGGGCAGAAGCATCTTTGTATGATTTGCGTCACATGAAAGAGATAACTAGAAGTAATGGATTTGTGGTGAAACAAATGTCTATTCTACGTAATTAAGTAAAAACATCATTGATAAATAACCATTATTTTTAATTCATCTCATATGTGCTCCTAAAAAAGCTATAGAACTGAGATGACAATAAGCTACATTTTAACTGACCATCTATGCACATAGTGGAGAGAGAGAGAGAGAGAGAGAGAGAGAGAGAGAGAGAGAGAGAGAGAGAGAGAGAGAGAGAGAGAGAGAGAGAGAGAGAGAGAGTGAAAACAGGTTAATGCAATGAGCAAACACCTCTGTCATAATTTCTATGTAAAGACATAAAAAATGATTATTTCAATTTTAAGATGTTAACATATACTGACAAATATAAAACATTAATCACATAATAATAATATAAAAAATTAAAGGGAAAACAAACCTGATGATAGTGGTTCCTCTTTGATTCTTATGTTTTTCTTGGAGAGTGATTTTATATCTACTGCACTGGGAGCATTTGTAGCATCCAAGAACACAGGCATCACCATGTTATTTCCTATTAAAAATTTCAAAAAGTTAATTACATCAAATATCATGTCCTTACTACAAATATAACTTTTCTGTAAGTAAAAGTTATAACACAAACATTATCCACAATACTGCTAAATTCAAACAGGTACACATCAAGGAAACAAACCAGAATTCGCAAAACTGAAACCTGATCTCCACTAGGTCCCAGAAGTACTAAAAAAAAAAAACGCACACAGCTGCTTGTTTACAAGCCAGGGTAATCAGCCCTGGATAACTCCAATGAGCAAAGGAATACTCTTTCATGGGTGTTGTTACTTGATGGGACAGCTGAAAAGATGATCAGCCTATGGCCCACTCACAGGGCACAATGAAGAGGCACACCATAAGAGGAGAACCTCTAGAACTTCCCTACTGACTATGTGAAGAACTTTTACTGCAGCCTCAACAGAATGAGGCTCAGAACTTTCTTCACGCCAAAGAGAATAAGAGAATAAAAGGACAGAGCCCAAAATCATGGAGAAAGTCAGCACAAGTAGGCATACCAGGTCCTATGGGATGAAAAGTGGGTTCAGAACTACTGCCAAGGTCATGATAAGAGAGTTTTTCAGCTCTGAAAAGAAAATCACACATGGAGGAAGATGCAGATGAGAGCCACCGGTGACACTAGAGGCAACATAGTAGCAACGTGTGGACTTGCAGGAGGAGTGATGGAAGCAGAGGCAGCCAGCAACACATCCAATACATACAAATGACTAATCATACTCTACTAAGCAGAATTACACTGTTTCAACAATTCATGAAGCAAGGGTCTACCAACTGGGGCATATCCAGGCAAAGTGGCAGTAGGCAGCCTTAACATCAGCAATGTAAGTGAAAAAACTAAGCATAGAGCAACAGCAGAGGATGGGGAGAGAATGATTATCTTTCGCTGAAACCCCAGAAACTTATCATAGAAAAGTGTCATTCACAGATGAACAAACCTATGGCATAAAAGACCACTAAGTCATTTCCTTTTCAAACCACAGCAAGGGCATAAGACATCACAGGGGAAAGGGCGATGAAGTATTAGAAGCACTGCAACACATTCAGTAAAACTCCATAAACCAAAGAGCATAATGAGGCACACCCTGAAGGCTTAGAAAAGTGGAACCATTCAAGATACCAATTCTCAGACCTAAGATATAGATGGTGAGAATCCTCCTCAAGGAAAGTCATAAAGGTGTTACAAGAATTCCTGGGTAATGCTAACATATGCTAAGATAAAGTAACCTATATTAACAAAACAACACTGGTAAACTAAATATCATATAACACTATAGTAGATTCACATCAACCGTGCATTTGATGTCTAGGCCAGTCCCTTATGACACTCCTGATTAGCTGTTGATAAGTCAATCTCAGTCTCTCGAGAGAATTTACATAGGCAGGATGTATGTTCCACCTCTCCTGAGGGATACTTTTAAAAAATGTATCCCTCAGGAGTAGATCCTACCCATGTGAACTCTCGAGAGAGGTTGAGAGTTTCCAGCCCTGTGATTGGCTTATCAACAGCCAATCAGGAGCGTCGTTAGGGACTGGCCTAGACATCAAATGCACGGTTGATGTGATTCCACTATAGTACCTATTAAACATTACCCTTCCATACATTAATGTACATTGAAGCAAACTATCAGCTACTATTATCAACCAATGCAGGATACCAAAACCCCCTACCTTTTGCCAAGCTCTCCATGTCAATAGTTGGTGCAGGGTCCCTAGGCTTGTCCTTATCCTCCAGTGGAACATCGGTCAGTTTGCGATAGTGGAGGACATCACGCGACATAACTTTACACATCAACTTCTTTTGCTATTGGGAATATAAAAATTGATAAGATTACAATTGAGTGCTACAAAAATTTTGGTGCTCACTGGCCTTCTTAACAGTGAACTTAATAGGTTTAAGTAAACTTAGTTCAGCCAAACTAACTGTTCTACAAAGGAAAGAGAACAATATACATTACTATACAAATAAATTTCTCTTCAGTGAAAAAAAAGTGTTTCAGAATTTGAGACTATTTGAGGCTAAAAAATATTTTTAACTAATTTGTATTTTTCATAACTTACAAACCTGAGGTCTTAACATAAGGATAAATACTCAGCGCCAGCTGGAAACTAGTAAAGTTTAAAATAATTGTGTACGCAAGGGACTATTGGCATCTGTGCTTAGTCACGAGACAAGTGGAGCCACCCATATACCCCCTCATTAACTCGTGACCCCGCTAGTTATTCTTCCAACCCAGGTTAGTTGATAGAGGGGTGGTTAGAGGTGGGCCTTTGTATGTTAAGACCTCAGGTTTGTAAGTTATGAAAAATACAATTTAGTTACAAATTTGTCATTTGTTCATATACGAAAAAAACCTTCGGACTTAACATTAGGATAGACTTACTCTTGGTGGGAGGTAAGTACTATTAACCAACTGGGAGTTTGCCACCTTTGATCAGTTTTCTGAATACTAGAATTCTACGAAACAACTGACCAGTATTTCCGAATCTAAAACATATACGAATATCATAGAGTCAGACTTCTGGATTTTTACACAATGTCATAGTTCATTGCGTCCAAGGAAGATAAGATCTGTTCCCCTAACAAACCAATTCATCCACTCATGTAGGTTTGTTATCATTCCTCTCCCCCTTGCTAAAGAGAGGAATGTCCTGCTATTGATAGGTATCTTACTGATACTAACCCTAACAGTATGGCCACTTCACTCACCTGTACCTTGTCCGTTCCAACTTGTGATGGTACTCTCCTCTTACTGCCCGAAGTAAAGAAGGAGACAGAAATTTGAAAAGGAAAGAGGCCATTTCACATTCATACCATCATCTTAGACAAGATACCACCTGACCCGCCAGGGGTACTGGATGAGTTACACCATTTGTTGAGCAGCCACCAAAGGACCCAAGGAAATTGAGTCCAAGGACCTCTGGGCAACCTTATACATATATACAGGAAATTGAAAGTGGTTTTCATAACGAAGAGCCCACTCTCAAATTTCAATGAACAGACAGACACCTCCTTAAAATTGCTCAATTTTGAGCTTAGATACAGTCACAGACCAACCGTCACGATCATTTTAACAGATATGTTCTTAAATGCCAGAAGGCCCATATTCTTCTGATGACCTTCTCTTCTGTATAACCACATTGGTACAACTTGACAAACAATGAGTAGGCTTGACCGATCGCCACTGTTTGGCCTGTTCCTTTACGTCTATCAACTTAATGTTCTAGGTGACATAGTTCTTTCTATAACCATAGAGTACTTTGACAAGTCAAAGCCGGCCCTGCTGAAGGTCCCTCACACATACTCACACCGTACTGAGCATGACTAAAAAATGTATCTGTCATCATGACCAGTGCTGCATTGACTCATTATCTTGGATTCCGGGGCCAATTGGAACTGATGTTCCAGACTACTTTTGAGTCTACGTCAAAACTCTGGTTATTGAGTACTCCCACTCTACCAAGGTCAGAGGAAGACCCCCCTTCCATGGTCAATTTCCTGTAACAGGACTGATGTATGTGCCTGGTGGTAGTCCGTCAAGGCTGCTCTGATACAGAGTATGTTTTCACTTATCAGATTTGAGTTCTTATATGCCCCATCCAGTTCACTGCTCCTGATTCATCTGAAGATTAGTCAGTGTGAAGCAATATTCACATGCCCAATCACCAGTCCAATGTATATCACCATGCATGTAAACATGTAATTACAGATATTCTTCCCTCTGTTCTGATAACATCTCCACCAGATCATTGTCTACTGACCGAATGCCTTTAATGAACAGAAATGTCCACTATACAGGCAGTCACGGCCAAAGAGTCATTCTGTATATATGAGCTAACGACCTTTGGAGTCATGTTACGTCTGAGGTGACACTCTACCCCCAAAAACTGAGAACTACTAGTTCGAAAGGGGATACTGGTCAACCTCCAGACCTTGAGATATTAATTCTACCTATCGGTGGTGCCTCTTCCCCACACGAACCTGGTAGCGATGATTGTGCTATGATAAACTTTATCAGTCACTCATCCTGGGTCCTCCTTACTGGAGCCCATCCTTCCTTTTGGGACATGGCGGAACAAGTAGAACCTAGAGCTTGCTTAACCTCCAGGTGGTTCCCAGTATCGCAAATGGAATCCTCAGGCTCCTCGAAGGGTGAAACCAGAGACAGCTATTACATGGTTTTTCCATTATACGAGTTCCTCTCTGGACGATTGGTTTGTGCACTAATCTGCCAAACCAGTGGTCTGAGGTCCTACTCCAATCTCGGCCAACGCAGAATCAGAGAACTTATTTCTGGTGATAGAAAATAATTTATCGATATAGTGCTGTTCGGATCCCACAATAAGCTGCAGGTCCCGTTGCTAGGTGACAAATTGGTTCCTAGCCACGTAAAAAAATATCCAATCCTTCAGGGCAGCCCTCAGCCCTAAGAGAGCTATTAAACAGCTCGGTATTTTTGTAAAAACTAAGATCCCAACCACGAAACACCTTATGCGGTGACCTGTTACAATATACAGGCACATGTTCAATATGCTACCCTCCAAAGGGAAATCCTATATTGCCAGGAACCATCATGGTGCTATTCTCGAGTAACCTAGCCCAGAATTGTACCCAATGTCACTTCACCTTACCTCACTTGAAGAATGGGAAACTCCCCACTTTCCCCTTCCAGATATGATGAGGTTCTAATGCCTTGCTCTGGCCAACTGAAGCTCAAACCCTCTATGTTAAGTTCATGACTTCAATATAGAAACTAGACCAGTATGGACGAGACCCATTTGCAGATTTCAGGTTAACTTAGCCAACAACCACTTGGACTAGTCTAAGTAGGTATAGTCAATTAAGAATTGACTAACTTATTTTAAGTTGGCAAGACCAGGTTGACCCTGGCTTGGTTAGGTTAGGCTATGTTAACCCTTCCAATTAGGCTAGGACCCTGGTTTGGTTAGGTTAGGCTATGTTAACTCTTCCAATTAGGCTAGGACTCTGGTTTGGTTAGGTTAGGCTATGTTAACACTTCCAATTAGGCTAGGCTAACTCCTCCATCACTTAGGGTAGGTTAAGTCCATCCGAGATGTACACTTAACTAGGCTAGGCTAGGCTAGTATAGACTAGCTTATTCTAGAAACTAAATGACTTAGGTTAGGGTAAAGTCATTCAAGAAAGTTTGGGCTATCCATGCTAGGCTACAACCACAACCTTCTAGGCTGAGGTGGTAAAAGTGTTTCGAATGGGTAGCCTAGGCACTAGTCTATCCTCGGCTATACTTATAATCTTACTAATTTGCCCAACCTAAGATAGTAAGGGCATGTTCAAGCAACCAGATCATGTTAAGTCATCAACCCACTGTTAGGCTAAGCTGACATGTATGTCGGAACCATCTAACCTATGAGTTAGGCTAAGCGGACCCGGCTAAGCTAAGAATTGTACCACTCAGACTAATCTAAGATAGTAATTGTAGGTTCGAAAGCCAAACCGCAACCATTAGCTGGTCCAAGCCAGCACATGCATAACCAAACCAGTTAGTTTGGACAGTCTAAGCTAAGAACTACCACTCAGATTAACTAAGATAATAACAGTAGACTCGGACTGGCTGGAATAGGCTACGAATATAACCACTTGTTAGACTATAGCATCTTAGGTTACAAGTGCCCTACTTAGGCTTGGCTACCTTAAGAGGCGAAAGAAAGACATTCACCTCTTCCTTTCGACTCAAGTTCCCATCCGATTTCATTAAGAAGAATGGTTCTATAATACTTTCGAAGGAACAAAGCTTTCGATTAACTTTAACTACTTGTGTAAGAGCCGAAGCGTTTGGTCAATATTCTTATAGGAAGAAACCAGCTTATACCAACAAGTATATAAAACATGGGAATTCTTCTTACCTGTAAAGGTTTGAAGTTTTCTGGAGTCAAGCCAAAGTATGCTAATTCCCACCATTCAGGCTGCATACGATTACTAAGAGGTATCCATATCCTTCCATCAATCCGTGCATTTTACGTGTGGTAAAATGGACCCTACATGACTAGAACAAGGTAATTCATACACTTTCTTATCCTCTTTCAAACCAAACACCGTGTCAATCCCCGGGGGAAGCATGCTGGCAGGTGTCTCCGTGCTCCACGAAAGGTTATTGAATTGACTAATCAAATCAATAACCTCCTCATACAAAGCCAGAAACACTTGGTTTTCTCTTCCCTCCGGTTCTAACGCACTGTGTTCAGCCACAGGAGACAGTAACTCCCTCCTACCCTCTGACAAACGTCCGGGTGCGTCATGGCCGTCCAAACACACGGCTGCGGCATCTTTGATCTTTAATGGCCACTGATGGCTCGATCTCGAATAGTCAGTAGGATCTGAGAAGGTATCTATTTGCATGCGTCATGGGCATATGGCCTCGGGACCTTTGATCTTTAATGGCCGCTGATGGCTCGATCTTGAAAATATTATAGTCAGTAGGATTTGAGAAGGTATCTGTTTGCAATCCTATATACAAATATGAGAGCAATTTTATCATATTTCATTACTCTGACATCTAGAGTCCGTGGAAAACGTTCGTAAAAGCATCGGCGTATGTATGAAGTTCAGCAACGGCATTGTAGTCTTTTTTAGACTCTTTATAGTCACCACTGGGAACTCCACGTCGGCCGCTAGCCCAGCAACCGTCAACGCTTTCGCTCGTTCGGACTCTTGTAAACGGCTTCGTCCAGTTGCTTTGAGCTTACTAGCCACTGACTTCTTGATTTTCTTGCTGATTGGGCTGTGACAGTCCTGGTTCAAAGATGAATAAGAATTTACTCTTCTCCTCTTGTCCCGAGGATCAGTCACGAAACCCCATATCCTCCAACGCTTGACTGGTACACTCAGTGATGCCATCGAACTTAGCTATGACACCATCTAGAGAAGAAGACGAAGAAGACGACGACGAATCACAAATTTTCTTTTTGTCTTACTTAGCCATTTTCACCTCTAGATCCTGTTTATTCTTCATTACTGTGTGTACCAATGAGTCAGAAAGCGTATTAGGTTCTGGAGGCAGCGAAGTAAATCGAGAATCAGTAAGCTATGACGTCATGACTACCGCCATTTGCAAGCGGTTTTGGCTATGACTTAACACGCTTGATGGAAGTGTGAGGCTGTTTATGGTACTCTTGCAGCCAAGATCAAGTCGCAGCATGAGAAGGCTTCATGTTCACATACCCGGGAATTTCAAAAAACAAATTGAAAACAACAGGGGGCAAACTAAACCAGCTTTAATAGGATGGAGCAAAGCACGTCCTCACTTAAAGGCGGTAAGAAAATAACTAGCGGGGTCACGAGTTAATGAGGGGGGGTATGTGGGTGGCTCCCACATGTCTCGCGACCAAGCACAGATGCCCAATAGTCCCTTGCGTACACAATTATTTTAAACTTTACCGGTTTCCAGCTGGCGCCGAGTATTTATCCTAATGTTAAGACAGAAGGTTTGTTTTGTATATGAACAAATAAAATTTACAGCCATTTACAAAAACACACTCATAAATGCTTCAGAGTAATATAGTGAATTGTTATTTACTTTGAAATACAGTTGTCAAACATGACAAATTTTTAGCCAATTTGTATTTTTCATAACTTTCAAACCTTCGGTCTTAACTGTACGATAATCTTCTAGCGCCAACTGGAAATCCAGTAAAATTAATTTAAAAAATTGTGTGATCCAGGGACTATTGGCCTCTGTGCCTACTCACAGGGTATTTGGTAGTTCCCACAATGCCTTGGGCATCCCGTGAGCTCATCAGTTACTTTCTTACTGCCTTGAAGAGAGGATGTGATTACTCTCTATCTCTTTAAAGCCGGTTTAGTTTGCCAGTTTCCCTATCTTTATTCTCTATCTTTTCTCTGGGTGTACTAAGTGTGTGTGATCTGGTAGGATTGTATAAGATGTGGGAGATCATGGAGAATTTTGCCTCACCAACGAAGCATTTGCACCCAAGTATTAAAATATTAACTTACAATTTATACTTCTGTACCCAAATCTTTTATATACAACTTTTACCTAGTTATCAGGGAGTTAAATCCTTTGCAACATACTGAGAGAGAGAGAGAGAGAGAGAGAGAGAGAGAGAGAGAGAGAGAGAGAGAGAGAGAGAGAGAGCAAAGCTATTACATAAATACACTTGAGAATCACCTCAAACACACTAATTACAAAAAAATAGGTTTTTGCTCGTCTCCAGCCAAGCACAGATGCTATTAGTCCCTTGGGTACATAATTTTTTAACTTCACCAGTTTCCAGCTGGTGCTAGATTATTTATCCTAATGTTAAGACCGAGGGTTTGTTTTGTATATGAACAAATATATTGGAGTTTATCTAATGTTATGAGAAACTATAACAGTGAACAATGCAAGTAGAAGTTTTGTCTACTTATAACGTTTTATATTAGTTTAGATTAAACTATGATATGTGTCATTCTATACAAATAGATAAAAAAGCTCTTATTTAAGCCAAAATCCCGATCGGAAACAAAAACAAAAAAGAAAGCTCTGTACGGAGTTGCTGGTTGTTATTAAGCAACTGAATATGAATGGCAAAACAAAATACAAAAGTAATGAACCATAATACTGAAAAAATTGATGCTATATTACAGACATATCAACTGCTAAAAATATAGGTATAATTTCAGGGGCTGTAAAAGATGCAAGTACGTACGTAAATGTTTTGCTATCCAGTAATTAATTAGACTACTCAAGTCAAATATCTCAACTCTAACATATATATGACTAGAAAAGGTCTTAGTTCTAATTCTGAACAAACCTGGGCTCTCGAGAGATTTAGTCCCAGCATGTTAATTATGTCTTCCAAGTCCCTGTCAATAATATAACCCGTATGCGTTTGGTCAAAGTATACAAAAGAAAGGAGGAGATAGGGATCAATTGTAAACATTTTCTTCTTCTCTTTCTTTTCTCTTCTTTCCCTGTCTTTTTTATCATCTTTTCTCCTTCCTTCTTTGCTTTCTTTCCTTTCTTTGCTGTCCCCTCGCTTTGTACTTGGCATTTCATCCTT
This sequence comes from Macrobrachium nipponense, assembly GCF_015104395.2. NCBI lineage: Eukaryota > Metazoa > Arthropoda > Malacostraca > Decapoda > Palaemonidae > Macrobrachium > Macrobrachium nipponense. The sequence goes on along the minus strand of NC_061110.1, from coordinate 22,315,143 downwards.
AGAATCTTCATCATCCTGAAAATAATTTCATAAATGATAAAACCATTTGTAACTTGATGAGAATGATTTTTTCCTTATTCCAAAGGCTTTAAGTCAATTTCTCACATTTAGGAAACATTCAAAATATAATACAAGGCCACATACAGACTGCTACATGTATCCACCTTCCTATAAAACAAATCTCAATGTGTTTAAGTAATAAATTTGTAACTAATCTACTCGAAGTGTAAATCACTTATCATTTTTGGGACTAGTTCAAACAGACCACAATCACACTTCCTCAATGACAACTACCCTAAAACCAATGTATCAATTTTTTTAGTTACTCAAATAGTTACTGACATAGTTCTACAATATCATGTGGGGAACCAACACTTTCCATTAAGCAATTTTTCCCCTTTCTTCCTTCTTAATTAGGAGAAAACTGTTCACCACTTTCCTTGAATTATACCAAAATTTAATTATTTAAAAATATTTTCCTTAAAACACACCAAAATTAATTTTCTTTGCACAGTATATTCACAGTAAATTCACGGGAAGACCAAAATTGCCTTACCATCTCCTCCTCTTCGTCTTCCTCCATTTCTTCATCTTCTTCCTCCTCTTCCTTCTTTTCCTCATCCTTTTCAGCTGTTTTCTTTTCCTTCTTGTCAGCTGATTTTTCCTCTTCCATCTTCTCATCTGATTCTTCCTTTTTATCCTTATCCTCCTTTTTGTCCTTTTCCTCATCTTTCTTGTCTTTCTCTCTTTTGTCTTTGTCTTTTTCTTTTTTGTCCTCCTTGTCTTTCTTCTATATCACCAATAAGAAGAAAACATGATCAAAAAAAAAATTATATCTTAAGCTTTACCTTAAAATTATACATGACTGGCAATCGTAGTGTTCAAACTGCTGACATTGCAGAAAACAATGGTATTATAATTGACAACCAAAAGTACTTAAAGAAATGCACAGCAGAGATAGAAGAAAAATCTAAGATTGAATAAATCATGCAGCAATATAGCACAATTAATTTCTAGAAATAACGATTTTTAAATATACAATTTGTCTATAAACCCATCAATCATACTCAGCCTTACTCCTTGCAAAATGGACAATAGTCCCACAAACCTGATAGACTTCAAAATAAGAAAACTCCCACTGAGCTTGTCCAGGCCACACTCCATGCCCCAGAACCTAAACCGTCCCCTGTGCTAACCTTCATCTTACATAGAAATGGGAAGTGAGAGGACAATTAAGATTATGTGTTTGTAGAAACAAGAGTTGTTATAAATTATCATTATTATTAAGTAGTTTAACAGACCTGGCTAATTTATTTAGTTCTCACAGGACTGGCCTGAAGGATTCATCTAATATCCATGAGTCATACAAGAGTGACCAATTGAAGACAAGTCGATATTACTTATGTCATTCCTTTGGATATGCTGAAGTCTTAATTCCAAAATTAGGCTCGATCTGATTTAATTTGTAACTACTGTCTCTGGTTTATTATATAAACTAGTAGTAGGTATATCTACGTCATCTTGTCATAGTAATTGCAGCTTTGGCTGTATTGTTGGTATCTTCATTTCCTCTGATGCCTAAATGGGAAGGAATCCACCATATTTCTACATATTTACTTTCATGCTATCTGTGTACTTCTAATAATGTATTTAATTGAATTTAATGCTTCTTTTAAGTAAATGGACAAAGGGAGAGACATGTAATAAGTAAATAATGACTTACACCAATTACTCATGGTATTTGTGTCCTTCACTGTTCTTGATTCTCCCACACTACTACGAATTTTATACAGACAAACACCGTCAAGGATTATGGCTGTGTGGAGGGGGATGTTTCAATATTCATACAAGACTTTAATTTACTACATGGTCCAACATAAATTCCAAATTTTTTTATAACCTTCCTATTCTTGTGTTAATGTGCAGCACATTAAATATGTAATAAAACATGCAATTGCATACACATTATTTGCAGTATCTTACTTGCACTGAAATTGCATTTGTCACTATGACTGCAGAAAGTTGGTATTCCTAGTGCTATTAGTATCATGCTATACTATTGGGGAAAAAAAAAGGTGGCTATGAAAGAACAACTTAAAAGGGTGAAAAGGTTGACTGTCTAGCTCATTCTTTTGAATTGAGCAGTACAACAGTACCATATCAACAATCATTAATGATGAGGCATGGATTTTGCCCACATTTATGTCACCCATCAGGTACAATGCATAGTAATGTTTTCCTTGAATAAAATGCAAAAATTTATTAGTAAAACTGTTTTATTTGATTATCAAATCACTTATTTTCAGTGTCATTATGGGGCTGCTTAATGATGTTTATATGTTTAGGTTCATTTTGAATGATATATTTAAGGCAGTAAAATATTTAAACTCCAATTTCTGGAACAAATGAATTACATAAGTTAAGTACTTTTTTTCAATTTTACGTTCACACATATCTACTGTGAATTAGCCAATACACTGGCTCATTTAAGAGGGCTTGTACATTGTTGTACTAAGGGATCCTCAAGTACAGTATGTACTATATTAATATTTTGGTATAAAAATACGTATACCTACAGATACCTCAGTACAATATTACAGAATGGCACTAGGCAAAACTTTTATACCTAACACTTAAGCCTTGCTGACACAGGGCTAGTTTAATAGCCGCTAATGCTAGCTACAAGTTAAGTAAGTGAGTAAGTGTTGACACTAGCGTAGTTTGGCAGGAAAGTACTTGCAGCCAGTAGCCATGAAGATGTCCAATGACAAGGGTGTAGCAAGCAATTGATGCTGGTGTAATTTTGGCAAACAAACTAGAAATCATTGTGAAAAAGAAAGGGACAATTTATGGCAGAGGAAGTGGCTTCAGCAGAGAGGAAGTTTAGGATTAGTCACTGAAGATCCTACAGAATATAAAAGGCATATGCGCATGAGGGTGATGATGTTATCCTTTCGTGACCTATAACCTCACAAGCAAAAGTTTAAGAATATAGTGGGCTGGTCTTAGTCACAAACATGGATAAATTTCAAAATGGTTTCACTCATTTATCATTAATCTACGAATAATCATGTATGACACTGTGAAAGGTCGTAGCCTCCTTTATGTAGTAAAAGAGGAAAAGCAATAGTATTTCATTTGACATCAAAATAGTCCTAATTTTGTCTGGATTAATTCAATCTGCATCAAAATTGATTTACTGACAGGAAATAAAATGAAGTATGCTACAGCAGAAACTTACTTGAGGATGTAACCCAGCTTACTGCTGCATTGCGTAGAAAGGCACCAGCTTTCTTGAACCATGACAGTCAAGACTGGTGAATGTCATCCAATCCTGCTCCACTTTCTTTGACTTCAATTTTCACCAGTTCTTCTCTATAGACATTTTTGATAACCTTAATTTTCTTCCTTAAAAAATCTACATTGAAAACGTGAAGGCCTTCCTTGATTTTGACTTCGGCTAACATATTCATAGCCATGTCACACTTGTTCCTATTCATGTAATAAGTGTCCCTTATATCCCACAGGCATTCATATTAATCATATATTTCCAAAAACGTGAAAATTTCATCTGGTTTCCCCTTCTTGCACAAGTTTACGCTCGGGGAAGGTGAACACAACTGACCAGCAACACGGCAACTTGGCATTGACATAGGTACGGTTGTAGCCTCTAGTGGGGTCATGTGACTGGCAAACAGCTAGTAAAGTAGCCAGGACATCAACTTCACTTACACTAGCCCAGACTATCCTGGCAAGTGGCAAGCTTACTAACTTTTTGCTGACATTGGGCAAGTAGAGGGATAGTTCACAAGTTGCTAGCACTAGTGACTGCTACTGCTAAACTAGCCCAGTGTCAACAAGGCTTTAGGTAGTATGTGTAAGCACTTATGAATGCGCCGATGCAATGGTGTAAGAGATTTACTGATTTACACAGTAAATTCATAAGATAAGCTATGCCTCAGGAAGTGTTTACATATACAGCTGTAAGGCAAAGCACTGATCATTTGTGTTTTGTTGCAAAATAATGTTCATACTCGGAACAAACCTTTGGTCTTGTGCCCACTGTAAATCAGTTAAAAACAAGGTTAAAAACAATCAGACTGTAAAGGATGGAATCTGTGGCATCTGGCAACTCATGCATATACGAGGTGGAAGCTGGTCACCAACCAGGCATAGAACACCGTGGTGCGTCAGTCTTTCTTCAGCTTTGAAGAGTAGTAGCTTGCCCTCTACTTCCCAGGCTGGTTGCTTTGTTTGCCCGTGATTTCTTTGTTTCAGTGTGTTTGTGTGCCTTGTTGATTACCATGGAGTCCTTTAATTCTTCTAGGCCTCGTCAATGCATGTGCCCAGGTATTCAGGGATTTCTGTGCTCCAGGTATTTGGGTGCTATCTTGCAGATCCCCATACTACATGTAGTAGGTGGCGATCTTATTTTTGTACCATTACTAATCCTTGACCAGAATGTCGGTCCTGGCTTGTGTCGCAGTGAAGGGCATTCTACAAGAAGAGGGAGCATTGTAGAGTATCCACTTGTCCTTCTTGGGAGGGTTTTTCACCTCTTCATTTGGACAGTTCAGCCTTCCCTTCCCCCAGAAGCGTTCCCTATGCGTCGTTTGTACCGCTGTCTCCTTCCTTTCTTCCATTGATTCATCGCTGGAGGTACATATCGGGAGTTGCATAGGATGAGATTATGTTTAATGTAGCCCCTCTTCCACTGGATATAACGTTCCTCCCGAGAGGGAGGAGGCTACACCTTCTGCTTCCTTTATTTCAGATTCCAAATCAAACAAGATGGCAGCTGTTTGGGCATCTCTAGGCCTATGGGGTGCCCCCTCTTTGGATGGCCTACTCTTGCATTTCTTGGCTGCTTGTAACCCCCTGCCGGCCCCTTCGACAGTCCCCCTACCTCCAGGTCTACACTACTTTGGCTCTCATGTGCTATCTCCTAGAGGGATGCCTTTGTCAACGTCAACGCTTACTGGGTCGCCCTTTATCTCTCCAACAGTGAGGCCATCAACCAGAGCTACCATTCGAGAGGTCATGACGTCACTCCCAGCATCCTCAGCCTATGATGCCAGCTGTGGTGGCGTCTCTACCTCCCGTTGTTGTAATATCATCTCCATCTTTGCCTATAACATTATCACAACCTCTCGCTGACCCATCAGAGACGTTGTTTCAAGCTATGGTCGAGAGGCTAGACTCTGTTTTTCCGGAGAGGTATTCGTAAAGGGAGTAAGCTCTCTCCTCCATCTCCTCCTACCTTCTCCTCAACCTCAAGTCAAATGTTAAAGAATTATGGAATTTGTGGCATTGTCTTCTGCCAGTGCAAGGAATGCTTCACCGACTTCTCTACACAGCCGTGTCTCTGCCTTACATGTACATGTACATGACCATGGAAGTGTGTTAGCCCTCCATCTCAACCATCTCTATCTCCTGTGCATATTCCAGTCCATTGTAAAAATGACAAATCTCCAATTAAGAGGCTGAAGGTCTCTCTGCAAATGTGCTGTGGTTGACAGTCAATAATGTGAGGCAACTCTGGTCAGCAGATGTGTTTCTCCTTCGCATTCCAAAGACCAGGACCTTAGGAATCAGTCTCCTTCAGAAAGTTGGTCCCTGTCTAGAGACCGTGCTCGTGTCGTCGCATTACTGTGTACTTGACTTGTCGCATGTCCATGTATGGGATTCATCCTACGAACTTGTACATGGTTTGTTGCATGAAAGCATACATGGTTTGGCTCTGCTTCAGGATCTTCAGTAGTTAGGGAATCCACTCCAAACAGTGGGAGGCATGATGCCCAGCTTCCTAGGGAAGCCTCTCCAGTGTCATTAGGGAAAGATGAGGATTCTTCCATGCCTTCTTCTCCAAGTCGTCGGTCTCCTTTGCTGGAACCAGAGAGAGCCAGGAGTTTCTGTCTTCTTTCTCATTCATGAGTTGAATAATATTGGGTGTAGAATGCAGATCAAGTCTTCTATGACCCCTATGGGTGTAGAAGCCTTGCTAGGTCCAAAGCAAGATACTAAGGCTTTGTTGGAGCTTCCCTTGTCAGGGCATGCTCAGTCTATCTTGCAACGTGTTAACGCCTTGGTTTCAGACTGAGATGGCTCTCTGCATTCCAACAGGTCCTCAAAGTCCCTTCCTCCTCCTCTCGTGCGGCACAGCAAGTATTATTCCACCAATGTGATTCAGCCAACGCCCCGTTACCTTAATTCGGACGTGACCCATCTTAAGCCTGGTTTGACCCTGGATCAGGTTAGATCTGAGGGTCCATCATTTTCTTTGCAAGAGGCTTTGGCTATGGAGGCTGCTGCTTCTACCATCTTCCAGACTGTGTCCTGGTTGGACTTGTGGTTCACTGCCGTAGCCAGGATATTGTTGGATTGAGCTGAGAGAGGCTGTCAGTTTTTCCTCCTTTGTCAGCCTATTGCAGTCTGGGGCTAAGGCCATTTCGTATCAAGGCCATTTTAGTGCAACTTTGTGGGCCAACCTCTTCCTGGCTAGGAGGGATATGGCCTTGTCGAAGGTGGTGGGGTCAGTAAATTTACAGTCGACTGGCGGTGAGTGGATACCAAAGATGGGCTAGTAGATCAGGCAGTACCTAAATCGGAGACATGTTCTCATCCTCCTCCTCCTCCTCCCCCTCCACAAGAGCAAACAAGACAGTCTCTTCCTGTAGTCAACCAGGCGTTCGACATTTGCGAAAGCCTCTCAGTCTGCTTCTCCATCAGAGTCAAGACAGCCACAGCGTCCCTTTCAATCTCGCCCCTATAAGGCTAGGAGGGGCTCTAGAGGAAGGGGCAGAGGGGGCCATAAGTAGAGAGGGTGCCTCTCCCTCTCCGTTGCCACAAAGACAAATCCTTTCTCAATCTGACCTAAACTCATGGCTCTCTGAAGGACTTCGCTCTTCGGGAGGCAGTGTTGAAGATGCTGGAAAAGGGTGCGGTGGAAGAAGTGCATTGTTCTTCACCAGGGTTTTACAGTCGAATTTTCCTGGTTCCAAAGGCTACAGGCGACTGGAGACCAGTGATCGACCTTTCCACACTGAATCACTTTATAAGGAAGCCAAGGTTCAGGATGGAGACGTCCTGGACAGTTTTGGCAGCGATAAGAGGCAATGAATTCTTGCTGTCAATAGACTTGAAGGATGCATATTTTCAGATTCCAATCAGCCTGTCATCCAGAAAGTTCCTTCACTTCAGCCTGGGAGAGCAAGTCTTCCAGTTCAAGGTCCTTTGCTTTGGATTAACTAAGGCCCCTCAGGTGTTCACAAGGGTCTTTGCCCTAGTCTCAACATGGGCTCATGCTCAAAGGATTCGCCTATTGAGATACCTTGACGAGTGGCTGGTCTTGGCAAGCTCCAGGGAGAAACTATCTCAGGACAGGGATCGCCTTCTTTTGTCAAGAGCTAGGCATAGTAGTTAACCTGGAGAAGTCCAATATGGCAGCCAGAGAGCTTTCTATCTGGGTATGGATATAAATACAGGTGTCGAGGGTTTTTCCTTTGTACCAGAGGTTGGAGAAGTTCCAGTCTGTGTCACGCTCTTTCCTGTCGTAGTCCGAACAGCCAGTTCACTAGTGGCAGGTCCTTCAGGGGATTTTGTTTTCTCTGGAGAAGCTGGTCCCTCATGGTCACCTTCACCTTCGCTCTCTAAAGTAGGCAGACTGAAGGACTTATTTTGTTTTCTCTGGAGAAGCTGGTCCCTCATGGTCACCTTCACCTTCGCTCTCTAAAGTGGAGACTGAAGGACTTCTGGTCTCTGAATCTCACGGTGATCTCCTTGCCTCAGGTGTTTGGAGTGCGGAGGACCAGTTGCTTCTCGTCAACATTTTGGAGTTGAAAGCAGCTTTCCTAGGTTTGCAGGAGTTCTGGGAGAGGGTAGGTCATTCCATCGTGCTGTTGTCAGAAAACACCACAGTGGTCACCTATGTGAACAAACAGGGGGGTCTGGTGTCTCATCAACTCCATTCGATGACAGTCAAGCTGCACCAATGGGCGATCGACAACTCGGTGGAGCTCTCCGCCAGGTATATTCCAGGCAAGAAGAATGTGGTGGCCAACAAGCTGAGTTGTCAGGATCAAATCCTGGGCACAGAGTGGTCTCTGCATTATTTTTTTCTTTAACAGATTGTGTTGGGAGCATGTTTATTGTGTAATAAAAAAAAAAATGAAAAAAAAAAAAAAAAATAAATAAATAAATAAAAACAAGATTCCGTTCGCTGTTTTCACTTGATTTCATCGTAATACGAGCTTTACGTTATTTATCTTTTATTGGCGTCGAAACAACAGTAAAATTTGTTGTTTCAAGCCCATTAGTTTTGATTAACCCTTAAATGCCGATTGGATGTAATAAACGTCGACAAAAATTGTCTGTTGGGTGCTGAACTGACGTATGAAACGTAGACGCAAAAAAGTTTTTTTTTAAATTCGCGGAAAAATAGTTATAGGCCTACTTGGCAAAAACTTTTGTATCACGCACCTTGAGGGATGCTGGGAGTTCACGGATCAAGCTGTTGTTTTGTTTACAATCGTTACCCAGGCGCGCAAGCAGGAATTTCTTTCTTCTAGCACTAAAAAGCATCAGCAACACATCTCAGAAATTATTTTGTCACTTTGACATAATTTTTACACCATTTTATATTAGTAGTTACATAAAGTTTTATATATGAAAATGTGCGCAATTTCATGTAGAATACAACAAAAAACAACCCATGGTTGTAGCTTTTATCATTTTGAAATATTTTCATATAAATAATGATAAGTGCCAAAATTTCAACCTTCAATCAACTTTGACTCTACCGAGTAATATTCAATCATTTACCTTCATTTTACAAAAAATTGGATGTCTCTAGCACAATATTTCGATTTATGGTGAATTTTTTAAAAAACTTTTCCCTTACGTCCGTGCGGTAACTCTTCCGAAAAAATCAGAAATTTTTTTTGTCCGAAAGTCGTAATTTTTGCACTGTTTTATATTATGAAAATGTGCCCAATTTCATGTAGAATACAACAAAAAACAACCCATGGTTGAAGTCTTGATTAGTTTTGAAATATTTTCATATAATACCAATAAAGTGCCAAAATTTCAACCTTCGGTCAAATTGACTCTACTGAAATGGTCGAAAACCGCAATTGTAAGCTAAAACTCTTACATTCTAATAATATTCAATCATTTACCTTTATTTTGCAACAAATTGGAAGTCTCTAGCACAATATTTTGATTTATGGTGAATTTTTGGAAAAAAACTTTTGCCTATGTCCGCGCGGTAACTGCCGAAAAAATCAAAATTTTTTATTTTGATTGTCGTAATGTTTGCACCGATTTATATTAGCCGTTACATAAAGTTTTTTATGTGAAAATGTATGCAATTTCATGTAGAATACAAATAAAAACAACACATGGTTTTAGCTTTCATCAGTTTTGAAATGTTTTCATATAAATAATGATAAGTGCCAAAATTTCAACCTTCGGTCAACTTGGACTACCGAAATGGTAAAAAAACGCAATTGTAAGCTAAAACTATTACATTCTAGTAATATTCAATCATTTACCTCTATTTTGCAACAAATTGGAAGTCTCTAGCACAATATTTCAATTTATGGTGAATTTATGAAAAAAAAAAACTTTTTCCTTACGTCCACGTGGTAACTCTTAACAAAAAAATCAGACATTTTTTTGTCCGATTGTAAATGTGAGCAATTTCATGTAGAATACAACAAAAAACAACCCATGATTGTAGCTTCTATCAGTTTTGAAATGTTTTCATATAAATAACGATAAGTGCCAAAACTTCAACCTTCTGTCAACTTTGACTCTACCGAAATGGTAAAAAAATGCAATTGTAAGCTAAAACTATTACATTCTTGTAATATTCAATCATTTAACTTTATTTTGCAACAAATTGGAAGTCTCTAGCACAATATTTTGATTTATGGTGAATTTATGAAAAAAACTTTTTCCTTACGTCCGCGCGGTAACTCTTCTGAAAAAAGAAATTTTTTCAACCGATTGTCGTAATGTTTGCACCTTTTCATATTAGCCGTTACATAAAGTTTTATATATGAAAATGTGTGCAATTTCATGTAGAATACAACAAAAACCAACCCATGGTTGTAGCTTTTATCAGTTTTTAAATATTTTCATATAAATAACGATAAATAGAAAGAATTCTACCTTTGGTCAACTTTAACTCAACCAAAATAGTCAAAAACTGCAATTGTGAGCTACAACACTTACAGCCTAGTAATATTCAATCAATTACCTTCATTTTGCAACAAACAGGAAGTCTCTAGGACAATATTTCGATTTATGGTGAATTTTTTAAAACAACTTTTTTTACGTCAGCGCGTTACGAATTCATGCATCATAGTAATAATATTTTCTCTGTGTAGCTTTCATCGTTTTACAATTTGTTATATACCAAAATCATCGCAATTTAGTGTGCAACAAAAAAAATAATTAACTCATTAGCTTTAACTTTTTGCTCACAGCGTGATTTGTATACAATTATATATGACAATTTTTTTTTTTGCACTGTCACATATTCCAATATTTATATATGATATTTTTTTCATTTCTGATGGCTGCATACTAAACTTCAGGCAAAGACAAAAAAAGGAGCCAAAAATGAACTCTTAATCTTGAAAATTAAGCGTACTGTGATTTAAAAAAAAAAAAAAAAATTTCCGCTTCGGCGCTCACTCGCGAACACCGCCGGCATACGGGAGACACTTTCGGAAATACCGGCTCAGCGATTAAGGGTTAAAATGATTTTCTCTCGATTTTATCTACAGTTGTGTTTGATGGCATAACTTTACAGGAGTTTTATCCTTGTTGCTGATGCATGATAATAGTCATTAGCAGCTGGAACAGTGTTCTCAGTTCCAGCTACAACTTGGTTTAAATTTAATGGCATATTTCCTTGCTGATCATTTATCTTAAATAAAAGTTATTACATAAAAATATATCGGTCCTATTCTACATAACATCATTTATAACATAACTACGGTGATTGTTTACTGTTGTGCGTTGATTTAAATACAAGCCAAATGGATATTGCTGTTATCCAATTCGGTTGTACTTGGTAAAAATGTACAGTTCCCTAAAGCCAGGAACGTAATACTCATTATTACTGTTATTTCTTATGGGAAAAATATGTTTAAATAACATGTTTTTAATTAATGTGCGCTCTCCAGGAATGTAACCCTCGTGTTAATTGATAGGTGACTGTACTGTATATGTAGTATAGAGTATACTGCAGGCTAAGCTACGGTATATGTAAACGATATATCATAGTATATACGCTAAATTAACTCTTATTAGTTATTAAATTTCTTTTTGTATTGAATTATCATAAGTCAATCTGCATTGAACCTAGAGAATTAGCTGAATAGTTAGAACCCATGAATAGTTGGAACCCCTATAAAAATGCTGAAAACAGCCTATTTTGTTAGTTAAAGCTCAAGATAAACCCCACTAAAAATATTTATACTTGGTTTTTATAATAGTTTCATCACAAAAAGTGCATTTTATGATGAAACTGCGAATATGCCAATTTTCCACGAATAATGTGGGGAAATGTTCCAGAGAAAAATCTGCGAATGTGTGAGTCCGCGAATCCGGAGAACGCAAATACGGGGGGGGTCCACTGTACTGTGTAGTGTAGGCCAGGTATAAATGTAAAGATTACCTTAGTGTAGGCTAGGTTATATTTGAGATGTGATTTTTTCAACAAACGTTGGGTTTTTTTGGAACCTAAACCCATTGTAAGTAGGGGAATACCTGCATATGAAAGCTATTCAGTTAAGCATATTTCTGTGAACCTAATACAAGTAAGCTCTGCAATGATGGGAATACATGTAATCTATGTCATAAGATGGCTAACTTTCAAGTTGTAAAAGTTATGGAAACTATATTGCCTACACCCATTTTGACATTTGATGCCTTGAATAAAATGTTATTTCTCTTCAGCTTATGGGATCCAGAAGATACACTTGCAAGAGGGCTAAGAGGATCCACTACATCCAAGCACTTGTCCACAGAACACCAGAAATCCAGAAATCCACAAACTGAAACACAGGAAGAACGAAAATACTACGGGCAAATCAAACCAGCTTTACTGGGGAGAGAGAGAAAAACACGTCCTCGCTCAAAGGCAGTAAAAGAGTAACTGGTGAAGTCATGGGTTCCTGCTTGGGATGTGGGTGGTCCCACTTCACTCGTGTCTAAGGACAGATGACACTAGTCCCTTACATATGCAATTTTATATTTTTTTTTACTCGTTCCAGCTGGTGCTAGAAGATTTATCCCAATGTTAAGACTGAAGGTTAGTTTCCTATATGAACAATTCCCAGTTACAAAGCAACCATGACATGAACTAACCTCTTCTTTATTTGGCTTTTCTGGAGATTCATACAGTGCTCTGTAAATGCGAAAAGCAAAGTCCCTCATCAGCATTTCATTGAAGAGCTCAGCAAAAAGGCTTACTTCAAACGAGTGCTCTTTATTATCCTCCTGTAAAATTTAAAAGCATCAATTATTTATATGAAATGTATCTAAACCAACATTTACAAAAAACTAAAGAAGTCCTCTTCATAAACAAACCAAGAACACTGTAATTACCATTTCTACCAATCAAATACTTCAAATGTACATGAACTTTAACTAGAAATAAAGAAAAATGAAAAATTATATTAATTTCCTGAATCATACCAAAGGTTGACTGAAAAGGCAAATCATTATTATAAAAAAAAAATGGGAGAAAAGTTCACTGCAATATCTCCAACAATAATTGAAACTGAGAAACACTTCAATAGTAGAAGGCTATAAAGCCCAAATTAAATTTTGTTTTATTTCAGTCTATATGTATACATTGCATAATGTTCTTTTATGTTCTCCCTTATGATGTACAAGGGCATAATATAGAGGTCTGGATAAACTAATCCTTTATATAATAATAATAACAAGTGTGTACAGACATAATTCACACACTATTCCAAGATGACATGTATTGTTAACATATATTGACTTAAAACTCTGAAATCACAATTTTTGAAAGTAATCTGTATTTTTCCTAACTATTCACACCTGAGGTCCTTTACATAAGGAATTACTATTCAGCACCAGCTGGACCGGTCGTAAGATTTACTAAGAAGGTAGTTTGGCAGTAACTGCTTGTCCCATGGTCGGGAATCCTGCCCGACTAGAGGTAAACATATCACTTTGCTTTATGCCCAGGAACAGAGTGAGGGGTGACATGAAGTGGGACTATATGTAAAGGACCTCAGGTTTGTAAAGTTAGGAAAAATACAATTTACCTTCAAAAATTGTGATTGGTTCCGACACGTTATACAAACCCTCGGTCCTTTATATAAGGACGACTCACTTATTGGTGGGAGGAATCTGAGTCTTGTGAACAAACTGGTGTTCGCCCAACCTGGGTTCCCTCCCTGGTCGTAAGAGCAAAGGGGGAAAACCTAGCCTCTGTCCAACTAATCGGAGTGAGAACTGCAGGATCAGTGGCCAGACTTCTGTACCAATTCATAAGAGGGAGGCAAACGTACCTCTTATGAATAGCAAGCAAGAACTTATGCCCTAAGAAGCCAAATATAAAGTATTGGGTTTGTTTCTTACTGCTGTCCACTTCCCCCCTTGCTAGGAAGGGACGGATAAACGCATCTATCCCTGATGAAAGGGATAGATTGGAGCTTGGTTACATAGCTTACCTGCACCGTCGTCCTGTCCAGCATTGTAACGACTGCTACCCTCTGCCCGCTGGAAGAGGGAATAAAAAGAGGAGGAAGAGAAGCCAGTCACACTCTCATTCACTCTCCATTCATGCAGTCTCACAAGGACGAGATGCTACCTTGTCCTGTAAAGGAGCTGGGTAAGCTGCACTACTTCTTGAGCAGCCACCACGGGTCCCAAGGAAAAAGTGTCCAAGGACCAGTAGGCAATATCCCGAGGGTAAAAGGAGGGGAAGGTGGTCTGGTTGGCCCATACCCCTGCCTTCAGTACCTGTGCCATGGACAAGTTCTTGCGGAATACAAGGGTTGGACCAATGCCTCTGACTTCGTGGGCTCTCGGACGAAAGGTACTGGTGTCGGCACTCCTGTCTGAGTCGTACACTTTCCGGATTACCTCACGAAGCCAGAAAGAAACAAGTGTTCATCGACACTTCTTTCTTGGTCACCCTGGTGCTAACAAAGAGGCGTCGACACTCGGGTCTGAGGTGTCCAGTTTTCTTCAGATAGCGCCGTAGCACCCTGACAGGACAAAGCAGCATCTCATCCGCATCATTATTGGTGAAGTCTTCCAGGGAGGGGATTGTGAAGGACTCGAACCTGGCATCAGGGATCGAAGGGCTCTGAGTCTTCGCTGTGAAATCCGGGGACAAAATTGAGCATAACCGATCCCCATCCCTTCCAGTGTTTAACATCGAAGGAAAGACTGTGAAGTTCTCCTACTCTCTTCACCGATGCCAGGGTCAGCAGAAATACGGTCTTGAGGGTCAGATCCCTGTCTGATGACTTGGAGAGGCTCGTAGGGTATATGAGTCAAGCTCCTTAAGACAAGAGTCACATCCCACCCCGGGCCTGAGTTCCCTGGGTGGGCAAGACCTCTCGAAGCTCTTCACTAGGAGAGATATTGCCATGGAGGAGGAAATATAGACTCCTCGCAGCTTAAGGGCGGCTCTGTAGCCTTTGACTGTGGAGACAGAGAGGAGCTTCTCTCAGCGAAGAAAGATGAGGAAATCCGCTACCTGCCGAAGAGTGGCTCTGAGCAGAGAAAGACCCTGTCTACGACACCAACCACAGAAGAGGGACCACTTTCCATGGTATACTGCTGCACAGGACTGCCTGAGGTAACCAGCCAACTGTTGCTGCTTGGCGAGAAAAGCCTCTTGCTCGCAAGAGATGGTGGATAACTGCCAGCCTTGTAGACACAGGGAATGAACTGCCTGGTGGTACCGTTCTACGTGCGGTTGGCACAGCAGGTTGTGCCAAGGGGGAATCTCTCGCGGTGCCTCTGAGAGAAGAGCCAGCAGGTCCAGATACCAAATGGCCGTACCACCAGAATCATCCGAAGATTGCTGATCACCTTGCGAATCAGGCAGAACGGGGCAAACGCGTAGACTACGAGGCCCATGGGTGTTGGAACGCGTCCCCTGCAGCTGCCCATGGGTCCGGCACAACTGAGAAGAAAACCTGAAGTTTTCTGTTGTGCCGGGTGGAGAACAGATCCACTACTGGACGCCACCACAGGTCGAAGAGCTTTTCTGCCATGTCTGGGTGAAGACCATTCAATCCCAATCACCTGATTCTGGCGGCTGAGCTTGTCTGCCACTACATTCCTCTTGCCTGGGATGTATCTGGCTGACAGCTCTACCGAGTGAGCTACGGCCCACTTGTGCACCTGCATCATCAACTGGTGCAACGGGAGAGACACTAGGCCACCCTGTTTTTTGACGTATGGCACTACCATGATGTTGTCGCTCAGTCGTTCCTGGAACTATTTGAGTGTGAGGAATGTAGCCTTGAGTTCCAAGAAGTTGATGTGAAGGTGCATGTCGTGATGGTTCCACATTCCTGCAACCAGCAACTCTTCCAGGTGTGCGCCCCAACCCTCAGTCGATGCGTCTGAGAACAGAAGCATCTTTGGACGGGGGAGTGAGCAGGGGCACTCCTATTAAGAGGTTCCTGTCGTCTAGCCACCAAGCCAGGTCCCCCCCTTACTTCCTCCGTGAGAGGAACCAGGAAGGATTATGGATCTCGTGCCTGTGACCAGCACTCATTTAGTCTCCACTGAAGAGACCACAGGTGAAGATGCCCGTGAGGGACTAACTTCTCTAGTGACAACAGGTGACCTATCACGACTTGCCACTGCTGAGCTAACTGTTCCTGTCATGAAAGGGACCGTCTGGCTACCTACCTGAAACTGCCGATCCGAGAGTCTGTGGGGAAGACTCGTGCTGCTACCGTATCGATCAGCATGACCAGGTACTTTATCCTCTCCTTGGGTTCGAGATCTGACTTCTCGACATTTACCACAATCCCCAGATCGCGGCATAAGTCGAGGAATTGATCTCTGTCCTGTAGCCAATCGTCGAGATACCTCATCAGACATATCCCGACTGAATGGGCCCAAGCCGACACCAGAGTGAACACTCGCATGAACACCTGTGGGGCGGTTGAGAGACTGAAACAAAGTGCCCTGAATTGGTACACCATCCCGTCGAGGATAAAGCGGAGGTACTTCCTGGAGGACTGGTGGATGGGTATTTGAAAATACCCATCCTTCAGGTCCAACGAAAGAAGGAAATAGTTCTCCCTGATGGAATCAAGCACTGAGCGTGCCATTTTCATCGTAAACCGAGTCTGGTGAACAAAACGGTTCACAGGAGAGTGATCTATCACGGGTCTCCAGCCCCCCGTAGACTTCTCCACCAGGAAAAGTCAGCTGTAGAAACCCGGTGACTGATCTCGCACGATCTCCACAGCTCCTTTGCTCAGCATGGTCTTCACTTCTTGTATGTCTGAAGGTGGACCGGGTGTGAAGTGAGGGGTGGTCTCAACTCGAAAGGCAGTAGGTATCCTTCCCAAAGGACATCCACTACCCAAGTCTCAGCTCCGTAGCGCTACCAAGTTGCTGAATGGCTCGCCAGGCAAACCCCCCACTTCCAGCAGCAGGTGATAGGGAACGCCGTCCCTAGTGTTTCCCTCTCTTCCCCTTTCACTTAGCCGTTCTTTCACGAGAGGAGGCTTGAGAGGAAGGCTGATGCTCACTTCTCGAAGCAAAAGAGGAAGACTTGGTCTTTCCTTGCGCCTACCTCGACAGTGCTAGCATCTTAGGAGTGGAGGTAGCGCTAGCCAAGCTCTGAGGCTTGGCCACAGTTGATCGAAACTGCCTAGAAGTCTTCGAAACTGCCTGGTGTACTCGGTGGTCACTGTCCTCAGTTTTCCGCTTTTCCACCGCAGCGTCCACCATCTCTCTGGGGAAGAGAGAGGAGGAACCCAGTAACGGTCCGTTATGCAGACCCAACGTTACCTCTCGACCGGCCGCTCTGGTTACCAGAGTCAGGACAGAGTCCCGTCTTTTCAGAACCAGGTTGCCCCACAGGTTGGCCGTCTGGTGGGCGAGGTAGGAGATGGCCCTACCTCCAGACTGGCAGTGTCTCCAGAATGCTGAGTTTTCCTCGGGAAAGATAGGTCCCGAGGAGGCTGCGACTCTGGATACTGTGAGGGACCACAGATCCAGCAAGGAGACGGCCTGGAAAGCTGCCATGGCATTAGATTCCAGGGCCGATGCCTCTTGCTGTGAGAACCAGAGGTTCTCAGACAGCAGGTGATGAAGAGGCACTCCCAGAGTTAGCCAAGCTAGCTCCAGATCAACCTGCTTGGCCGGCAATGGGTCTACCGAAGGCACATAGAAACGCTGCTGTCCGGAGACGAGTGTTCACTTGGTCCAACACACCGTCAGCCAGGGTGGACCGGGGTAGTCCCACCGTCGCTCTGGGTTCCTTGAGGCCCTCAGAACAACTCTAACCTTGATGGAGGGTTAGAGGGAGTAACCACTGATCCTTCCCCGAGGTCGTTGTGTTGACGAATCAGTACAATGACCTCTGCAAAAGACCTCTGTATCTCGGGGATGATCGCCTCCCGAGGCGATGGACTGTCAGATCCATCCAGGCCGATCACCTCCCAAGACACTCTTCCTTCAGGAGGGAGAACCTCGCCAGACCCCTCAGGGTCTCCTCCAACCACTTGAGTGTACGATCTGCTAGGTCCAAGGACCGAATCAGGATCGTAGGCTCTCGTGGCCAGACCCTAAGGAGCACACTCCTCGCGGTCACTCCTGTTCACCTCGCTCCTCCCGGTGTAGCCCGAGGAGGTTGAAGGGACAGGTGAAGAAGACCTGACGCTCCTGCCCTGCTATGAGCAGAGCCGGTGGGCTGGGAGGACTGCAGGGGATCGCGATCGAGCTTCAGGTCTGGACCAGCTGTCTCCATGCGGAGAAGCGCTGGACCGGGGACAGTAGCGTCAGTCTCATGCGTCAGACAGAGGAGTTGCTACCGGTTGTGCGAGCTGTCCGGTCCCGGTAGGAGCGACGGTCGGGTGACTGGTAGTGTCCGCTAATGCGGTGAGAGCAACCACCGCCCTCACAACGTGCCATGGTACCAGGAGCAGCCAAGGCTGGTCCTGGTGACTGGGGGGGACCTCTTCCCAGCCTCGACACGTGAACGGTTTGTGGGACCATCACGTCAACCCTTGGAACTGGCGGATCACTGCGAGAGCAATCGCCGGTCTGGTGAGTCACCTGAGCGACTCTTGCCAACCTTCCGCTCTATGCCTGGATCCTGACGGTGAGTATGCTCAGACGTCTGGTTCCTGGCTGCATGATCACCGGTAGGTGATTGTACACTCGGTGATGCTTGCGAGTGTGTGGCCAAGACGGTTCCCAGTCTGGAGGTGGAACCTCTGGAGCTGGGAGCAGAGGTACCAGCAGTAGCTGGTACCTCTACAGTCCCCATCTTCTTCTTCTCTGAGGAAGGAGAGACGGGTCCTGTTCCCGGATGAATGGGAGGACCAGCGGAAGATCCACCTTAGAAGTCTCTGAGCGAGAAAGAAGAAGAAGAAGAAGAAGAAGAAGAAGAAGAAGAAAGAGAGAGAGAGAGAGAGAGAGAGAGAGAGAGAGAGAGACCACCTTCTTCTTCCTCGGCTGGAAGGCCTTGGAAGTCGAAGGGGAAGAGGCGGCAGAAGACGACAGCGATGATGAAGACAAAGACAAAGATGACGACGACACCTCCCTCTTCCTCCTGGACTCCTTTGCCAGCTTCTTCAGGACAGCAGACAGGTCGTCCATCCAGGATGGAGCTGGGGCAGTTGCGGTGGCAACACAGCCCAACTGCACCTGTCCAGAGGAACCTGCGGGAGCGGCAGCACTTACACGGGCAGGAACGGAGGCGGCAGGTATGGCGACAGCTACAGGAGGATGGTCCAGGGGAGATCTCTTCGGGCACTTGTAGCCAGGGGGCGGGGCAAGGACAGCAAACCCAGGTGGAGGAGGTACTATCTCCCTCCGGGGCAGGCACGGCAGCGGGGCTTGTACCATGGCTGAAGGGGTGACTGCAGTCACGTACTGGGTGTACACCAGGTCTGGTGGAGCAGCATAACCTGGTCTCCATACAGTTGTGGTTGTCCTTGTCTCCACCCAGTGAGTGACCGGGGCTGCAGCCAGATGATGAATCAGCCCCTGGATACTCGGAATGCACGAAAGACTCAAAGATCGCCACCTGTGGAGGCAGACACACCTGGAGAAGCAAGTAGGGTTAATTGGTCCTGTTCGCTCAGAGGGGGATGGATCCCATCCTGACCGGACAGAAGACCCAAGTACAACTCAAGGTCGTGGTGTCATCGTCCTTCCTCTGCACTCAACAAATCAGGCGAAGAGGCGGAGGGGGACACGTCCCCCGAAGGGGAGAGAGCGATCTGCGGGAGCTGACGAGAAGGAAGGAAAAATGATGACGTGTCGGTCACCAAAGGTGTCGAGGGAGAGCTTTCCGACGACACCTTGGCGGCCTTACGTGGCTTCTTCCTCTTCTCGTACAACTCCCAATGCTCCTTCTACCAAGAGACACAAACAATACAAGTAAGAGACCGAGAGCATTCACCCCCTCTGCATCTCGAACATAAGACATGAGGGTCCACAGTCTCGTTGGAACTAAAAGCCCTACACTTACGGCCTCCCACTACAGGGCACACCCTCTGGTTGGAGGGGGGCGAGGGTGCTTCTCTGATTCGTGAGACTGCATAATCCCTGCAACCACAAACAACAAACAAAATAATAATTACAAAATACTTACAGTTGCTTCCACAACTATTTTAATAGAGAAAGGATTGAAGTAATCCAGCTTTGTAATAAACCAATCTCACGACAGAGGTGGGCAGAGAGGCGAGCACACATCTTCACCCGACGGCAGTCGATAGCAAAGTGGTATGTTAACCTCAAGTCAGACGGGACTCCCGACCATCAGAAAAGCAGTTACTGCCGAACTACCTTGTCGGGTCAAATAAGATTTTATTTCATTTATGAATATAGGCTGTCAAGACCAGTACTGGTTAAAATCAAAGTGATCTTAAATAGTTTCTACAAAAATCATTTACAATGAAATTCAGACTGACCTGTCTGTAATCTAACAACACCGACAAGGACATGGTTGTACAGTCAAATTTTCCAGACTTTGCAGTTCGTGATGGATGAACAACAATCATGGGTTGATCAGGAAGGGTGTAACGTTTTTCTAGCAGGTTTCTCTCCCGTTCTTCAGCTTTCTTTTTCTGAAATAAAGGGCACAGATTATCACATATCAAGTCATCTGCGATCTACAATTCCAGTAACAAGAAAAAAGTTTTCCATCAGCTAAACACATCACACTTTCAACAACATAATCAAAATATATCTAAAGCAGTTCCTTCAGACTCAGTTGTCAGGAATAATCCACTAAGTTGGTCCTCATTAAATTACTACTGGCAAACAAGCGTTTCTGACAAAACAGTGCTCCATTTCCTTCTGACTATTGATGAGACAGTTAATTAACATATAACTATTAACATTTCTGATCTTAAAAATAGCAAAATTTCCTTTAAGGGTAGTGCCAATGTCATAAGGCCCCATTATAACATAAGTTCTTATAGCCACCTTATGACAGAAGGGATTTGCTTAAAATTCTTACCACTTATTCGCCAACTAATAATGCAATTTTTCAAAGAGTACAAGTTAGAAATTTGACTTCTAGGTTACTTTTTTTACATTTAAAAAAATTCTTTATGTCACTTTTTGAGGGGAAAAAAAATAAAATAAAAAGTTTCACTTCAAAATCAGTTTCCCTCTTTGCAAATCAAGATTTATAGTTATACAGTGGTACCTAGAGATACGAAAGGCTCAACTTACGAAAAACTCGAGATACTAAAGCAAATACGAAAAATTTTACGGCTCTACGTACAAAAATTGTTCAAAATACGAAAGGTTGTTGCTGTAAGTCCAAGATTTGCCCGGACCACCGATAACAATTTTGAAACTCGCACGCTGCCAACTGAGTAGACTCGCCACCATCGCCAACTGAGTAGACTCGCCACCATCCTCCCACTCTGCCATTGGTTCCTAATGCTAGTCACTGCCATGAGATCCTTCTCTCCCATTGGTCAGCATCCCTCCCATGATGCATCTACATAGTGACATGCTTCTTCGGCCACTGCACGGCATCATCAGTATCGTAAGCACGCCGTATTCGTTTGTTCTAACGATTTTGTTTATTAACGTATATTTGTTAGTGATTTCGTCGTAGTATACTTTATCGTGTTGTGTGAGAACTTTACTACATACGTATACATACTACATCACATAATTACATATAGTATATACGTAGTCATGGGTCCCAAGAAATTTTAAATTCATGGAAAGAAGAGGAGGCTCTCTTTGTAGACGAAGATGGAGATTATCAAGAAGTATGAAGCTGGTATGCGATTGAGTGTGATCGCCAAGGAATACGGCCGAAATCGGTCGACAATAGGCGCCATCCTTAAGCAGAAGGATGTCATCAAAGCAGCTACACCTTCCAAGGGCGTGACTATTTTGTCCAGCAAGAGGACCCACGTGCACGATGAAATGGAAAGGCTGCTTCTTGGCTGGATAAAAGACAAAGAAATCGCTGGCGATACAATAATGGAGACGGCAATCTGCCACAAGGCCAGCGCTATTTTCGGTGATTTGATTGCCCAGGCCGAAGACGACGGAGGAGAAGGGACATCAACACCAACCCCAGACTTCAAGGCTTCGCATGGGTGGTTCAAGAAATTCCGTAAACGGACTGGCATCCATTCGGTGGTGCGGCATGGGGAGGCGGCCAGCTCGGACATGAAAGTGGCTGAAGCCTTTATTAAGACGTTTGACGAGATGATGATCAAGGAAGGCTACAGTTCTCAGCAAGTCTTCAACTGTGATGAGAATGGCCTTTTCTGGAAAAAAATGCCTCGTTGGACGTACATCACGCAGGAAGAGAAGCTACCCGGCATAAGCCTATGAAAGACAGGCTTACGCTCGCACTTTGTTCCAACGCCAGTGGGGATTGCAAGGTGAAGCCCCTACTTGTCTATCATTCTGAGACTCCTCGAGCCTTCAAGGCCCACAAAATGCTTAAGGAGAACCTTCCAGTGATGTGGAGGGCTAAAGCCAAAGCCTGGGTAACAAGGCTTTTGTTCACCGAGGGGGTAAATCCGTTTCGGCCCGACAGTGAAGAAATTCTTGGAAGAGAAGCGCCTCCCTCTAAAATGCCTGCTGGTGTTGGACAATGCCCCTGCTCACCCTCCTGGCCTCGACGAAGATATCCTAGCGGAGTATTCTTTTATCAAGGTTCTTTATCTTCCGCCTACACCACCCCTCTCCTCCAGCCCATGGACCAGCGAGTGATGTCGCACTTCAAGAAGCTGTATACGTAATATCTTTTCAAGAGATGTTTCGACATCACCGATACCACAAACCTCACCTTGCGTCAATTTTGGAAGGAGCATTTCGATATCGTAATATGCATTTGACTCATCGACCAAGCTTGGCGGGAGGTTTCGAGGCGAACCTTGAATTCCTCGTGGAAGAAACTCTGGCCTGATGCCGTATCCGCCCAAGACTTCGAGGGATTCAACGTGGGCGAAGCTGGTGCTGCAGATTCAGGAACAGTTGACGATCCTGAAACTGTTTCGCAACAAGATCTTGACGAGATTGTTACACTCGGCAAGTCCATAGGGCTGGTCGTCGACGAGGACGACATCAATGACCTTCTCGAGGAGCACCGAGAGGAGCTTACGACGGATGACCTGAAGGAGTTGGAGGCCATGCAACATAACGTCATTCAAGAGAAGTTCTCTAGCAGCGGCGAGGGGGAGGACGACGACTCTATGACAACGCCAGAAATTAAGAATGCTCTAGCTGCTTTTCATAAGGTGCAATCATTTGTAGAAAAGAGACAACCCGAAAAGGTTTACACAGGTCGTATGCTTGCACAGTTCGATGATCGATGACATTTGCCTGAGTCGTTTCAAGAACATTGTCAAAAGTAGGCAGAAGCAATTTTCCTTGGATAGTTATTTTTTAAAGAGGCCTTTAGTAGGAGTAGTAAGCAAAAAGGAAGAACCAAGTGATACTAAAAAACAGAAAGTTAAATGTGGTGAAGAAAAAGATAAAAAAAAAGTATAAACAAGCTAAAAAAAAAAAAAAAAAAAAGTAAAAAATCAAAAAGACAATAAAAAAAATTTTGATTTTAAGTTTTTGGTAAAGTTAAATGTTACAGTTTTGTTAATGTGTTCCGTAAAGTTCAGTGTATGTACGTATCTGCCGTTTGTCCTCCTCTGTCGCCACTTTCGGAGATAGCCTCAATCAAAAGGTAAGCTTCCACATTTTACTACATACGTACGTATGTACATACAGTATTTCTTGTATGCCATGTACACTAATACACTTTATTTACAGGTACTATGTAGTACATATTAGCAGTACGTATTAAGCTAGGTATTGAATGGTCCAAATTGTTGTAGTATTTCATTGTTTATAGGTCAATTTAGCTTTATTATGAAATTTACTGGGGCGTTTTTGGAGGGCTTGGAACGAATTAGCCATTTTACATGTAAAATTCGGTTCAAAATACGAAAAGCTCATGATACGAAGGCCGCCTCAGAACAGATTAATTTTGTATCTCAAGGTACCACTGTACTACAATCTGTAAAAGTTTCATAGAATTTAGTTCTTTTCATGGAGTTATAAGAACTTATTTATGAAATAACTAAGTATTGAGAAAATGGGAAAAGAAAAAAATTTATGCTTATTTTGTAATAACTACAAAACCATGCCAGTAGAAGGCTGATTTTTCCACTAGAACTATTTTCTTATGTGAGAAATATGCCCTGAAATTTAAAATATAACCAAATGAATACAAATGTACTCTCTTGATTTATATGTTGCCTAAAATTTGCAGGTAATTTTTGCACTAAAACTTTTGATTATACACTAATCATCAAAATAAAGGGTTTCACTAACATTCCCCACAGCCATGGGGACATTCCAGTCTCCAACTTACATCCTACAGACACTTTGGCAACATTATTCACACTTTTACTTTTGCTATCAACTCTAACCTGTCAATTCAGCACCTCTTCCTTCACCAATTATTTCTTCACCTTTCTATTCTACTTCAATTTGAATCCTCGTCCTATGAAATACGAAGGTACAGTAGTACCTCGAGATACGAAATTAATCCGTTCCGAGGCGCCCTTCGTATCATGATGTTTTCGTATCTTGGACCACATTTTACATGTAAAACGGCTAATCCGTTCCAAGCCCTCCAAAAACACCCCAGTAAAATACCAAATTTGTAACTAATTTGTATTTTTCATAACTAACAAACCTGAGGTCTTAACAGTTAAAGGCCCACCTCGAACCACCCCTCTAGCAGTCTAAACTGGGTTAGAAATATAACTGATGGGTCACAGGTAGCCGTGGGCATTCTGGGTATACATGCCCCGTGACCTGGTATAGATGCCATTAGTCCCTGGATCTCACAAGTGTAATTTTAATTCTACCGGTTTCCAGCTTGGCGCTAGTAAATCCTAATGTTAAGACCTCAGGTTTGTTAGTTATGAAAAATACAAATTAGTTACAAATTTGGTATTTGTTCATACACGAAACAAACCTTCGGTCTTAACATTAGGATAGACTTACTATTGGAGGGAGGTAAGTCTCTACAACTGACTGGGAGTTTGCCACCTTATCCATTTCCGAATATATAGGGAAATTCTAAGAGAATGGACAATGAACCTAGGACCAAAGATATAAGCGGATCTATTGGTTTCCTCCCACTGGGTGTAGATACCATTCTACTGTTTACTCTTGTCCCTTGCGACTGGATCCACCTTCACCCCTCTTTTGCTTATTATCCAGAGGGGTGTGTTGCTACTGAAAAGTATATCATCAGCTAAGATAGCTTCACAGTATGGCTGACCATCTCACCTGCATCTAGTCCGTTCCAGCACATGACGGTACTCTCCTTCATATTGCCCGTAGTTAAAGGAGTAGGAAGAAAGTAGTAAAGAAAAAAGTCCAGTCATCCCATTCATTCTACTTTCATACCTTCATCTTAGACTAGACGCAAACTGACCCGCCAGGGGCACTGGATGAACTATATCACTTGTTGGGCCGCCACCACTGGACCCAAGGAAAAGGTGTCCAAGGATCTATGGGCAACATTTTTCAAATAAAATGAGGTGAAAGTTGTTTGGCGCTTCCACACGCCAGCTTTCAGAATTTTATCCACAGACATGTTCTTCTTAAATGCCAGGGAAGCACTCACACCCCTGATGTCATGAGCTCTAGCTCCCACCTGGCTATCTGACCCTCTGTCTTCTGCAGTATAAGCATCTCTGATTGTCTCCCTTAGCCAAAATGATATTGTATTCTTGGACACTTCCTTCTTGTTCCGTCCTGTACTTACGAACAACCTCTGGCACCCCGGCCTGAGGTGCCTTGTTCCTCTTTACGTACTCCTTAGTGCCCTGACGGGGCATAGGAGCATCTCAGCTTTGTCGTTGTCTACAAAGTCTGCCAAGGAAGGTATGGTAAAGGAGTCGAATCTGCCGTCTACTATTGTTGGATTTTGGGTCTTTGCCACGAATTCCGGGACAAACTCACACACCATTGATCTCCAACCTCTCGAGTGCTTTATGAGATATGAGAGGCCATGTAGCTCCCCCACCCTTTTGGTTGAAGCCAGGGCCAATAAGAAGACTGTCTTCAGGGTCAGGCTCCTATCCGTGGACTGCCTTAGTGGTTCGTAGGGGGGTTTTGTCAGACTACTCAGTACCTTGGTCAGATCCCAATCTGGGGCTTTTAGCTCCTTTGGTGGGCATGACTGTTCAAAGCTCCTCATCAGCATGGCCAACTCCCATGAAGACGATATGTCCACTCCTTTCATTCGTAAGACTGAGGCTAGAGCAGCCCTGTACCCCTTCACTGCAGATACAGACATATGTTTTTCTGTTCTGAGATATATCAGAAAGTCTGCTAACTGCTGAATAGTGGTACCGAGTGGAGACACGTTCCCTCTACGACACCAATCACAGTATGCTGACCACTTCCCTTGGTATACTGTCGCAGATGATTTTCTGATATTACCTGCCATCTGAGTTGCTGCTTTCTGCGAAAACCCTCGCTCTCGGAGGAGATACTTGACAGTCTCCACCCGTGAAGCGATAGGGACTTCACCGACTGGTGGTACCTCTCCACGTGAGGCTGACACAGAAGGTTGCTCCATGGAGGTAACTCTCTTGGCACATCTACTAGGAGTTCCAGTAGGTCTGGAAACCACTCTGCTTTCGGCCATAACGGGGCTACCAGGGTCATCTTGAGGTTCTGAGACCGCATTACCCTGTTCAGAACCTGACGGATTAGACAAAATGGAGGAAATGCGTACACGTCCAGATTGTCCCAGGGGTGTTGTAGCGCATCTCTGCTACTGCCTCTGCGTCCGGGACTACTGAACAATACACTTCCAACTTTTTGTTGTACCTGGTTGCGAATAGGTCTATGATCGGTCCTTCCCACAACATGAGCATCCTGTCCACTACCTGTTGGTGTAGGGACCACTCCGTTCCCAGAATCTGATCCCTGCGGCTCAACTTGTCGGCCACTATGTTTCTTTTTCCCGGAATATACCTGGCCTTGATGTCTACCAGGTTCTCTATAGCCCACTGGTGAAGTTGAACTGTCATCACATGTAACTTGCCGAGAAACTAGGCCTCCTTGCTTGTTTATATAAGCTACTACTGTGGTGTTGTCTGACATCAATACCACTGAGTGTCCCTTTACTCTCTCCCTGAATTCTTGTAGAGCCAGGAAAGCTGCTTTCAACTCCAGCACGTTCATATGGAGTTCTCTGTCCTTGCAACTCCATTTTGCTGACACCATCAACTCCTCCATATGGGCCTCCCCAGCCTTCTTAGTAGTGACGCATCGAGAACAGCAAGAGGTCTGGGGAGGATTTTTGAAGGGGACACCACTGTCAGATTGTCGTCGTTCACCCACCACAGCAAGTCTTTCCTCACTTCTGCCGACAAGGGAATTTGCTCGTACGGTGATCTACTGTTGGTACCAAAACTCCTTCTCCTCCATGTAGGGACGAAGGTGTAGCCTTCCTTGTGGTACTAGCTTCTCCAGGGAGGTTAGGATTCCCAGCACCACCTGCCACTGTCTTGCTGGCTGTGTCTGCTTTCCCAGAAAGGCATTCACCACTTGTTTGCATTTCTCTACTCTTTGGTCTGTCGGGAATACTTTGGCTTGTGTTGTGTCTATCACCATTCCCAGATATTCCAAACGTTGACTTGGATCCAGCTGCGACTTCTGCTGATTCACCACAATACCTAGGCTGTGACAAAGCTGCAGGAGGGCTGCCCTGTCCCTGAGTAATTTCTCCCTGGACTTTGCTATCACCAGCCAATCGTCCAGATATCTTATTAGCCTGATCCCCTGAGCATGCGCCCACGCCGCACGAGGGTGAACACTCTTGTAAAAACTTGAGGAGACGTTGTCAATCCGAAGCACAGGACCTTGAATTCGAAAGCTTTCCCTGCAAGACTGAAGCAGAGAAATTTCCTTGAAGACTGATGGACTGGTATCTGAAAGTATGCGTCCTTTAGATCGACTGTCAGCATAAAGTCTCCGATTCTGACTGCTTGTAGAACCGTTTTCGGAGTTTCCATCTTGAAACTGTTTTCCTTATAAACAGATTCAGCGTTGACAGGTCTATTACTGTCCTCCACTCCCCGTTGGCTTTGGGTACCAGGAAAAAATCCTGCTGTAGAAGCCTTTTGTCGGACTGCATACTTGTTGCACAGCTCCTTTTTCCATCATCTTCTTCACTTCGTCCTGCAGAATAGTGGCCTTCTGAGATTTGTGGGCATAAGTGCCGTGGGGTAATGATTGATCTGTCATGGGGCGGGGTTACCGGGGCTCGAACGGAATCAAATACCCGATCCTCAGACATCCACCACCCACTGCTCTACCGCTAGTTCCTGCCACACCTCCATGTATTTGCCAGGCAACCCCCCACTGGTGTGGCCGAGTGATGGGAGGCGCCCATCCTATCTTCTTGAGCCTCTCCCTCTTCCCCTATTGCCCCTTCCTCTGTTGTTTCTATTGTGAAAGGGCCGATGAGTTATCCTCTTTGGGGAAGAGGGTCTTGTGACTCTATTAGGGATGCTATGTCTCACTGTCTTCTTTCGAGACATCTGCTGTTGTCTTCCCTTCAAAGGAGTAGTTTGACTGTTAACGTTTTCCTAACTGCCTGTTGCACCAACCTATCGTTAGTGTCCATCCTTCTTCTATCTATCGCCTCTTCCAGTATGACCTCTGGCAACAGTAGTTGCGATTCCAAGATATCCCCATTCCTCATTGCTAACAGGGAATCCAAATCCACATTGCGGCTTAGTCTAGCCAATGCTGCATCTCTCCTCATTAGCAGGATATTTGCCCAAACATTGGCACTTACGTTTGTCAGGTACGCAATCGCCTTGGACCCTGACTGTAGTAATCTAATGAACAATGGTTCATCCACTACTTTCCTTGTTGCTTCCGAGGATGCAATTTTCGCCACTGCTGTTGACCAAAGGTCTAACCAGGACGCAGCCTGAAAGACAGAAGCTGTTGCTTCTAACGTAGCAGCCTCTTGGTACGTCATCGAAGGGCACTCCATTTTAACCTGATCCAAGGTTAATCCAGGCCTTAACCTTACAACATTAGGGTTCATTTGTCTAGACAGTAAAGGGACCTTCGGTGTCATATAATATTTCCTTTGCTTTATCATTGGAGGGGGAATAAATTTAAATGATCTATTAGATCTTAAGGAATTATCCCTCCCTGCAATCTTTGCGTTTACGTGTTGCAAGACCAGATTCCGCATTGACTCGAACAAGGCAATTCATACGACACCTTTGTATCCCTCTTTAGTCCAAACGCCATGTCAATTCCAGGAGGAAGCATACTGGCCGGTGTTTCTGTCTTCTCCGAAAGGCTATTGAATTGGCGAATCAAATCAATAACCTCTGCATACGAGGCCAGAAACTCTTGGTTTTCTCCTTCCTCCGGCTCTAGTGTACCACTCTCCGTCACGAGGGATGTTGTCTCGCCTCTATCTTCTGACAGACGGCCCGGAATTCCACGGCCGCCTGCCCCTACGGCCGCGGTCTCTTTGATCTTTGCTGGCCGCTGTTGGCTCGATCCCGGATAGTCAGCAGGGGAACGAGAACGTCTCACTCTTTCTCTGCTCACGGATCTAGAGCGAGAATCTCGTCTAGATCTCCAAGATGAAGGCTCCCTTAAGACAGAGGTAAGTTCGTCTCTATTAGCATTGGCATCGTTTTCGAGCGTCGGCGAGCCCAGGCCTCGGCCTTCTATCCAGACGGACACTGCCTTCCACGAACGTATCCGCCGGAGGTTGCCAACTCTCTATTTTTCGTACTTTTAATAGGAGCCTTATCGTCCTTCGTACGTATTTTGAACGGCCTTACGGGCGAAACTGGGACCTGCATTCCATCCTCTGCTGCACCTTTCGCCGCCAACGTCGATTTTACCAGAGGTATCGCAGTTTTTGCGATCCGAACTGGCAACTCCGCCTCGGCCGCTAGCTCGCCGGCCGTCACCTCTCTCGCTTGTTCGGACTCTTGCGAACGGCTTCGTCTGCCAACCTTGTGCTTAATAGCCACTGATTTTCCGACCTTCTTGCTGACTTGGAAATGACAGTCTTGGTCTGAAGAAGAGGAAGAATTGATTCTTCTCCTCTTGGCCCGAGGATCCGCCAGGAACTCCCGAATCCTCCTCCAACGCTTGACTGGCGCTCGCCGTGACGTTATCGGACTTAGCGATGACGCCGAACTAGAGGAAGAAGGCGAATCACACTTTTTCTTTTTGTCTCTCTTATTCATTCTCTCCTCTATATCCTGTAATTTCTGCATTACAGTTTGCATTGACGGGTCAGAAGGCGTATTAGCGTCTGGGTGCAGCGAAAAAGGCCGAGAATCGGTCTGTGACGTCATCACGCCTGCCATCTCAGAGTGTGACGTATGTTGTGACGTCATCCCTCTCGTAGGGAGAGACTGAGAGGTTTCTGCTGGCAACCGCACGTTGCTGCCAAACTACCTCCCACGTTCTGCATCGCTGTAAATACTGAGTGGGATGGTGAAGCCGCGGCATTAATTCCCATAAATTGCAAGCCCGGGGATGAGGAACATTCAGCGCTGCCGGACCCTGCTGGAACCGTGACGTCATATAATGCGCAAGCAGACCATCCAAGGTTGTACGCCTGGTAGGCCTAGCGCCTGACCACATACCATCTAACCTATGCGGCTTGAGTAGCAGGAGCCTGGAACAAGATGGCGGATCTCCCCCTCTACTTGCTGGGAACAAAGGAGAGTGCAAATTATTCATAAAATTACCCAAGGCCCCTCCTGACGTTTCCGATACAGAACCGCTAGGAGAAACCGAAGGGGTATGAGACAATTCAAAAGCAGGTGGAGAAACATATGGAGCAGCCTGGTTTATTACCGATACAAAAGAAGCCGTAAAGGTTTTGGTCATCCAAAGATGGCGTCACCCCCTTCCCTTTTGTATTGGCTTTTCCCATAGAACTTCTTCCACTGTTCCACCGACCAACCGCGACAAACAGAACACGGATTAAGTACCGTACATACGTTTTCCCGGCACCTACTACACGTTGGATGAGGATCCGTCGACACCGAGTTAGGAACCTAGAACAAGGGAAGCCACTGACTCCTGGCATCCTTTGTCTCCTCTTCGAAGCGGTAGACGATCCCGATGTTGAGGCAAAATTCTCCATCATACCACGTATACACTCTTACCACACACTGATCACACTTGGAGAAAGAAAAGGAATGAAAAATAAAAAATGAAATGGATAAAGAACGGGCAAAACTGAAAACAAACCGGCTTAAAATGAGATAGACAGTAACACGTCTTATCTTAAAGGCGGTAGGAAAATAACTGATGGGTCACAGGTAGCCATGGGCATTCTGGGTATACATGCCCCGTGGCCTGGTATAGATGCCATTAGTCCCTGGATCTCACAAGTGTAATTTTAATTCTACCGGTTTCCAGCTTGGCGCTAGTAAATCCTAATGTTAAGACCGAAGGTTTGTTTCGTGTATGAACAATTATATTTCCAGGCCTAAAACCCATGTTCTAGGGTTACAACGCCGATCCGACGGAAGAAATATGACTCCAAAAAGGCAAAATACTGTACATACTTCAGTAATATTCAACTGCATGTGATGTTCAACCCCAATTTTACTGCATATATTAGGACTTTAGCATATGTCCCTTAGCAATAAGCCTAGCCTATTTTAGCGGTTGCTACTGTAACCTAGTCTATGATTCTGACATCTAAACCTAAGAGCTAAAAGCTTAAAATATGCCAATAAAATGTATAAATAATCAGTATGTACTCATTTCAAATAATTATTAATTAATCATTAACTATAATACACAAACAAACAAAAGAAAAAACCTTCCAACCGATTGTTTACATTCAGCTCTTACCCGTCTTACGAGTACCGAACGAACGCCAAGCAATCACTTTTCCTAGCACACAGTAAGCCATAAATTTTCATTAGTATCTCTCTTCAACTAATGAAACTACCAAACAGTATAATAACCATTCATTTCTATTCTTTATTCTATCTTTACCTAATGGAGATACCGAGTTACTGACAGCTATAATGAAACATACGTACGTATACGTAACGTAATATTAAAACAGAAGAAGAATTCTAAAAAATACAAATTTGTTGGCAGTCTGATTTATTTTATATTTTATGATATCTAATTCACAATTTTTATATTAAATGTATTGCATGTACTCATTTCAAATAATTATTATTGCATGTACTCATTTCAAATAATTATTAAGTAGCCATTAACTATAATAAACAAACAAAAAAAAAAGCTTCCAAACTTCTGTTTACATCCAGCACTTATGAGTATCAAACGATCGCCAAGCAATCACTTTACACAGTAAGCAATAAATTTTCATTATCTCTCTTCAACTACTGAAACTACCAAACATACCAAATTTGTAACTAATTTGTATTTTTCATAACTAACAAACCTGAGGTCTTAACATTAGGATTTACTAGCGCCAAGCTGGAAACCGGTAGAATTAAAATTACACTTGTGAGATCCAGGGACTAATGGCATCTATACCAGGTCACGGGGCATGTATACCCAGAATGCCCACGGCTACCTGTGACCCATCAGTTATATTTCTAACCCAGTTTAGACTGCTAGAGGGGTGGTTCGAGGTGGGCCTTTAACTGTTAAGACCTCAGGTTTGTTAGTTATGAAAAATACAAATTAGTTACAAATTTGGTATTTGTTCATACACCGAAACAAAAAAACCTTCGGTCTTAACATTAGGATTTAGACTTACTATTGGAGGGAGGTAAGTCTCTTACAACTGACTGGAAGTTTGCCACCTTATCCATTCCGAAGATATAGGGAAATTTTAGAGAATGGACAATGAACCTAGGACCAAAGATATAAGCGGATCTATGGTTTCCTCCCACTGGGTGTAGATACATTCTACTGTTTACTCTTGTCCCTTGCGACTGGATCCACCTTCACCCCTCTTTCCTTATTAACCAGAGGGGTGTGTTGCTACTGAAAAGTATATCATCAGCTAAGATAGCTTCACAGTATGGCTGACCATCTCACCTGCATCTAGTCCGTTCCAGCACATGACGGTACTCTCCTTCATATGCCCGTAGTTAAAGGAGTAGGAAGAAAGTAGTAAAGAAAAAAGACCAGTCATCCCATTCATTCTACTTTCATACCTTCATCTTAGACTAGACGCAAACTGACCCGCCAGGGGACATGGATGAACTATATCACTTGTTGGGCCGCCACCACTGGACCCAAGGAAAAGGTGTCCAAGGATCTATGGGCAACATCTTTCAAATAAAATGAGGTGAAAGTTGTTTGGCGCTTCCACACGCCAGCTTTCAGAATTTTATCCCCAGACATGACATTCTTCTTAAATGCCAGGGAAGCACTCACACCCTGATGTCATGAGCTCTAGCTCCCACCTGGCTATCTGACCCTCTGTCTTCTGCAGTATAAGCATTTCTGATTGTCTCCCTTAGCCAAAATGATATTGTATTCTTGGACACTTCCTCTTGATCCGTCCCTGTTACTTACGAACAACCTCTGGGCACCTCCCCGGCCTGAGGTGCCTTGTTCTCTTTAAGTACTCCCTTAGTGCCCTGTACTTTTAAAGGGCCCACAGGAGCATTTCAGCTTTGTCGTTGTCTACAAAGTCTGCCAAGGAAGGTATGGTAAAGGAGTCGAATCTGCCGTCTACTATTGTTGGATTTTGGGTCTTTGCCACGAAAATTCTGGGACAAACTCACACACCATTGATCTCCAACCTCTCGAGTGCTTATGAGATATGAGAGGCCATGTAGCTCCCCCACCCTTTTTGGTTGAAGCCCAGGGCCAATAAGAAGACTGTCTTCAGGGTCAGGCTCCTATCCGTGGACTGCCTTAGTGGTTCGTAAAGGGGGTTTTGTCAGACTACTCAGTACCTTGGTCAGATCCCAATCTGGGGCTTTTAGTTCCTTTGGTGGGCATGACTGTTCAAAGCTCCTCATCAGCATGGCCAACTCCCATGAGACGATATGTCCACTCCTTTCATTCGTAAGACTGAGATAGAGCAAGCCCTGTACCCCTTCACTGCAGATACATGACATATGTTTTTCTGTTCTGAGATATATCAGAAAGTCTGCTAACTGCTGAATAGTGGTACGAGTGGAGACACGTTCCCCCTACGACACCAATCACAGTATGCTGACACTTCCCTTGGTATCTGTCGCAGATGATTTTCTGATATTACCTGCATCTGAGTTGCTGCTTTCTGCGAAAACCCTCGCTCTCCGGAGATATACTTGACAGTCTCCACCCGTGAAGCGATAGGGACTTCACCGACTGGTGGTACCTCTCCACGTGAGGCTGACACAGAATGTTGCCTCCATGGAGCGAACTCTCTTGGCACATCTACTAGGAGTTCCCGTAGGTCTGGAAACCACTCATGCTTTCGGCCATAACGGGGCTACAGGGTCATCTTGAGGTTCTGAGACCGCATTACCCTGTTCAGAACCTGACGGATTAGACAAAATGGAGAAATGCGTACACGTCCAGATTGTACCCAGGGGTGTTGTAGCGCATCTTCTGCTGCTGCCTCTGCGTCCGGGACTACTGAAACAATACACTTCCAACTTTTTGTTGTACCTGGTTGCAAATAGGTCTATGATCGGTCCTTCCCACAACATGAGCATCCTGTCCACTACCTGTTGGTGTAGGGACCACTCCGTTCCCAGAATCTGATCCCTGCGGCTCAACTTGTCGGCCACTATGTTTCTTTTTCCCGGAATAGACCTGGCCTTGATGTCTACCAGGTTCTCTATAGCCCACTGGTGAAGTTGAACTGTCATCACATGTAACTGCCGAGAAACTAGGCCTCCTTGCTTGTTTATATAAGCTACTACTGTGGTGTTGTCTGACATCAATACCACCGAGTGTCCCTTTACTCTCTCCCTGAATTCTTGTAGAGAGCCAGGAAAGCTGCTTTCAACTCCAGCACGTTTATATGGAGTTCTCTGTCCTTGCAACTCCATTTTGCTGACACCATCAACTCCTCCATATGGGCTCCCCAGCCTTCTAGTGAACGCATCCGAGAACAGCAAGAGGTCTGGCTGAGGATTTTTGAAGGGGGGACACCCACTGTCAGATTGTCGTCGTCCACCCACCACAGCAAGTCTTTCCTCACTTCTGCCGACAAGGGAATTTGCTCGTACGGGTGATCTACTGTTGGTGACCAAACTCCTTCATCCTCCATTGTAGGGACCGAAGGTGTAGCCTTCCTTGTGGTACTAGCTTCTCCGAGGGAGGTTAGGATTCCCAGCACCACCTGCCACTGTCTTGCTGGCTGTGGTCTGCTTTCCCAGAAAGGGCATTCACCACTTGTTTGCATTTCTCTACTCTTTGGTCTGTCGGGAATACTTGGCTTGTGTTGTGTCTATCACCATTCCAGATATTCCAACGTTGACTTGGATCCAGCTGTGACTTCTGCTGATTCACCACAATACCTAGGCTGTGACAAAGCTGCAGGAGGGCCGCCCTGTCCCTGAGTAATTTCTTCCTGGACTTTGCTATCACCAGCCAATCGTCCAGATATCTTATCAGCCTGATCACCTGAGCGTGCGCCCACGCCGACACGAGGGTGAACACTCTTGTAAAAACTTGAGGAGACGTTGTCAATCCGAAGCACAGGACCTTGAACTCGAAAGCTTTCCCTGCAAGACTGAAGCGGAGAAATTTCCTTGAAGACTGATGGACTGGTATCTGAAAGTATCGTCCTTTAGATCGAACTCTGTCAGCATAAAGTCTCCGATTCTGACTGCTTGTAGAACCGTTTTCGGAGTTTCCATCTTGAAACTGGTTTTCCTTATAAACAGATTCAGCGTTGACAGGTCTATTACTGTCTCCACTCCCCGTTGGCTTTGGGTACCAGAAAATCCTGCTGTAGGAAGCCTTTTGTCGGACTGCATACTTGTTGCACAGCTCCTTTTTCCATCATCTTCTTCACTTCGTCCCTGCAGAATAGTGGCCTTCTGAGATTTGTGGGCATAAGTGACGTGGGGTAATGGTTGATCTTGTCAGGGGCGGGGTACCTCGAACGGAATCAAATACCCCGACCCTGAGAACATCCACCACCCACTGCTCTGCCCCTAGTTCCTGCCACACCTTCCAGTGATTTGCCATGGCAACCCCCCACTGGTGTGGGCCGAGTGATGGGAGGCGCCCATCTATCTTCTTGAGCCTCTCCACCCCCTTCCCCTATTTGCCCCCCCTTTCCTCAGTGTTTCTATGTGAAAGGGCCGATGAGTTATCCTCTTTGGGGAAGAGGGTCTTGTGACTCTATTAGGGATGCTATGTCTCACTGGTTTCTTTCGAGACATCTGCTGTTGTCTTCCCTCCAAAGGAATAGTTTGACTGTTAGAGGTTTTCCTAACTGCTGTTGCATCCACCAACCTATCGTTAGTGTCCATCCTTCTTCTATCTATCGCTTCTTCCAGTATGACTCTGGCAACAGTAGTTGCGATTCCAAGATATCCCCATTCCTCATTGCTAACAGGGAATCCAAATCACATTGCGGCTTAGTCTAGCCAATGCTGCATCTCTCCTCATTAGCAGGATATTTGCCCAAACATTGGCACTTACGTTTGTCAGGTTACGCGATCGCCTTGGACCCTGACTGTAGTAATCTAATGAACAATGTTCATCCACTACTTTCCTGTTGCTTCCGAGGATGCAACATTTTTCGCCACTGCTGTTGACCAAAGGTCTAACCAGGACGCAGCCTGAAAGACAGAAGAAGCTGTTGCTTCTAACGTGGCAGCCTCTTGGTACGTCATCGAAGGGCACTCCATTTTAACCTGATCCAAGGTTAATCCAGGCCTTAACCTTACAACATTAGGGTTCATTTGTTAGACCAGGGGGCAAAGGGATACTTAGACAGCAAACGACCTTCGGTGTCGTTATAATATTTCCTTTGCTTTATCATTGGAGGGGGAATAAATTTAAATGATCTTTAGATCTTAAGGAATTATCCCTCCCTGCAATCTTTGCGTTTACGTGTTGCAAGACCGATTCCGCATGACTCGAACAAGGCAATTCATACGACACCTTGGTATCCCTCTTTAGTCCAAACGCCATGTCAATTCCGGAGGAAGCATTCTGGCCGGTGTTTCTGTCTTCTCCGAAAGGCTATTGAATTGACGAATCAAATCAATAACCTCTGCATACGAGGCCAGAAAACTCTTGGTTTTCTCCTTCCTCCGGCTCTAGTGTACCACTCTCCGTCACGAGAGATGTTGTCTCGCCTCATCTTCTGACAGACGGCCCGGAATTCCACGGCCGCCTGCCCCTACGGCCGCGGCCTCTTTGATCTTTGCTGGCCGCTGTTGGCTCGATCCCAGATAGTCAGCAGGGGAACGAGAACGTCTCACTCTTTCTCTGCTCACGGATCTAGAGCGAGAATCTCGTCTAGATCTCCAAGATGAAGGCTCCCTTAAGACAGAGGTAAGTTCGTCTTTATTAGCATTGGCTCGTTTTCGAGCGTCGGCGAGCCCGGCCTCGGCCTTCTATCCAGACGGACACTGCCTTCCACGAACGTTATCCGCCGAGGGTTGCCAACTCTCTATTTTTCGTACTTTTAATAGGAGCCTTATCGTCCTCCGTACGTATTTTGAACGGCCTTACGGGCGAAACTGGGATCTGCATTCCATCCTCTGCTGCACCTTTCGCCGCCAACGTCGATTTTACCAGAGGTATCGCAGTTTTTGCGATCCGAACTGGCAACTCCGCCTCGGCCGCTAGCTCGCCGGCCGTCACCTCTCTCGCTTGTTCGGACTCTTGCGAACGGCTTTCGTCTGGCAACCTTGTGCTTTAATAGCCACTGATTTTCCGACCTTCTTGCTGACTTGGAAATGACAGTCTTCGTCCGAAGAAGAGGAAGAATTGATTCTTCTCCTCTTGGCCCGAGGATCCGCTAGGAACTCCGGAACTCCTCCTCCAACGCTTGACTGGCGCTCGCCGTGACGTTATCGGACTTAGCGATGACGCCGAACTAGAGGAAGAAGACGAAGAAGGCGAATCACACTTTTCTTTTTGTCTCTCTTATTCATTCTCTCCTCTATATCCTGTAACTTCTGCATTACAGTTTGCATTGACGGATCAGAATGCGTATTAGCGTCTGGGAGCAGCGAAAAAGGCCGAGATCGGTCTGTGACGTCATCACGCCTGCCATCTCAGAGTGTGACGTATGTTGTGACGTCATCCCTCTCGTAGGGAGAGACTGAGAGGTTTTCTGCTGGTAACCGCACGTTTGCTGCCAAATTACCTCCCACGTTCTGCATCGCTGTAAATACTGAGTGGGATGGAGAAGCAGCGGCATTAATTCCCATAAATTGCAAGCCCGGGGGATGAGGAACATTCAGCGCTGCGGACCCTGCTGGAACCGTGACGTCTATAATGCGCAAGCAGACCATCCAAGGTTGGTACGCCTGGTAGGCCTAGCGCTGACCACGTACCATCTAACCTATGCGCTTGCGTAGCAGGAGCCTGGAACAAAGATGGCGGATCTCCCCCTCTACTTGCTGGGAACAAAGGAGAGTGCAAATTATTCATAAAATTACCCAAGGCCCCTCCTGACGTTTCCGATACAGAACCGCTAGGAGAAAACCGAAGGTATGAGACAATTCAAAAGCAGGTGGAGAAACATATGGAGCAGCCTGGTTTATTACCGATACAAAAGAAGCCGGTAAGGTTTGGTCATCCAAAGATGGCGTCACACCCCCTTTCTTTTGTATTGGCTTTTCCCATAGCAACTTCGACCACTGTTCCACCGACCAACCGCGACAAACAGAACACGGATTAGTAACCGTACATACGTTTTCCCTGCACCTACTACACGTTGGATGAGGATCCGTCGACACCGAGGTTAGGAACCTAGAACAAGGGAAGCCACTGACTCCTGGGCATTTCCTTTGTCTCCTCTTCGAAGCGGTAGACGATCCCGATGTTGAGGCAAAATTCTCCATCATACCCACGTATACACCTCTTACCACACACTGATCACACTTGGAGAAAGAAAAGGAATGAAAAATAAAAATGAAATGGATAAAGAACGGCAAACTGAAAAACCGGCTTTAAATGAGATAGACAGTAACACGTCTTATCTTAAAGGCGGTAGGAAAATAACTGATGGGTCACAGGTAGCCGTGGGCATTCTGGGTATACAGCCCACCCCGTGACCTGGTATAGATGCCATTAGTCCCTGGATCTCACAAGTGTAATTTTAATTCTATCGGTTTCCAGCTTGGCGCTAGTAAATCCTAATGTTAAGACCGAAGGTTTGTTTCGTGTATGAACAAAGTATAATAACCATTCATTTCTATTCTTTATTCTATCTTTACCTAATTTTTTTTTATTAAATGTATTGCATGAATAAGTTTTCCAATTTACAGCATCCTTTTACCAATAGAATACTTAAAGCACAAGGGGTAGATGCTGACCAATAGGAGAGCAGGACCTTATGGGGTGACTAGCATCAGGAACCAATGGGAGAGCGGGAGGATGGTGGCGAGTTTACTCAGTTGGCGGCGCGGGAGTTTGTTCTCGGTGGTCAAGGCGAATCTCGGGACTTTACAGCAATAACCTTTCGTATCTTGAAAACTTTTCGTATGTGGAGCTGTAAAATTTTTCGTATATGCTTTCGTATCTCGAGTTTTTTGTAAGTTGAGCCTTTCGTATGTCGAGGTATCACTGTATATCAAATTTGTGACAAGTACCAATTACCAGAGCTCTGACAACTTACATGGATAAAAAAAAAATAATACACATAACTACCTCCTCCTCTTCTTTCTTTCTCTCTTCTTCTTCTTTTCTTTTCTTCTCTTCTTCTCTTTTCCTTTCCTCCTCTTCCTTCTTTTTGGTTTCATCTACTTCTGCACTTTCTGCTGCTGCAGCTTTCTCCATTTCCTCCTTTTCCTGCTCATTTTTCAAAATCTACAAGAATAAAACTACAATTATTCACCATTAAAAATACATTTAAAGCATTTTATCACTTACAAAAAGAAAATCAGTCTGTGAGAAGTAATAATTAATGCAAAATCTAGATATATTTTCATATATTTATCCTTTAAAGAGCACAAGTATTACCAAATTACTGCACATTCAAATTGCACTCTGCATAATAACTTTTTTTAATATTTAAACAAAATCAAATTGTGAAGAAACCAACAATTAATAAAATATGATTCAAACTATTTGTTTTCACATAATATCCCTATATTAGCGGATTCTGAGAAGACAGAGGAGAGGTTCGAGAGACTCATGAAGTTAGTGGTGTTACTCTACCCTAATACTAGACCTAGAGCAAAAGGCAGTATAGCACGTATACCACAGGAATTTAAGGTAAATTTTGATATCTTGAAAGAACCTGTGGTGAGCCCTTGCTGTTCACCAGTGTAACAGAAGCAGTGAAGGAGTGAAGAAAGGTGGCTCCTGGGAGCTACTTCATGCAGATGACCTAGCACTAACATCAGAATCTGTGGAAGTGATGATGGAAGAGTGGAATGGAGAGGGGAGACTACAAAGCAATATATCAAAATGACAAAGTTTTAATCAATTTGTATTTTTCATATCTAACAAACCTTCAGTCTTAATAATAGAATAATCTTCTAGCATCAGCTGGAAACCAGTTAAAACAATCAAAGATTGTAAATCAAGGAATCTGGCATCTGGAAACTTGTGCGTATATGAGGTGGAAGCTGATCACTGACTGGGCTTGGTACCTTGTGATGCGTCAGTCTCTCTTTGACCGCCTTGGAGAGCAGTCGCTTTTGCGCTCTCCTTCCCAAGCTGATTTCTTTGTTAGTCTGTGATTTATATGTGTTTTGTTTTCGGTGTATGTGTGTGTGCCTGCTTGTCTTTTATCATGGATTCCACCCAAGTTCTAGGCCCAGAGTCAACTCATGTGTCCAGGCATTGCAAGATTTCTATGTTTGAGGTTTTTGGCATCTTCCATTATTGACCTCCATATCACTTGCAGTAGGTGCCATTCCAATTTTTGTGCTATCACTAACCCTTGCCCAGAGTGCTGTTCCTGGCCTGTGTTGGTGGAAGGCTTTCTACAAGAAGAGGGAGCACAGTAGAGTATCTAATTGTCCTTCTTGGAAAGGTTTCTCACCTACCCGAGTGGACAGTTCAGCATTCCCTTCTTCCAGAAATTTTCCCTCTGTTATTTTTTACAGCCTGCCTCCTTTCTTTTCTTCCACCAATTTAAAGGGATACTACATCTTCCTTTGTTTCAGATACGGAATCGCACAAGATGGCGGCTGTTTGGGCATCCCTAGACCTACGGGGTTATTGGGCTTATTGGGGTTGCCTTTTATCTCGTTGCCAGTGAGGCCATAGACTCGCGCTGCCATTCCAAATGCCGTGACAGCACTCCCAACATCCTCTCAGCCTGTGATGTCGGCTGCAATGTTCTCTCTTCCACCGCCTTTTGCTGTGAAGTCATTACCATCTTCGTCTATGACGTTATCACAGTCGCTTGCTGAGCCATCAGAAACGTTCCTTCAAGCAGTGGTTGATAGGCTGGACTCTTGTTTTACGCAACAGGTATCCTGTACTTTCTAGCAAGAAGCATCATAGAAGGAGGGCTCCTTCCCCTCCGCAATCTCCTTCTCCCCAAATCATTCTCGGGTTAAATGTTGGAGGATTCAGGACTTTGTTGCTTCTCAGCACGGACGTGTCTCACCTTCGCACATACATATATGTGTTCCAGTTCATAATAGCCTTCACTCTCCTCAGAATCTACAAGCTGATTCTCTGTGGCCTCAGCTTGTTTGAGTTCGCCATGTCAAAGGTGCCTAATACTCAGGTTGCTGATCATGCACCTTCTAGTTCTTCTTCTCTGCCAGAGGTCATTGCTTCTCTTTCTGTTCTGCCTCCCAGTGAACGTGTTGTAACGGGAATCACGAGGCTGTGGATGGTCACGGACGTGAGGCAGTTTGGGTACGTGGATGTGTTCCTCAGCCTAGTAGGGCTTTTTTGCCTCTGCATGATGGGAAGGCCAGCCTTTCTCCTTTTTCCTGTGTCCAAGAAGCTTAGGCTTTCACGTTCTCATTCCCCAAGGAGTTTCCGCTTTGTCGTTCACCTTCCCGAGTTGGGGACCTTTCTCAAGACCAATCTCCTCCTCCAGGACGATCTCTAGTAGATTGTTCTATATTTTGTGGCTGTGTACGTGGTTCGGCTCAAGGCCATATATGTGATTCATCGATTGACCATGTTCCTGAGCCCTCTTTCCTGGGATCTTCTGTCGTGTGAGGTCCTAGTCCTGCAATAGAGGGTGCACTGTCTGTCTTCCAAGGGAAGCCTTTCCAGTGGCCTAGGGAAAGATGAGGATCCTTCTAGGCCTTCTGCCTCGTGTTGTTGCTCTCCTTTGCCGGAGCCAAAGGAGATGGAGAGTCAAGAGTTTCTGTCTTCTTTTATGGGGATTATTGATCTCATTTGTGAGTTCAATAACCTTGGAGGGAGGACACAGACTCAGTCTTCTTGACCCTGGATCAGGTAAGGGCTGCAGGCCCTTCGTTGACTTCGCAAGAGGCCTCTACAATGGAGTCTACTGCTTCTTCTGTCTTCCAAACTGTGTCATGGCTGGACTTATGGTCTACTGTGGTTGCCAGGATAGCGGCGTGTCGTTCTGACTAAGGTTTCATTAACTCATTCTCCTTTATCAGTATGCAACAGTTTGGTGCTAAGGCCATATCTTACCTGGCCCAGGTAAGATATGGTCTTAGCACCAGACTGCTGCAACCTGATAAAGGAGGCTGAGCTAATGAAACCTCAATCAGAATGACACGCTGCTCTCCTGGCAACCACAGTAGACCATAAG
The DNA here is from genome assembly GCF_015104395.2 of Macrobrachium nipponense. Lineage (NCBI taxonomy): Eukaryota > Metazoa > Arthropoda > Malacostraca > Decapoda > Palaemonidae > Macrobrachium > Macrobrachium nipponense. Next base: position 22,272,521 of record NC_061110.1, on the reverse strand, counting down.
TCCAGCCACAACACAGTTTGGAAGACAGAAGAAGCAGTAGACTCCATAGTAGAAGCCTCTTGAGAAGTCAACGAAGGTCTCTCAGCCCTTACCTAATCCAGGGTCAAGCCAGGCTTTAGACGGATCACGTCTGAATTTAGGTGACGAGGCATCAGTTGAACTAAATTTGTAGAATAAAATTTCCTATGCCACACAAGAGGAGGGGGAAGAAGCTTGGATGAGCTATTAGAGTGCAGGGAACCATCCTGACCTGATACCAAAGCATTAATGTGCCGCAGAATTGATTGAGCACAGAACAAGGAAGCTCAAACGAAGCTCTAGTATCCTGCCTCGGACCAAGCAAGGCCTCTATGCCCGTTGGGGTCATAGAAGACCAATTCTGTGTCCTCCTTCCAAGGTTATTGAACTCAGAAATGAGATCAATAACCCCCTAAAAGAAGACAGAAACTCTTGACTCTCCATCAGCAACGACATGAGGCAGAAGGCCTAGAAGGATCCTCATCTTTCCCTAAGGCCACTGGAAAGGCTTCCCTTGGAAGATGGACATCACACCCTCCATCACAGGACTAGGACCTTGCACGACAGAAGATCCCAGGAAAGAGGGCTCAGGAACATGGTCAAGGGATGAATCACATACATGGCCCTGAGCCGAACCACGTACAGGCAGTCCCCGGCTTACGACGTTCCGAGGTTACAACGCTTTTCAATTATATTTATCAGACATTATTTCCAGGTTTACGACGCATGTTCCAGGGTTACACCGCTTACAACGCCGATCTGGCACAAGAAATAGTACTCCAAAAATGCAAAATAATCAATATTTGAAGTTTTTTGATGAATAATGCAATAAGAATGCAGTTTACAGTTTTTAATGCACCCAAAGCATTAAAAGTAAGGTTTTCTTAGGATTTTTGAAGATGTTCCGGCTTACGTCGATTGATTTTCAGCTTACAACATGTCTCAAGAATGGAACCCCCATCGTAACCCGTGGACTGCCTGTATGAGCAAGTGCAATGAACTATGTACACAGTGTAAATTTGTGGGCCAACTTTCTGCTGGTTAGGAAGGATGAAGCCTTGTCAAAGGTAGCAGGATCAGTGAATTCTGAGTCCTTGTCATCTCTTCATAATGGGAACCTCCTGGAGTTGCTGCTTCTCTTTCTGAGAACACAATTAGAAGATGTGATAGACCAAAGTCGTGCTGATACAAGAGATAGGCTGGTTCTGCAGGCAGTCTTGAAGTCAGAGGCTCGCTCTCGCCCTCCACCTCCTCCTCCAAGGCAGAGTAGGCAGGCTCCTCTGAGGAAGTCGACCAAGCATTCGATATCTTTAAGGCCTCCTCAGTCTACTGCTCCATCTACATCTAAGCAAGAGCAACGCCTCTTTCAGCCTCACTCCTATTAGCCAGGAAGGGAGGCTAGAGGAAGGGGCAGAGTGGGTCAGTAACAGAGGGGGTTCCACTCACTTTCCGTTGCCACAGGTGGGGGATGCCTGCCAGGCCATTGGGCCAAATGGCAATTCCATGGAGCAGAGAAGTGGGCAGTAGATGTTCTTCGGGTGGGGTATTTACTACGTTTCAACTTTCCTCCTCCTATCTCAGACAGACCCCTCCTCTACCTAACTTATGATCAAGGCTCTCTGAAATACTTAGCTCTTCGGGAGGAAGTGTTGACGATGCTGACAAGGGCACATTGGAGGAAGTACATTGTCCTTCACTGGGGTTTTACAGTCAGATTTTCCTGGTTCCAAAGGCTCAGGAGATTGGAGGCCAGGAGAGTGGTTATGTGTGGTTAATTTAGGAGAGGTTTAGGGTGGACTAAGTACTGTGGAATGAATATAACAGATTGTGTCACTAGTTCTCTTGAATACAAAACATATACATAGTAAGATATTTCTGACACCAAAAATGTGTTACAAGAGAGAAAAAAAAAGGAAGATGTAAGTTAACAACCTTGTGAAAGATGAGCAGGTCTTAAAAGTAGAGCAATTCTGTTGCCTTGGGGCACACTGGACAGTGAAACAAGTGTTGAAAGAGCAGTAAGAGAGAGTAACTACATGACATGGAGATACAACTAGTCCACTGGTAACTAAGAATTTCCTGAAGGTAAGAAGAGGAAAGACTTACGACAAGTATATAAGGCCACTATATATTACTGACAAAGCTACTGACAAGGAAAAGATGACTATAAAAATGTGAATGTAGCATGTTAGAATTCCTGGCTAGGGTAAAGTGGGAATATATGAATGAGAAATTGGGATTCGGAGATGTAACAGAACCAAGTCACAGGAGAGAGAGAGAGAGAGAGAGAGAGATGAGAGAGAGAGAGAGAGAGAGAGAGAGAGAGAGAGAGAGAGAGAGAGAGAGAGAGAGAGATGCATGTAGTCAAGTGTTAATAATAATGAATCGGTCATACCGAAGACGAAGAAGAAAAAAGAAGAAGTACCTTACCTTACCTGAGAGAGAGAGAGAGAGAGAGAGAGAGAAATGCATGTAGTCAAGTGAATAATGACGGATCGACCAGAGAGAGAGAGAGAGAGAGAGAGAGAGAGAGAGAGAGAGAGAGAGAGAGAGAGAGAGAGAGAGAGAGAGAGAGAAATGCATGTAGTCAAGTGAATAATGACGGATCGACCAGAGAGAGAGAGAGAGAGAGAGAGAGAGAGAGAGAGATGAGAGAGGAGAGAGAGAAGAGAGAGAGAGAGAGAGAGAGAGAAATGCATGTAGTCAAGTGAATAATGATGGATCGACCACAGAGAGAGAGAGAGAGAGAGAGAGAGAGAGAGAGAGAGAGAGAGAGAGAGATGGCGATTTGAAACTGGAAATCCTACCTTTGTTAAACGAGCGATCAGCTGTGATTTGAGACCTTTGCTGTTAAGCATCCGTGCATCTAATTCAGATCGCAGTTCAACCACCTACAATATATTTTCAGTTAGATAATAATCGAAGAGAATATTTCAAATTAATATTTCCTGGCAAAAGAAAATACATACCAATTAAACACAATTCAATTCACAAAAAAAAGTTGGTAAGAGTATTAACCCTTTACTGCCGACTGGACGTATTTTACATCGACAGTCTCTTTCTTTTGTTTTTTCTCTTTTTTTTTCTTGGTGACCGACTGGACGTATTTTACGTCGACATACAAAAGTTTTTTAAAAATTCACGGAAAAATACTTTTAGGCCTACCAGCTGAAAACTCTTGAATCACGCGCCTTGGGGGATGCTGGGAGTTCACGGATCAAGGTGTTGTTTTGTTTACAATTGTTACGCAGGCGCGCAAGTGCGAATTTCTTTCTTGCCGCACTAAAAATTATTTAGTCACTTTGACATAATTTTTGTACCATTTTAAATTAGCCGTTACATGGAGTATTATATATGAAAATGTGTGCATTTTTATGTAGAATACAACAATAAAATACCAATGATTGTAGCTTTTATCAGTTTTGAGATATTTTCTTATAAATAACAATAAGTGCCAAAATTTCAACCTTCGGTCAACTTTGACTCTACCGAAATGGTCAAAAAACGCAATTGTAAGCTAAAAATATTATAGTTTAGTAATATTCAATCATTTACCTTCATTTTGCAACTAATTGTTAGTCTCTAGCACAATATTTCGATTTATGGTGAATTTATGAAAAAACTTTTTCCTTACGTCCGCGCGGTAACTCTTCCGAAAAAAATCATACATGCGATAGTGGTAATGTTTGCACCATTTTAAAATTAGCCGTTACAAAAAGTTTTATATATGGAAATGTGCGCAATTTCATGCACAATACAACTATAACAACTCATGGTTGTAGCTTTTATCAATTTTGAAATATTTTCATATAAAAATTATAAGTGACAAATTTTCAACCTTCGGTCAACTTTGACTCTACCAAAATGGTCGAAAAACGCAATTGTAAGCTAAAACGCTTATATTCTAGTAATATTCAATCATTTAACTTAATTTTGCAACAAATTGGAAGTCTCTAGCACAATATTTTGATTTATGGTGAATTTATGAAAAAAATAACATTTTCTTTACGTCTGAGCGGTAACTCTTCCGAAAAAATCCTACGTGCGATTGTGGTAATGTTTGCACCATTTTAAATTAGACGTTACATAAAGTTTTATAATTGAAAATGTGCGAAATTTCATGTAGAATACAACAACAAATAATTGAAGGTTGTAGCTTTTCTCATTTTTGAAATATTTGCATATAAATCATGATAAATAGAAAAAGAACCACGTTCAGTCAACTTTGACTCTACCGAAATGGTCGAAAAACGCAATTGTAAGCTAAAACTCTTACAGTCTAGTAATATTCAGTCATTTATCTTCATCTTGAAACAAATTTGAAGTCTCTAGCACAATATTTAGATTTATGGTGAATTTTAAAAAAAATCTTTCCTTCCCTCCGCGCACGGATTCTCGGCCACAAATCTCCAAAATGCATATGTACCATTCTCGGAATATTTGCTCCATTTCATATTAGGCATTTCATAGAGTTTTATATATGAAAATGTGCGCAATTTCATGTAGAATAAAACTAAAAATATTTGAAGGTTGTAGCTTTTCTAATTTCCGAAATAATTGCATATAAAAAAAAAATATAAAAAAAAATTCGGCATTCGGTCAACTTTAACTCGTCAGATATGGTCGAAAACTGCAATTGTAAGCTAATACTCTTACAGTATAGTAATATCAATCATTTGGTCTTCATTTTTGAAAGAAATTGGAAGTCTCAAGGACAATATTTAGATTTATGGTGAATTTTGAAAAAAAAAAAAAAATATTTGCTTACATCCGCCGCGTTATGAATTCATGCATTATTTTGTGATAATATTTTCTCTGTGTTGCTTTTATCGTTTTACAATGTGTTATATACCAAAATGATCGCAATTTAGTGTACATTACAACGAAAAATAATAACTTGTTACCTTTAACGGTTTTGTGCACAGCGTGATTTGAATACAATTATATATGAAATTTTGTTTTTGTGCTATCATATATCGCATTATTATAATATGATAATGATAATTTTTTTTCATTTCGGATGGTTGCATACTAAACTTCAGCCAATGACAAAAAAAGGAGCCAAAAATGAACTCTTAATCTTGAAAACTAAGCGCGCTGTGATTTTTTGAAAAAAATATTTTTTCCGCTTTCGCGCTCACTCCGAAACACCTCCGGCACACGGGAGACAATTTTTATTTTACCGCTTCGGCGTTTAAGGGTTAAAATAGGACTACCTATGTACTTGTAACCAGTTAAACCTCAAATTCACCAACAATATACCAAATTTGTAACTAATTTGTATTTTTCATAACTAACAAACCATGAGGTCTTTAACATTAGGATTTACTAGCGCCAAGCTGGAAAACCGGTAGAATTAAAACTTACACTTGTGAGATCCAGGGACTAATGGCATCTATACCAGGTCACGGGGCATGTATACCCAGAATGCCCACGGCTACCTGTGACCCATCAGTTATATTTCTAACCCAGTTTAGACTGCTAGAGGGGTGGTTCGAGGTGGGCCTTTAACTGTTAAGACCTCAGGTTTGTTAGTTATGAAAAATACAAATTAGTTACAAATTTGGTATTTGTTCATACACGAAACAAACCTTCGGTCTTAACATTAGGATAGACTTACTATTGGAGGGAGGTAAGTCTCTACAACTGAACTGGAAGTTTGCCACCTCATCCATTTCCGAATATATAGGGAAATTCTAGAGAATGGACAATGAACCTAGGACCAAAGATATAAGCGGATCTATTGGTTTGGCCTCCCACTGGGTGTAGATACCATTCTACTGTTTACTCTTGTCCCTTGCGACTGGATCGACCTTCACCCCTCTTTTCCTTATTATCCAGAGGGTGTGTTGCTACTGAAAAGTATATCATCAGCTAGATAGCTTCACAGTATGGCTGACCATCTCACCTGCATCTAGTCCGTTCCAGCACATGACGGTACTCTCTCCTTCATATGCCCGTAGTAAAGGAGTAGAAGAAGAAGAAAAGTATAAAGAAAAAAGACAGTCATCCCATTCATTCTACTTTCATACCTTCATCTTAGACTAGACGCAAACTGACCCGCCAGGGGCACTGGATGAACTATATCACTTGTTGGGCCCGACCACCATGGACCCAAGGAAAAGGTGTCCAAGGATCTATGGGCAACATCTTTCAAATAAAATGAGGTGAAAGTTGTTTGGCGCTTCCACACGCCAGCTTTCAGAATTTTTATCCACAGACATGTTCTTCTTAAATGCTAGGGAAGCACTCACACCCCTGATGTCATGAGCTCTAGCTCCCACCTGGCTATCTGACCCTCTGTCTTCTGCAGTATAAGCATTTTCTGATTGTCTCCCTTAGCCAAAATGATATTGTATTCTTGGACACTTCCTTCTTGTTCCGTCCTGTACTTACGAACAACCTCTGGCACCCCGGCCTGAGGTGCCTTGTTCTCTTTAAGTACTCCCTTAGTGCCCTGACGGGGCACAGGAGCATTTCAGCTTTGTCGTTGTCTACAAAGTCTGCCAAGGAAGGTATGGTAAAGGAGTCGAATCTGCCGTCTACTATTGTTGGATTTTGGGTTCCCTTTGCCACGAATTCTTTGGGACAAACTCACACACCCATTGATCTCCAACTCTCGAGGTGCCGGCTTTATGAGATATGAGAGGGCCAGTAGCTCCCCCACCCTTTCCCTTTTTGTTGAAGCCAGGGGCCAATAAGAAGACTGTCTTCAGGGTCAGGCTCCTATCCGTGGACTGCCTTAGTGGTTCGTAAGGGGGTTTTGTCAGACTACTCAGTACCTTGGTCAGATCCCAATCTGGGGTTTTTAGCTCCTTTGGTGGGCATGACTGTTCAAAGCTCCTCATCAGCATGGCCAACTCCCATGAAGACGATATGTCCACTCCTTTCATTCGTAAGACTGAGGCTAGAGCGCCCTGTACCCTTCACTGCAGATACAGACATATGTTTTTCTGTTCTGAGATTATATCAGAAAGTCTGCTAACTGCTGAATAGTGGTACGAGTGGAGACACGTCCCCCTACGACACCAATCACAGTATGCTGACCACTTCCCTTGGTATACTGTCGCAGATGATTTTCTGATATTACCTGCCATCTGAGTTGCTGCTTTCTGCGAAAACCCTCGCTCTCGGAGGAGATACTTGACAGTCTCCACCCGTGAAGCGATAGGGACTTCACCGACTGGTGGGTACCTCTCCACGTGAGGCTGACACAGAAGGTTTGCTCCATGGAGGTAACTCTCTTGGCACATCTACTAGAGTTTCCAGTAGGTCTGGAAACCACTCTGCTTTCGGCCATAACGGGGCTACCAGGGTCATCTTGATTATGAGACCGCATTACCCTGTTCAGAACCTGACGGATTAGACAAAATGGAGGAAATGCGTACACGTCCAGATTGTCCCAGGGTGTTGTAGCGCATCTTCTGCTGCTGCCTCTGCGTCCGGGACTACTGAACAATACTTCCAACTTTTTGTTGTACCTGGTTGCGAATAGGTCTATGATCGTCCTTCCCACAACATGAGCATCCTGTTTCCCACTACCTGTTGGTGTTAGGGACCACTCCGTTCCCAGAATCTGATCCCTGCGGCTCAACTTGTCGGCCACTTATGTTTCTTTTTCCCGGAATATACCTGGCCTTGATGTCTACCAGGTTCTCTATAGCCCACTGGTGAAGTTGAACTGTCATCACATGTAACTGCGAGAAACTAGGCCTCCTGCTTGTTTATATAAGCTACTACTGTGGTGTTGTCTGACATCAATACCACCGAGTGTCCCTTTACTCTCTCCCTGAATTCTTGTAGAAGCAGGAAAGCTGCTTTCAACTCCAGCACGTTTATATGGAGTTCTCTGTCCTTGCAACTCCATTTTGCTGACACCATCAACTCCTCCATATGGGCTGCCCCACCTTCTAGTGATACATCCGAGAACAGCACGAGGTCTGGGGAGGATTGTTGAAGGGGGACACCCACTGTCAGATTGTCGTCGTCCACCACCACAGGCAAGTCTTTCCTCACTTCTGCCGACAAGGGAATTTGCTCGTACGGGTGATCTACTGTTGGTGACCAAAACTCCTTCATCCTCCATTGTAGGGACCGAAGGTGTAGCCTCCTTGTGGTACTAGCTCTCCAGGAGGTTAGGATTCCCAGCACCACCTGCCACTGTCTTGCTGGCTGTGTCTGCTTTCCCAGAAAGGCATTCACCACTTGTTTGCATTTCTCTACTCTTTGGTCTGTCGGGAATACTTTGGATTGTGTTTGTGTCTATCACCATTCCCAGATATTCCAAACGTGGAACCTGGATTCCAGCTGCACTTCTGCTGATTCACCACAATACCTAGGCTGTGATCCAAGCTGCAAATGGAGGGTCGCCCTGTCCTCCTTGAGTAAATAATTTCTCCCTGGACTTTGCTATCACCAGCCAATCGTCCCAGATATCTTATCAGCCTGATCCCCCTGAGCGTGCGCCCATGCCGACACGAGGGTGAACACTCTTGTAAAAACTTGAGGAGACGTTGTCAATCCGAAGCACAGGACCTTGAACTCGAAAGCTTTCCCTGCAAGACTGAAGCGGAGAAATTTCCTTGAAGACTGATGGACTGGTATCTGAAAGTATGCGTCCTTTAGATCGACTGTCAGCATAAAGTCTCCGATTCTGACTGCTTGTAGAACCGTTTTCGGAGTTCCATCTTGAAATGGTTTCTTTTCCTTATAAACAGATTCAGCGTTGACAGGTCTATTACTGTCCTCCACTCCCCGTTGGATTTGGGTACCAGGAAAATCCTGCTGTAGAAGCCTTTTGTCGGACTGCATACTTGTTGCACAGCTCCTTTTTTCCATCATCTTCTTCACTTCGTCCTGCAGAATAGTGGCCTTCTGAGATTTGTGGGCATAAGTGACGTGGGGTAATGGTTGATCTGTCCAGGGCGGGGTACCTCGAACGGAATCAAATACCCGATCCTGAGAACATCCACCACCCACTGCTCTGCCCACCCCTAGTTCCTGCCACACCTTCCAGTGATTTGCCAGGCAACCCCCCACTGGTGTGGCCGAGTGATGGGAGGCGCCCATCCTATCTTCTTGAGCCTCTCCCCCCTTCCTTCCCCTATTGCCCCTTCCTCTGTTGTTTCTATTGTGAAAGGGCCGATGAGTTATCCTCTTTGGGGAAGAGGGTCTTGTGACTCTATTAGGGATGTTATGTCTCACTGGTTTTCTTTCGAGACATCTGCTGTTGTCTTCCCTCCAAAGGAATATTTTGACTGTTTAGAGGTTGGTTTTCATAACTGCCTGTTGCACCAACCTATCGTTAGTGTCCATCCTTCTTCTATCTATCGCTTCTTCCAGTATGACCTCTGGCAACAGTAGTTGCGATTCCAAGATATCCCCATTCCTCATTGCTAACAGGGAATCCAAATCCACATTGCGGCTTAGTCTAGCCAATGCTGCATCTCTCCTCATTAGCAGGATATTTGCCCAAACATTGGCACTTACGTTTGTCAGGTACGCAATCGCCTTGGACCCTGACTGTAGTAATCTAATGAACAATGGTTCATCTACTACTTTCCTTGTTGCTTCCGAGGATGCAATTTTCGCCACTGCTGTTGACCAAAGGTCTAACCAGGACGCAGCCTGAAAGACAGAAGAAAGCTGTTGCTTCTAACGTGGCAGCCTCTTGGTACGTCATCGAAGGGCACTCCATTTTAACCTGATCCAAGGTTAATCCAGGCCTTAACCTTACAACATTAGGGTTCATTTGTCTAGACAGCAAAGGGACCTTCGGTGTCGTATAATATTTCCTTTGCTTTATCATTGGAGGGGAATAAATTTAAATGATCTATTAGATCTTAAGTGGAATTATCCCTCCCTGCAATCTTTGCGTTTACGTGTTGCAAGACCGATTCCGCATGACTCGAACAAGGCAATTCATACGACACCTTGGTATCCCTCTTTAGTTCCAAACGCCATGTCAATTCCAGGAGGAAGCATACTGGCCGGTGTTTCTGTCTTCTCCAAAGGCTATTGAATTGACGAATCAAATCAATAACCTCTGCATACGAGGCCAGAAACTCTTGGTTTTCTCCTTCCTCCGGCTCTAGTGTACCACTCTCCGTCACGAGAGATGTTGTCTCGCCTCTATCTTCTGACAGACGGCCCGGAATTCCACGGCCGCCTGCCCCTACGGCCGCGGCCTCTTTGATCTTTGCTGGCCGCTGTTGGCTCGATCCAGATAGTCAGCAGGGGAACGAGAACGTCTCACTCTTTCTCTGCTCACGGATCTAGAGCGAGAATCTCGTCTAGATCTCCAAGATGAAGGCTCCCTTAAGACAGAGGTAAGTTCGTCTTTATTAGCATTGGCATCGTTTTTCGAGCGTCGGCGAGCCCGGCCTCGGCCTTCTATCCAGACGGACACTGCCTTCCACGAACGTATCCGCCGAGGTTGCCAACTCTCTATTTTTTGTACTTTTAATAGGAGCCCATTATCGTCCTTCGTACGTATTTTGAACGGCCTTACGGGCGAAAACTGGGATCTGCATTCCATCCTCTGCTGCACCTTTCGCCGCCAACGTCGATTTTACCAGAGGTATCGCAGTTTTTGCGATCCGAACTGGCAACTCCCGCCTCGGCCGCTAGCTCGACGGCCGTCACCTCCTCTCTCGCTTGTTCGGACTCTTGCGAACGGCTTCGTCTGGCAACCTTGTGCTTAATAGCCACTGATTTTCCGACCTTCTTGCTGACTTGGAAATGACAGTCTTCGTCCGGAAGGAGAGGAAGAATTGATTCTTCTCCTCTTGGCCCGAGGATCCGCTAGGAACTCCCGAATCCTCCTCCAACGCTTGACTGGCCGCGCGTTGACGTTATCGGACTTAGCGATGACGCCGAACTAGAGGAAGAAGACGAAGAAGGCGAATCACACTTTTTCTTTTTGTCTCTCTTATTCATTCTCTCCTCTATATCCTGTAACTTCTGCATTACAGTTTGCATTGACGGATCAGAAGGCGTATTAGCGTCTGGGGTGCAGCGAAAAAGGCCGAGAATCGGTCTGTGACGCCATCACGCCTGCCATCTCAGAGTGTGATGTATGTTGTGACGTCATCGCTCTCGTAGGGAGAGACTGAGAGGTTTCTGCTGGTAACCGCACGTTTGCTGCCAAATTACCTCCCACGTTCTGCATCGCTGTAAATACTGAGTGGGATGGAGAAGCAGCGGCATTAATTCCCATAAATTGCAAGCCCGGGGGATGAGGAAACATTCAGCGCTGGGCCGGCCCCTGCTGGAACCGTGACGTCATATAATGCGCAAGCAGACCATCCAAGGTTGGTACGCCTGGTAGGCCTAGCGCTGACCACGTACCATCTAACCTATGCGCTTGCGTAGCAGGAGCCTGGAACAAAGATGGCGGATCTCCCCCTCTACTTGCTGGGAACAAAGGAGAGTGCAAATTATTCATAAAATTACCCAAGGCCCCTCCTGACGTTTCCGATACAGAACCGCTAGGAGAAACCGAAGGGGTATGAGACAATTCAAAAGCAGGTGGAGAAACATATGGAGCAGCCTGGTTTATTACCGATACAAAAGAAGCCGGTAAGGTTTGGTCATCCAAAGATGGCGTCACCCCCTTTCTTTTGTATTGGCTTTTCCCATAGAACTTCTTCCACTGTTCCACCGACCAACCGCGACAAACAGAACACGGATTAGTAACCGTACATACGTTTTCCCTGCACCTACTACACGTTGGATGAGGATCCGTCGACACCGAGGTTAGGAACCTAGAACAAGGGAAGCCACTGACCCTCCATGGGCATTTCCTTTGTCTCCTCTTCGAAGCGGTAGACGAACCCGATGTTGAGGCAAAATTCTCCATCATACCACGTATACACTCTTACCCCACACTGATCACACTTGGAGAAAGAAAAGGAATGAAAAATAAAAATGAAAAAATAAATGGATAAAGAACGGGCAAACTGAAAAACCGGCTTTAAATGAGATAGACAGTAACACGTCTTATCTTAAAGGCGGTAGGAAAATAACTGATGGGTCACAGGTAGCCGTGGGCATTCTGGGTATACATGCCCCGTGACCTGGTATAGATGCCATTAGTCCCTGGATCTCACAAGTGTAATTTTAATTCTACCGGTTTCCAGCTTGGCGCTAGTAAATCCTAATGTTAAGACCGAAGGTTTGTTTCGTGTATGAACAAACAGAAGTTTCATTTAAAACACAGAGGAATCCTGCACTCACCTTCATGGTCTTTGGGTCTAAGCTGGCATAATGGCTGGGATTCTTCCTAACAGCTTCTTCCTAAAAAAACCAGAGAAACTATTAACCTATAAGAAATGGCAAACGATAGGGGGGGTTTAATAGTTATAAAAATACCCTAACCAGATTTAAAAAATGATTCTTTCACACACACTCTCTCTCTCCCTCTCTTTCTTTCTTTCTGGGGATCAAGGTTGGTTTGTGTGTGCCTATCTCTCACTGCAGCGCCAACCTTAAAGGGGAATGTAATGTGGCCAAAGACACAAAAAAAGAAAACAAAGGCTACAAAATAGTGTTTGTCACAGCTTCAGTGGGTGGATATTTGACATAGCTATATATCGATGCTGGCTAAATATGGTGGTTAATTATAAACACAGAAAAAGGAAATATAGAGGCATATTGTAAGACAAATTTCAATTAATGGTTGGATCCAGCATGGAGATATGAGAAAATGAAATGAACTAAAATTCAATAATAATAATAATAATGATGATAATAATAATAAATGATGATATTAATAATAATAAAAAGTCATAAGAAACACAGAAACGGCTAGTAGAGTCTGCAAGAAAAGGCTGATGGTGGTTGTGATAGTGGTGGCTGGTTGGTGTGGTGATGATTTGAGAAAAAGTTTGAGGATGGTGATAAAGGATGATCATGTCCACCAGTGGCCACACAAGAGGTCAAAGTCTTAATATTTGCCAAACAAAGACCCTGGCCTGTGTGACCCATCATCTACCCTGCCTTCTGCTGTTGCCTGGCTGCAACCTTTCTTAATGTTATGCCAAAAAGATCATTAAAAAACCTTTCTAATCATTTATTTGAGAGCAGATCAGTCACAACAAAATCAAAAGATGAGGTGATAAAGGAACTATCTTACTATACTAAAACATCAAACTGGTCACCAGAAAACCAAAATAAACCTTGCAATTATGTCAATGATAAAAGCTAATGAACAAACAAAACAGAAGCAAAGAAAAGTTAACTAATAGTTAGGATAAATATGTAAAAAAAAAAGAAAAAAAAGAAAAAAAAAGGAGACTGGCTCTGCTCTAACAAATCTTGACAGGTTTGATATTCGTAGCAATGACCATACAGCTTCAATCTTCATAACTACCAGTCACTAAGGCAGCAAAAGATTCAAGCTGAAGTCAGTGCACAGACTTGTAAACCAAACCTCCATATAACATTAGTGATTATTGAAATTTTCTTTTTTTTTTTTACTTTGCTTGTCCAAAAATGCAGTCCCAGGCAACTTTATTGTGAAGGACAAGGAGATGGTCTGCAAGAAGAGAGTGAACCGTAGAGAAGAAAAAGATGAGATGAGTGCCTTGTCTTCCTCCTCCCCCTCTAGATCCTCGAGCTGCTGCGGACATCCTGCCGAGGAGGAGAGCTTCTTGTCCAACTGCCGCTTATAGTTGAGGTGGAGGCCGTCCCACTCGAGTTTAGTTGGGCAAACGTTCCACACATCTGGGAGAAATAGTACAGTGGTTTCAACCCGGGCAGGCGAGCTCCGGCCCTTGTGTGTGGATTCTCCTCGTCGATAGTAAATCTCCGCAAACCGGTACCTGAGATGGAATGGTGGCGCATCAGGATCCCACACTTGGAGCAAGGGGGTCAGGCAGTTTACACCTATGCGCAATTATAATGCTCAGAAGAAAACCTGTTAATAATTCCCCCTTCTCCTCCTTTACCTGTTCAAATATAAAGATTTAGATTGCTCTATTCTACATACTGCTCTCAGCTAGGAAGACCTGCTTTAATCAAAACAATTAACAAGAAAAGCACATTGGAGCCCACATCTGTAGAAACATCCATACACAGACACACACATACACCTACATTTGCAAAGATGGCAAAGTCCTTGTTGATAATCACTCAGTACTATCACAATTCCCTTCAGACTAGAGAAGTCTGGGTGCTACACCTGAATAAATCATTTCAAGATTATCATGTAAAATAGTTGTTACAACTTACAAGTTTATTGGCTGCATATACTTCTCTTGGTATCTCAGAAGTTCTAAACACACTCCCAAACTAACCTCGCCAATTCCAGAGAACAGGCCAATTTAATACATATTTTCTCTTAATATCTGCAAACCAAAACTCTTTCTCATTAATAAATCTTCAAGAAGAACTGAAGGCCCAATGTTCTACAGAGTTCCTTTGAGGTTTCATGTCTGCTTTTGACAATATGGTGCTGCAATGATAAGTATTAACCCTTTTGCTACAGAGTGTATTGCAGATTCAGTTACCAGCATTGCTTCTAAAGATTCTGAAGTACAACAGGTAAAATTTTCATATACTACATCTATTTACTTATATGGTATACATATTCCTCAATCTGACTTTTGGTGTTCCATTTTCGAAAAATCTTGAAGCCCATTCCTTTTATCAGATAGTGTTACTACTGTGCAACCTAATGCAGCACAAAATGCCCCAAGTTTTTATCTCAAATGCTGTTGCAAAAGGGTTAACCAAGATAAACATCTATCAAATTAGTCTCGAACTGCTCAAACTCTTCTTTATGCATTTTGACCTTAATCAGTTCTTTTGCTGTGAAGTTATGTTGAAATATCAGCAGCTCTTAACGGTAAAACCATTACTGTAGCTGATGAGAAGGCATGACAATTAGTTTTGTCCAACAGCAGATCATTCGCTGTTCAATGACAGGATTATGGGTGTATAAAATGATCCCCACCATAGGTTGAATATTAGAGCAGTGTTTTTATGAGCTGAAATTAAAAGACCCTTCATGCCTTGAAATCGGAGATTAACAATCTAAGAAAGACATGACTCAACTTTCATACACATTGGACATTTACCCGTATTTATTGAGGTATCTTGAAAAGTTACTTTTCCTCCAAAAGATAAGAAGTCACTTAGAAATGCATATGTTTCTTGGTTTAGTATAGAAGCCAAACCTTTTATCATGGGAAGTTCACTATGAAGTAGGACATGTCAAATACCTATAGAATACATAACTTAAAATGCAAAACACTCTAATCAAATAGGACTAGTATCATGTAAGTCATTGACAAAACTGCTCAGCCAAAATCTCTCCTCTCTTACGGATTGCTAATATATTAAGAAAGAAAGGGCAAGAATCGAATATCAGATGTTCCATTTTCGTTTTACAAGTAATTCAAGAATATCTGCGTACGAATTGTTATAAAAGATTGCAATCCTTTCTAAATGCTGGCATGTTCAATTACAAAAACTGTTACAATCTTTAAAGTTGTTTTCTATTGCAAGTTCACTTAATCAAGTCTCCTCAAGATTTCAAGAAAAAAACCTTCAGACATTTAGATCAAATGAAAAGAAAACTACCTACTTAATACAAGCTACCACTAGTTACATCCACCATCAAAGGAATAACATCAATCCTGACTGCAGGTGTCGGCAATGAAAAAAGGCTAAGAATATGGCACTATTGCCTACTTACTCCTTAGTGGAATTGGGTTTGAAATATTGCTAATCTAATAGTATATTCCCATGCAATACATGACATCACCTCTGAAGCACTATTACACAAGCTACATTTCTTGAAACTACAAAACTTATTTTATTTTGACCTCTGAAGCATTATTACATACACTTCATCTCTTGAAACTACAGAATACCTTATATTTCATACAAGTGAAGAAAATCTTATGACATTTCATTCTCTGAAAAACACATCCATCAACTAATTCAACTACTAACTATAGATTTCTTTTTGTCGTATAACTAATCTAATCTATTAATAATCTATTATTGATTACTTCATCCTGGCCACAAAATCAAAATTAAAAACTGAATCATAATGCTGGCCCAAAGGAACAAATTTCATCTTAAAAATACACATCACCTAGCACCCTCCAACATCTAAAACTTACCAGATGGATGCACTGATATTTTCGTGATTTCATAAAGTATCATCATCAGAGATTTGTTTCTAATGCGTGATTCAATTTTAAATGGAATTAAGAGCCAAATGGCAAATTAATCATAATTGTGATGTATATGTGTTGAACATGTTCAACTCAAATTCCATAGTTCTTAAGTATAGCTTCTCTTAATTAATTATAGCCACCAAAATAAAGGACTCCATTTATTTTATGGGGTTTCAGTGAAGGTAAATTCAAGGAAATTGTGTTTGTCAGGTCATAAAAGATTAGAAACTGCAAGATTACTGTTGTAGACTGACTACAACAGCAAGGAACTAACATACTGTACAGTAGTTGTACTTTCATATCAGCTTAATATAACTGTTGGTATAACTTTGCTTTATTCACAAAAGTGAAGCATCAAAATTACTTAAAATACGTCATGAACATAAGCATTACAGATAAGACAGTTATATCAAGAAACTATAAGGAAAATGTATGAGAAAAAAACTAAGATTACATTTACTACACTACAAACAAAAGCAGATGAAAGGAAATACAGAATGCACATGGACCTGGACTTTGGACTAGGTTGAAAGTTGAAGTATGGTTTTCAAGGCACACAATCTTCTCAACCACATCCATCTACGAAACTTTCATCATACGAAACTTTCATCAGCTGTTTACAACACTAATGAGAAAGAGAATTACAGTAAAAGCTGAAAAACAACACACACACAAGAGAGGTGCATGGAACTGTACCCAAATCTTTTCTGATCCATCACGATGCCAGCTTTGAATATCTAAAAGGGTAAGCAGGCAGTAACAGGAAAAACAGTTAACCCTTACTACTGTTCACTCAACTGACACAACATACTTTGATATAAGAAAAAGAACTAACATATATGTAGTATATTAAGTGAACAGACAGAGACTTGACCAATAACAATCACACAAATACTGTATGCACTAAAGCTAATAACTAGTTATCAATATCTATATGAATCTGTCCCATGAGAACTTTTTTATATCTAACTATGTAAATACAACCGATATGTGATTTAATGTTGAATAAGCTATTATTTGACAATCTACAAATTTAAATCTATCATAACTTTTAGTCCCCTACTAGATATCAACAGCACATCACTTTTAGTATTCAAAATGTTCAGAAGTTTTTTATAAGGCGATGAGTGGGAAATCTATTTTATAATATGATCAAAATAATGCTCTGCCTTCTATACAAACATCAGTACACCTACATAATTGTGAACAGAATTATTACTATTATTCTTGTAAAGGATTAGTTTATCCAGACCTCTGAGCCTAATAAAGGCCCTTCTCGGGCTGGTTGTGAACAGAATATTCCAAATCATGTTAAGATTTATGTTAAGAGTGAAAGGTTGGAATTCCTAGTATCTACTATGAAGATGTTTTCGTTTGTTTACCTATAATATAAATGAAACTTAGATTTGTTCAGTTACTTATTATATGTGTGATACTTATACGTATTTGTTCATTTACTTAATATATTAATTCCTTTCACATAAGATATTAAAAGTAGCCACCGAGGTGAATGAGAAATGACTTGTTTATACAGTAGTTACACATACCTCTTCTCTATGTATTGTTCACAAAAGCAGCTGATGGTGTGGTGTAGTTGCATGAAGTAGGGAAGTTTGTGTACTCAGAAAACTGTAATTAACCCACCACCTGGTCCACATTTTGTATTTCCCTATTTTTTTTTTTTTTTTTTTTTTGTCACTACCCCGTTTTGTGTAGCAATTGTTATAATCATACTATCCCTATTTTTCCTTATACAGTAATTACTTGATATAGTGTATCTTCTTTCTAATAAATATACTTATATCAGTTGAAACTAGTCCCTTTCTATATAACACACCAATGCATCGATGGTTAACTATTCACTTCCTCTATTCCTATAAACTAATTGTTTTTTCCGTCAGTTGCACTACTAATAGTTTCACAAAACAGCAGAATCTGAACCACCTCCCCTCCCTCAAATATGCCTAAATCACCTTACTTTTTGTGGTCACGCAGTGATCTTAAAAGACCTGCTTACACTATTCCAAGTGTGTTTACATTA
This sequence comes from Macrobrachium nipponense, assembly GCF_015104395.2. NCBI lineage: Eukaryota > Metazoa > Arthropoda > Malacostraca > Decapoda > Palaemonidae > Macrobrachium > Macrobrachium nipponense. Next base: position 22,254,272 of record NC_061110.1, on the reverse strand, counting down.
CAGCAGGATTACTATTCCAGGACTATTAAAACTGCTAAGCAACTCAACAGTTGGACAGTCACACTCCTTGGTTGTCATCTTAAAACAGGTGGTGGTGTTCAAAGCACTGTACTACTGAAAAGTGAGTAAAGTGATTGATGGCTATCTGAGGGTCCAGGTGCCACATATGTTTCACTAAATACATTCTTGTATGATAGACACAGACTAGTCTGGGAACATTTGAGACCACAAATGTGGGAATATATGAGTGACAGGGCTGCGACTGAATAACCATGCACAAGGCTCCCTTCGTTATAAGCTTCACAAAATATCAAGAGCAAATCTATACACGCATAACTACGGTCAATACTCCAATCATGTTCTGGAGTTTATGTAACGAAGTGACAATTTATCTACTTTAACTAATTTTCAAAATGGACCGAGGTTTGTAAATGTTAAGGTTTCTATGCACTATATGACTTTATCTAGTTCCTTTTATCACCTTACTCTGGTAGGATGCCTATTCAAAATTTAAACCACAACCAATGTTTCAAGTAAAATGTATGTAGAACATTTTGCCAAAACAATTAAATTTATTCATCAGGAACTCACCATCAAGCTCCAATTCCAGGACAAGTTAATATAGATGGGTCCACATTTTGTGGAAACTACTGGAATTTAAATACTACTCCTGGCACCTTTACTAGTTATTCCAACCTTTCAAGACCAGACACAGTACAATCACATCAGGTATTGTGACATCTATACCTTAAACCTGAGAGGAAGGTGTTTGTGTATCAGAAAGCCAAGTTTACTCAACGGTTTGTTGTGAACTCATTATTGTTATAATAACAATTTGGTTTGTCTGTTATCAGTATATTTCAATTTTTCTGAAGTTTACTCTATGTTACACTTTGAATTGAAGTCAGAGATATCCTAAGGGCATTCATTAACCTACATCAACAACAATTCATTGGGCTAAAAAAGAAGAATAGGGGTAAGAAAAAGGAATTGAATTGAAGCGTGGACAACAAGACAAGATCAAATATCTAATGATCAATTCAAACCAGAACTGTATAATTCTGTTAAATGCCAGTAGTTGTCAGAAGAATGTTGAAGTGTTATTTGATTAAAATGAACACGCAATTTAAGCACATATGTAAATGTACCAAGTGATCTACTTTAATAGCCAACATTTCCATCTAATTCATTTAATTCTCAAATTTTAATATTAAGAAAAAAAAATAGTTAAAATACACCATCATTAACAGACCTTTACATTACAGATTGAACCTGAATATTCAAAACAACGATACTTTTGGTCTAGTGCCTAAATGCATGTAAGCTGGAGCATGAAGTATACTTAATGCCCCACATGCCTTGTTCTACTATATTACATTTAAATTAATCTAAAAGTATTTTAACAGGTCCCCCCTCCAACATAACTTTCCAACTAAAATGAAAAACTGCAACTCATATTTGAGGAAATACCAACGCAACCAGACTGTTTTTCAAAATTCATCTTCTTTCAATATTTACCAAAATGCATGTTACCACAACTATATGAACTCTTACCAAAACATAAAAATTAAATTTTTATAAAAAAAATTAGGTTTTATACATATACTTACCAAGTAATTACATAGCTAAAAGTTTCTACAAGTTGGCAGCTAGAATTTTGAAATTCATTGCTGGATCCACTGGTTGTGCTGACATGAGAAAGGTAGACGCAGTAGAAGGCGGTGTCACCAAAGAAAAGAATCCAGGAAAAGTTGAAAGAAGGTATTTCAGTGATAATACGTAGGCTGGAGGGCAAGCATCTTGAAGTGCCTCATCAGCTTCATCCTCCAACACAGAAGAGCTCTTGGGCACTATATGCAACCCGGGTGTGGGTGGTTGCTCGGAATACAAATCTACCCGAGACGAGGAGCACTTGCGAGAGGACGAGTGCTTGGAAGCCAACGGAAAACGTTCTGGGCTGTCCCAATGACTGCAATACGGATCAGGACTGGGGAGAGGATCCCTAGTTCTCTTACACTGCACTAGGGGTGACTGAGATACGTCCTTTGCACGCCTTTTCAGGGGGCGCGAAGCGTCCAAAAAACGGCAGACACCTGGGAGACAACTCATCAGAATTCGATGAAAGAGTGCACATCCAAGGATACACCTTTCCAATGGCATTTAACTACAACCTGGGAAATAGCAACAGGTTCAGTACAGGGGGCGACAACCCATGAGCAGACCTCACCAGCCTCCCTCAGACTACCAGTTTGACTCCTCCAAGGTTTAGGAGAGTATGTCATTGACCTTTGCTTAGGAGAATCAGCAGGCCGGGAAGACACCTCCTCACATACTGCACTTGCACTAGGCACTACTGGGTACTCAACTGACACAGCACCAACACTAGGAGCCAGCGATCACTCCAAAGCACTACTATCATCCATAAGGACCTTCCAGACATGGGTAACTGAGTAAAGAAATTCAGCAATAGACTCAAACCTCTTATCAATTCTACTTTCGAGACTGGCAATGGTGTTGAGTTCGGAAGGAAGGAAGCTGGGTACAGGAGCAGGTACAGACAGAGAACCGGGAACGGAGTCAATAGAAATAACAGGTTCATCCACATTGACATTATCTTTCTCTATCCTTTGCCAATTTACTTAAGTGTGATTTTAAAGTCTTCCTCTTATCAATGCTGCAATCGTTACATTCATCACATCTTACTTCTGTTGAACATATCTGTCCCCTGCAATATGTGTAAATGGAGTGGTGCAAATCATGAGATTCTTTTGTTAAACATAATTACAATACCTAAAGCTAGAAGTACTCGAGTCTGACATAATAGTAAAGTCTGAAATTCATCATAATTGGGAAAGTAAAAACTAATCAAGAAGTGTCAAAATAGGTAATAACAGAGCCTAACTCTATCTAATTGTGCTGTAAAGCTATACAATTCAAGAATACTTTAATAAACACAATGAAATGTCAACCATAAAGAATATCTTCCAAAATAAACCTGGAGCTAGTAACTAGTGTACAGCCATTAGCCAGCAGAAACAAATTGAAACCATGCTTGCTAGTTGTTCCTCTCTTGCCCCAAAAGTGGGTGGGGCTAGTCACCTAGCCACTAGAAATAGTGCGACCTGTGAAGTTCAAAATTCTAGTTACTGTTTTGTAGAAACTTTTAGCTATGTAATTACTTGGAAAGATACATATATAAAAACAAACTCCTTTAAGGACATAGATTCTATCCATTGGCTACTTAGGCAAAAATCTTTGGCACATACAGCCTTGCTGAAGCACTAACTGACCCTTAATTCATTTATATATTGCACTGCTAAAAATGAGCTACCTAGACATAAGCTAAGCTGCACATTTAACTTAAACAACCATCAGTATTCATTTACTATTTTTTTCATTTCTCTATGCTGCAATTAAAAAAAATTAATGCTAATAGCTCACTAAATATAAAAACAAATTTTTTCTACAAAACCTTATATACAAAACTTTAATATTGATATTACACCCAATACACAGCTCATCTTCCATCAAAAAACTCCTGAAATAACTGGAGACAACATTTTCAAAAAGGATTTGTTAGTGACAAGTTTTTACAGGAAAAATTCATAAGAACTTACAGGCATAATGTATCAACCCACACCTAACTTCATTTGACCTAACATCAACTGACAGCTGCACATACTTTAATGAGTATGGCATAATAAATATACGATGCTGGCAGCTTGACTATGTGTAAGTTTAAAATATATAATGTTGATTGGTTTTATGTAAGTGAAACAGAAAATGCAAGTAAACCCCTTATCACTCATCAGCAGAGACAATGCTGTGCTGCACTCAAGAACTATACCACCCAAGAGGGGGAACTCTTGCCTCTCATACCACATTAGGTAATTTTTGGCCTATTGGCCAAGGAAAGATTGTTGATATCAACTGGAGGGTTGTAAGACTTGGTACTGCTAGTAAAGATTACTATCACTATTATCATCATTATAAAGTATGGCAGTTAAATGAGACTACCAGGACATATTGATTCTCTAGAATTCACCCTATGGATATATTCTTCAATGGAGGTTAGAAACTTAAGGTTAGGGAGGTTAGAAAGCTATGTGACACAAGAACAAGGAAAAAACTAAAAAACCACAAGCAAAGACCTTTCAAGATAAAGGAACCCAGCAACAAACCTTTGCTATGTAAGATACACTTCACGTTACTTCCCAATTAGGCACTACTGTGGATTTGTATATAACTGAAGTAAAATTATCAAATGTTTAACTTGATCAGAACACAATACACATCAAACTCAAAGGATAATGAGGTGGCAACTAACATCAAATAAATCCTCTTATGCCAGATAAGCTAAAGACCAGAAGTCCAAATTCCATTTTGAGCCGTAAGAATCAGTTAATTCCTGCTTAATTTCATCTACATAGTATTCTGTTGACAAATTTTCATAAAAGATAACAATTAAAATTAAAACTGCCAAATTAAAGACACTGCAAAAGAATACCCTACTCCTAAAACCTCACTGGCACCTCTTGCAACCAGCATTCAAAACCATGGGTTACAAGTTGCTAAGTGTTCAAATCACAAGGTATTAAGACTGCAAAGACAGGGTTTATCAAGGTGTTAAGGTGCTGTTGAATATCATCCACACGTTTAACAAAATGTTTAGGTACTAGTAGTGAATACCATCCCTATTGTAATAAGAAAAGACTGGCTAACACTTCCCCAGTGACAGCTGTAATATTCTAATCATTATCAAGATGATATATGAAATTGAAGAAACTGACATCAAGCCCTAATGAGTTCTTTCCTCATGATAAATCGTCTCGGAAGATGGTACAGCAAGGTGTCCACAGGTGTGGATGGGTAGGTTCTAGTTCCAGTGTGCAAAGAGTGGCAGGTTAGCTTCAGCTGCACAGCTTTATGCCTTTTACTCTTCATCCACTCCCTCTGGTCTCTTCCTACTTTGCTATTCAACTGTCTAATCTTTGCTTAAATTTTCTAAACATAATGAGACTTGGTGGTCTTGTTAACAAATTTATATAATAATAATATGGAGGGGAATTACCAGTAAAAAAAAAATAAATAAATAAATAAATAAATAAAACTTCCTCTTCACCAAGGACACAAAAATAAGGGAAAGTACAAGACAATATACCAAATTTGTAACTAATTTGTATTTTTCATAACTAACAACCTGAGGTCTTAACATTAGGATTTACTAGCGCCAAGCTGGAAACCGGGTAAGAGGTAGAATTAAAATTACACTTGTGAGATCCAGGGACTAATGGCATCTATACCAGGTCACGGGGCATGTATACCCAGAATGCCCACGGCTACCTGTGACCCATCAGTTATTTTCCTACCGCCTTTAAGATAAGACGTGTTACTGTCTATCTCATTTAAAGCCGGTTTTTTCAGTTTGCCCGTTCTTTATCCATTCATTTTTTATTTTTCATTCCTTTTCTTTTCTCCAAGTGTGATCAGTGTGTGGTAAGAGTGTATACGTGGTATGATGGAGAATTTTGCCTCAACATCGGGATCGTCTACCGCTTCGAAGAGGAGACAAAGGAAATGCCCAGGAGTCAGTGGCTTCCCTTGTTCTAGGTTCCTAACCTCGGTGTCGACGGATCCTCATCCAACGTGTAGTAGGTGCAGGGAAAACGTATGTACGGTTACTAATCCGTGTTCTGTTTGTCGCGGTTGGTCGGTGGAACAGTGGAAGAAGTTCTATGGGAAAAGCCAATACAAAAGAAAGGGGGTGACGCCATCTTTGGATGACCAAACCTTACCGGCTTCTTTTGTATCGGTAATAAACCAGGCTGCTCCATATGTTTCTCCACCTGCTTTTGAATTGTCTCATACCCTTCGGTTTCTCCTAGCGGTTCTGTATCGGAAACGTCAGGAGGGGCCTTGGGTAATTTTTATGAATAATTTGCACTCTCCTTTGTTCCCAGCAAGTAGAGGGGGAGATCCGCCATCTTTGTTCCAGGCTCCTGCTACGCAGCGCATAGGTTAGATGGTACGTGGTCAGCGCTAGGCCTACCAGGCGTACCAACCTTGGATGGTCTGCTTGCGCATTATATGACGTCACGGTTCCAGCAGGGGCCGGCAGCGCTGAATGTTCCTCATCCCCGGGCTTGCAATTTATGGGAATTAATGCCGCTGCTTCTCCATCCCACGCAGTATTTACAGCGAGGCAGAACGAGGGAGGTAATTTGGCAGCAAACGTGCGGTTACCAGCAGAAACCTCTCAGTCTCTCCCTACGCGAGCGATGACGTCACAACATACGTCACACTCTGAGATGGCAGGCGTGATGACGTCACAGACCGATTCTCGGCCTTTTTCGCTGCACCCAGACGCTAATACGCCTTCTGATCCGTCAATGCAAACTGTAATGCAGAAGTTACAGGATATAGAGGAGAGAATGAATAAGAGAGACAAAAAGAAAAAGTGTGATTCGCCTTCTTCGTCTTCTTCCTCTAGTTCGGCGTCATCGCTAAGTCCGATAACGTCACGGCGAGCGCCAGTCAAGCGTTGGAGGAGGATTCGGGAGTTCCTAGCGGATCCTCGGGCCAAGAGGAGAAGAATCAATTCTTCCTCTCCTTCGGACGAAGACTGTCATTTCCAAGTCAGCAAGAAGGTCGGAAAATCAGTGGCTATTAAGCACAAGGTTGCCAGACGAAGCCGTTCGCAAGAGTCCGAACAAGCGAGAGAGGTGACGGCCGGCGAGCTAGCGGCCGAGGCGGAGTTGCCAGTTCGGATCGCAAAAACTGCGATACCTCTGGTAAAATCGACGTTGGCGGCGAAAGGTGGTGCAGCAGAGGATGGAATGCAGATCCCAGTTTCGCCCGTAAGGCCGTTCAAAATACGTACGAAGGACGATAAGGCTCCTATTAAAAGTACAAAAAATAGAGAGTTGGCAACCTCGGCGGATACGTTCGTGGAAGGCAGTGTCCGTCTGGATAGAAGGCGAGGCCTGGCTCGCCGACGCTCGAAAACGATGCCAATGCTAATAAAGACGAACTTACCTCTGTCTTAAGGGAGCCTTCATCTTGGAGATCTAGACGAGATTCTCGCTCTAGATCCGTGAGCAGAGAAAGAGTGAGACGTTCTCGTTCCCCTGCTGACTATCTGGATCGAGCCAACAGCGGCCAGCAAAGATCAAAGAGGCCGCGGCCGTAGGGGCAGGCGGCCGTGGAATTCCGGGCCGTCTGTCAGAAGATAGAGGCGAGACAACATCTCTCGTGACGGAGAGTGGTACACTAGAGCCGGAGGAAGGAGAAAACCAAGAGTTTTCTGGCCTCGTATGCAGAGGTTATTGATTTGATTCGTCAATTCAGTAGCCTTTCGGAGAAGACAGAAACACCGGCCAGTATGCTTCCTCCTGGAATTGACATGGCGTTTGGACTAAAGAGGGATACCAAGGTGTCGTATGAATTGCCTTGCTCGAGTCATGCGGAATCGGTCTTGCAACACGTAAACGCAAAGATTGCAGGGAGGGATAATTCCTTAAGATCTAATAGATCATTTAAATTTATTCCCCCTCCAATGATAAAGCAAAGGAAATATTATACGACACCGAAGGTCCCTTTGCTGTCTAGACAAATGAACCCTAATGTTGTAAGGTTAAGGCCTGGATTAACCTTGGATCAGGTTAAAATGGAGTGCCCTTCGATGACGTACCAAGAGGCTGCCACGTTAGAAGCAACAGCTTCTTCTGTCTTTCAGGCTGCGTCCTGGTTAGACCGTTGGTTAACAGCAGTGGCGAAAATTGCATCCTCGGAAGCAACAAGGAAAGTAGTAGATGAACCATTGTTCATTAGATTACTACAGTCAGGGTCCAAGGCGATTGCGTACCTGACAAACGTAAGTGCCAATGTTTGGGCAAATATCCTGCTAATGAGGAGAGATGCAGCATTGGCTAGACTAAGCCGCAATGTGGATTTGGATTCCCTGTTAGCAATGAGGAATGGGGATATCTTGGAATCGCAACTACTGTTGCCAGAGGTCATACTGGAAGAAGCGATAGATAGAAGAAGGATGGACACTAACGATAGGTTGGTGCAACAGGCAGTTAGGAAAACCTCTAACAGTCAAACTATTCCTTTGGAGGGAAGACAACAGCAGATGTCTCGAAAGAAACCAGTGAGACATAGCATCCCTAATAGAGTCACAAGACCCTCTTCCCCAAAGAGGATAACTCATCGGCCTTTCACAATAGAAACAACAGAGGAAGGGGCAATAGGGGAAGGGGGGAGAGGCGCAAGAAGATAGGATGGGCGCCTCCCATCACTCGGCCACACCAGTGGGGGGTTGCCTGGCAAATCACTGGAAGGTGTGGCAGGAACTAGGGGCCAGAGCAGTGGGTGGTGGATGTTGCTCAGGATTCGGGTATTTGATTCCGTTCGAGGTAACCCCGCCCCTGACAGATCAACCATTACCCCACGTCACTTATGCCCACAGATCTCAGAAGGCCACTATTCTGCAGGACGAAGTGAAGAAGATGATGGAAAAAGGAGCTGTGCAACAAGTATGCAGTCCGACAAAAGGCTTCTACAGCAGGATTTTCCTGGTACCCAAATCCAACGGGGAGTGGAGGACAGTAATAGACCTGTCAACGCTGAATCTGTTTATAAGGAAAACCAGTTTCAAGATGGAAACTCCGAAAAACGGTTCTACAAGCAGTCAGAATCGGAGACTTTATGCTGACAAGTTCGATCTAAAGGACGCATACTTTCAGATACCAGTCCATCAGTCTTCAAGGAAATTTCTCCGCTTCAGTCTTGCAGGAAAGCTTTCGAGTTCAAGGTCCTGTGCTTCGGATTGACAACGTCTCCTCAAGTTTTTACAAGAGTGTTCACCCTCGTGTCGGCATGGGCGCACGCTCAGGGGATCAGGCTGATAAGATATCTGGACGATTGGCTGGTGATAGCAAAGTCCAGGGAGAAAGAAATACTCAGGGAACAGGGCGACCCTCCTGCAGCTTTGTCACAGCCTAGGTATTGTGGTGAATCAGCAGAAGTCGCAGCTGGATCCAAGTCAAACGTTTGGAAATATCTGGGAATGGTGATAGACACAACACCAAGCCAAAGTATTCCCGACAGACCAAAGAGTACAGAAATGCAAACAAGTGGTGAATGCCTTTCTGGGAAAGCAGACACAGCCAGCAAGACAGTGGCAGGTGGTGCTGGGAATCCTAAACCTCCCTGGAGAAAGCTAGTACCACAAGGAAGGCTACACCTTCGGTCCCTACAATGGAGGATGAAGGAGTTTTGGTCACCAACAGTAGATCACCCGTACGAGCAAAATTCCTTGTCGGCAGAAGTGAGGAAAGACTTGCTGTGGTGGGTGGACGACGACAATCTGACAGTGGGTGTCCCCCTTCAACAATCCTCCCCAGACCTCTTGCTGTTCTCGGATGCATCACTAGAAGGCTGGGGAGCCCATATGGAGGAGTTGATGGTGTCAGCAAAATGGAGTTGCAAGGACAGAGAACTCCATATAAACGTGCTGGAGTTGAAAGCAGCTTTCCTGGCTCTACAAGAATTCAGGGAGAGAGTAAAGGGACACTCGGTGGTATTGATGTCAGACAACACCACAGTAGTAGCTTATATAAACAAGCAAGGAGGCCTAGTTTCTCGGCAGTTACATGTGATGACAGTTCAACTTCACCAGTGGGCTATAGAGAACCTGGTAGACATCAAGGCCAGGTATATTCCGGGAAAAAGAACATAGTGGCCGACAAGTTGAGCCGCAGGGGATAGATTCTGGGAACGGAGTGGTCCCTACACCAACAGGTAGTGGACAGATGCTCATGTTGTGGGAAGGACCGATCATAGACCTATTCGCAACCAGGTACAACAAAAAGTTGGAAGTGTATTGTTCAGTAGTCCCGGACGCAGAGGCAGCAGCAGAAGATGCGCTACAACACCCCTGGGACAATCTGGACGTGTACGCATTTCCTCCATTTTGTCTAATCCGTCAGGTTCTGAACAGGGTAATGCGGTCTCAGAACCTCAAGATGACCCTGGTAGACCCGTTATGGCCAAAAGCAGAGTGGTTTCCAGACCTACTGGAACTCCTAGTAGATGTGCCAAGAGAGTTACCTCCATGGAGCAACCTTCTGTGTCAGCCTCACGTGGAGAGGTACCACCAGTCGGTGAAGTCCCTATCGCTTCACGGGTGGAGACTGTCAAGTATCTCCTCCGAGAGCGAGGGTTTCGCAGAAAGCAGCAACTCAGATGGCAGGGTAATATCAGAAAATCATCTGCGACAGTATTACCAAGGGAAGTGGTCAGCATACTGTGATTGGTGTCGTAGGGGGAACGTGTCTCCACTCGTACCACTATTCAGCAGTTAGCGGACTTTCTGATATATCTCAGAACAGAAAAACATATGTCTGTATCTGCAGTGAAGGGGTACAGGGCTGCTCTAGCCTCAGTCTTACGAATGAAAGGAGTGGACATATCGTCTTCATGGGAGTTGGCCATGCTGATGAGGAGCTTTGAAACAGTCATGCCCAACCCAAAGGAGCTAAAAAACCCCAGAGTTGGGATCTGACCAAGGTACTGAGTAGTCTGACAAAACCCCCTTACGAACCACTAAGGCAGTCCACGGATAGGAGCCTGACCCTGAGACAGTCTTCTTATTGGCCCTGGCTTCAACCAAAAAGGGTGGGGGAGCTACATGGCCTCTCATATCATAAAGCACTCGAGAGGTTGGAGATCAATGGTGTGTGAGTTTGTCCCAGAATTCGTGGCAAAGACCCAAAATCCAACAATAGTAGACGGCAGATTCGACTCCTTTACCATACCTTCCTTGGCAGACTTTGTAGACAACGACAAAGCTGAAATGCTCCTGTGCCCGTCAGGGCACTAAGGGAGTACTTAAAGAGAACAAGGCACCTCAGGCCGGGGTGCCAGAGGTTGTTCGTAAGTACGACCGGAACAAGAAGGAAGTGTCCAAGAATACAATATCATTTGGCTAAGGGAGACAATCAGAAATTGCTTATACTGCAGAAGACAGAGGGTCAGATTTTTCATTGTGACCTGAGCAAAGTGTCATATATGATATTGATTTAAAAACAATGAAAGACTACTCCAATTAAGACAAAAATAATGAAAACTGCAAGCAGAGTAAATACAGTATAATGGGCTTCACTACTCACTGGAATATGTAAGTGAACATCATCACCTGAAATACTAAAACGGAAAAAAAAATAAGTTTGTTCGTCAAACCTGGCACTCCGTAACCAAACACAAAAATGATGACAGTATAAAAAAAAATAAATAATAAAAATAATTTAGTAATAAGCACCCTGGATCATGCAAAAACTAACAGCAGCAGGTGAGGGTGGGGTACCTTTCCTCTGGGCAGTACCATTTTCCAGCAATTGACTAAAACACCGAGGCTACCTCAATTCAGTAACAGTTTACTATGAAGACATAGGATTGTAACGATTACTGAAGTAATGCTTTGTAATTTCATATGAACTGTTGAGACAAGGAACCTAACCACATATTCGAGTCTACCTTTTACCTACTACTTTTCTGTGATGTCATAACTTCAGTTGCATTTATCTCTAACAGTGTATTCCAAATTACCTAAAAATCCCCCAATTACGTTAAATTATGTTATGTTCACAGTTTGATATCCTCATTACCATTACTGAGGTTAACAAAAACCTCTCAGGAGGCAGTTGGTGGTGGATAATGAGCTATGTTGATAGGAGTACCAAAACTATAGTATTTAATCCACATACTAAAGTTCTATTTGATAGGAGTACCAAAACTATAGTATTTAATCCACAATCTAAAGTTCTATGAACAGAGTACATATTACATATTGTCCTTAAACATGGTTTTAAATTCCTTAATATATGCCATCATTTGAAGAACTTTTATATTGTAAATCATTTATTTATTTATTTTATCAACTATAGTGCAATAGCTGGTATACATGCAAGAAATTATTTCCATCCCACTATATCCTATAGGAACTGTTTGTAACTAAGTGTTTCAGCCACACAATAGAACCCCCTTACCCTTCCACACTTTTTGGGCTCAGATGTGAGAAGTTCCAACCTCCTCACACCCACACTTCATACAGGACAACATGACCATAAAATATGGTCTCACAAGACTAGTTCGGAACATTACCAGGTAGTGCACCCTGCTAAGTCAATGCCGGTCAGTGCTTTGCAGGTCCTAATGGCCGTGTGTATGAGGACATTCGGATCCTTCTCAGGGTTGGGACCATCAAGCGATGGGCTCCAGTAACCACCAATAGCCATAGTTTCATTCTTGCCTTTCAAACCGACCAAAAAGTTTATAAGACGTGTTGGATGAACAAAGCAGTCGCGAACATCCGCATGGTCTTCACTCAATGCACACGATCTTCTGAAAATGTCTTCCACAGCTGGTACTGCCATCAACATTACCTAGAAATTAAAAAGTAAACTCAGCTCCATTATGCAATTTGTATATATTAAAGAACATGTACTCAATAAAAACGGGTCAGTAAATAAACCTGTTTACTTACCTTAAACACTCAAAAATGGGGCTAGGAGGAGGGCAGTCCCTAGATAACTATTTATGTCAACCTTTTCATCAGAAAATCTGGCTATTAAGGAAATCAAGGAGAGGAGACACAAGAAGCCATATATCACACCAACCATAATCCCCATTGAGTAAGTACAGAAAGAGCAAAGGCAAGGAACTGTCTTCCATACTCCACAAAAGTACACCTAGTAACTGGTTTTTCAGCAGATATAGAGATGACTAAGGCAATAAAAGGAATGGAAGAGAATGCTCCATAAGATCCTTCCAAGCAAAATGAAAACAAAATTGTGAAGAGCAAGAACATGAGAAAAAGAACTCATTGCCTCTCGGTTAAAAAAAAGAAAAGTGGGGATTGTGAGAGCTACATGGCCCTCAAGGACACCTACAGCTTCCAAGCCCACCTGCGCCTGAACAGTAGGCTACCTAGACTGTCCGTGTACTAAAGTCTGGCAACAACAACAGCCAAAATCACCAAGTTCAGCTTCAAGAGATGAGGAATCAAGGAAACTTGAAGGTTCAACAGACCATGTGCACGCCTTGCCAGGGCCTTCTCACTCACAGTAAAGGTAATCATTGACACTGACATCTCAATGGCAGGATGATACCGAGACTAAAACAAAAACTCCAGGATGAATCAACTTTTTATGGGGACTTGTACTATACAGCAAGCAAACAACTTGATCAATGGAAAGGCAAGAATCTGTGACCTTGTCCTCCCCTAATCAGAAAGAAAGTAATGGAGAAGGGGTAGTCCTTACTCCCAAAACCAGTAACTCAGCAAAAAAAAAATAACAGGGTAAGGGAGGCTAAGTAACCTGGATGCAGTACAGAATCAAAAATGGCAATTTTATACTATACAGGCACATAGCTTGATCAACAAAAATGTTTAAAATTGTGATCTTGTCCTTCTCTAATCACAGAATCAAGGTGGACAAGCAGTAGGCCTTAATCTTCATTCAAGCAGCCATTCTTGGGTGATGAGAAAATATTTTAACTCTTTCATGTCCAACTGACGTAATAGTACGTAAAAATACTCTATCCCCTATCTATCCAAGTGACGTAGCGGTACGTAAAAATTTACAGAAATTTTTCGTACGTGTGGTAAGGGCATTTCTTTTTTATTTTCGGACTAGTAGCGATTTCCATAAGCTAGATCATACCTTGGCCGTGTATCTCAGGTATCAATATGCCAGCAAAGTAGTTTCTGTACTAACGCATAGCTCAAATCCCGGGCGTAGTAAAATTCTACACAATGAAATCAGCTGATCACACCTACACTTCCCTCTCAGTGACCCCAAAGCCATTTTTCTTAACTCTCCCTTTATTCTTCAACTTTTCCGCGCACATTTTTGTATCTTTACAAAGTAATTTCTATGAAAAATAACCGAGAAAGGGCTCTTCAAAAATTGTTATTCTAGCAATAAATGTTGACAACGGTAAATTTTCTTTCAGTTTCGATCAATTTATAACGTCAAAATGAAACTCTTGACGTATCCAAAGCCATTTTTCTTGACCTTCCCTTTATTTTTCAACGTTTCCTCTACATTTTCGTATATTTACAAAGGAATTTCAATGAAAAATAACAGAGATAGGGCTCTTCAAAAAAAAAAAAAACAGTTTCTGGCGATAATTCTCACTATGCACCGGGCAGAGCGCTCTGTTTCTTATCCTCTTTTCTATCAATTTTTTCACCAGCTGTACTTATTCGTTTTCCATTGATTTATATGTCGATATTTAGGGAATTTTTATTGGCTTTTTCTATCAAAAAATAATTAATTCGCCTGACTTTCATAGTTTTTTGGGTTAGGAACGAAAATATAAAAAAAAATAAAGATTTTTTTTTTGTTTTTTTGTTAAATAACTCACATTTTTTTGTGTTTAGAGGGCTGGGACTCTTATTCTGACTATTCCACCATAAAATACTAACATTTAGAAAAAAAGGACAGCAAAATGAACATTGTTGGCATAAATTTGTTTGCTGAATTTTCAAAATAATAATTTTTTCGCACTGTCGAGCGCTCCCAGACACCTCGGATATCTGGGGACACAGTGCTCAAAACTAAGCGGATATGAAAGTGTTAACCTATTAAGCAAATACATGACTGCTCCCATATTGTTCCATTTTCTCACTTACAAAGAATCATTAATGGTCTATGCTAGTTTTTATGCTTTTTCATGAGCTCTTTTTTTATACTGATTTTGTTTATTGAGTAAACACAATAGGATATTAAACCTTAATGGACAGATACCCTCATATGAGAAACAATAACAAGTTTTGGGTGGTGGACGGATTAACCTCTCTCTCTCTCTCTCTCTCTCTCTCTCTCTCTCTCTCTCTCTCTCTCTCTCTCTCTCTCTCTCTCTCTCTCTCTCTCTCTCTCTAAGCTGGTGTTCGGAAACGCCAAACCACTTTCACTTCATTTTATTTAAAAGACGTTGACCATAGATCCTTGGATACCTTTTCTTTGGGTCCAGTGGTGGCGGCCCAGCAAGTGGTATAGCTCATCCAGTACCCCTGGTGGGTCAGTTTGTGTCTAGTCTAAGATGAAGGTATGAAAGTAGAATGAATGGGATGACTGGTCTTTTTTCTTTACTACTTTCTTTCTACTCCTTTACCTACGGGCAGTATGAAGGAGAGTGCCATCATAAGCTGGAACGGACTAGATGCAGGTGAGGTGGTCGGCCATACTGTAAAGTTATTTTAGAGTAGAGTATACTTTTCAGTAGCAACACACCCCTCTCGGTAATAAGGAAGGGAGGGGTGATGGTAGATCCAGATACAAGGGACAAGTGTGGTTCAGGAGAATGGAAGGACCTCTATTTTCACATAGTTTATAAACCGTGGCATAGTACCAGCTCCCAGTGAGGGAAACCAATAGATTCTCTTATATCTTTGGTTCAAGGGTTCATAGTCCATTATTTTGGAATACTCATAATATTCGGAAATGGATTTAGGTGGCAAACTCCCAGTCAGTTATAGCGACTTACCTCCCTCCAATAAGTCTATCCTAATGTTAAGACCAAAGGTTTGTTTCGTATATGAACAAATTACAAATTTGTAACTAATTTGCATATTTCATAACTAACAAACCCGAGGTCTTAACAGTTAAAGGCCCACCTCGAACCACCCCTCTAGTAGTCTAAGCTGGGTTAGAAGTATAACTGGTAGGTCACAGGATGCCAAGGGCATTCTGGGTAATACATGCCCCGTGATCTGGTAGATGCCAATAGTCCCTGGATCGCACAAGTTTAATTTTAATTCTACCGATTTCCAGCTTGGCGCTAGTAAATCCTAATGTTAAGACCTCAGGTTTGTTAGTTATGAAAAATGATATTGTTATGATACAATAAAGTTTGTTCATACTTATCTGGCAGATATATATATAGCTGTATTCTCCGAAGTCCGACAGAATTTCAAAACTCCCGGCACACGCAGTGGTCGGCCAGGTGGTAGTACCCATTCCCGCCGCTGGGAGGCGGGCGTCAGGAACCATTCCCATTTTCTGTCAGATATTTCTAGTGCCACTGTCTCCTGAGGGGAGGTGGGTGGGCACTTTGATTATATATATCTGCCAGGTAAGTATGAACAAACCTTATTGTATCATAACAATATCATTTTGTTCATGAACCTTACCTGACAGAATCCCACCTTTGGAGGAAGGGGGAGACAGACTCGGATTTTTTGGGAAAACAAATTCCATTTACATGATTGATATCTTGGTTCCTTACCTGTTAGCATAGCTGACTTCGTGAGTACCGTCACCCAAGTCTGCTTCTGCTTTACTAGAGACTCCAGCAAGGTAGTGACCTGCGATGCTGTTGAGTTCTAGAGGATCTGTCAACGGGGGCGTGACCACAAAACAACTAGATCCTACATTATAGACCTCCAATTTCTTGGGTAATGCATTCCTAGAGGTGCCAGCAAGGACGTGACCTGTGTAGCTGGTGCGCTCTAATGAACTGTCACGGGGAGCGTGACCACAATGTGACAGATCATATAGGTGTTGATTAGACACCGAATGCTGTTAATGCTTCACTGGAGATGCCAGCAAGGACGTGACCTATATAGCTGGTGCGCTCCAGATGATTTGTCAACGGGTACATGACCACAATGTGACAAAAACATTTTACCCTATTATGAGGGCGAAGCAAATCATTACCACCCGACCTAGCCTATCTGCTTAAACTTCGTATAACCAAGGCTAATGGAGGGAAGTCCGCCTAAGGCGGCCGACCCAAGACCACAATAAACTAAACACCTAAATAAGCATAATAAACTAAAAATAAAAAATAAAAGGAAATAAAATTAAAAAGTCCAAACTAACATATTATTTCCTAAATGATAGGAAGAGTGCTACTCTCTGTACCCAATACAGTGTCTGCTGCAACATATGGGCCCAAAGAGCAACAGTTCTCGTATGTAGTCCTCACCTCCCGAAGGTAGTGAGAGGCAAACACTGAATTACTACGCCAAAATGTGGCATTCAAGATGTCATTAAGTGCCATGTTCTTTTGGAAGGCTACCGACGTAGAAATAGCCCTCACTTCATGCGCATTCACCTTCAACATTTTCATATCACTGTCTTGACAGGATGAATGCGCTTCCTGATGGTGTCCCTCAAGAAAAAAGCCAAAGCATTCTTCGACATTGGTAAATTTGGCTTCCTTACCGAACACCACAAGTTATCCGAAAGACCTCTACAATCCTTAGTCTTCTTTAGGTAGAATTTTAGAGCCCTGACAGGGCACAAAACTCTGGCTCGCGCCCAACGATTTCGGCCATCCCTTTAATTTCGAAGGTCCTAGGCCAAGGGTTGGACGGATTTTCATTTTTTGCCAGGAACGTTGGGCTCAAGAAACAAACCGCGTTATAACCTTTAAAGCCCACGTATTTGCTAATCGCTTGTACCTCGCTGACTCTCTTCGCCGTCGCCAGAGCAGTCAGGAAGATAGCTTTTCTAGTAACATCCTTCAGGGAAGCCGTATGCATAGGTTCGAATGGACTGGACATGAGGAACTTCAGAACTACATCCAAGTTCCAAGACGGCAACCTGGGTTGTTGAACCTTCGTTGTTTCAAAAGATCTCATGAGATCGTGAAGGTCACTGTTGTCCGCTAAATCCAGGCCTCTGTGCCTAAAGACAACTGAAAGCACACTCCTATACCCCTTGATTGTAGAGACTGCAAGTTTTAGATCCCTTCTCAGATATAAAAGGAAGTCAGCAATCTGGCTCACAGAGGTCGTGGTGGAGGAAATGCCGTTCTACTTGCACCAACTCCTGAAGACTGCCCACTTCGATTGGTACAACTGCATTGGATGAAGCTCTTCTTGCACTGGCGATAGCTTTCGCCACTGACATAGAAAAGCCTCTCGCTCTGGCCAACTTTTGGATAGTCTGAATGCAGTCAGACTCAGAGCGGAGAGGTTTCTGTGGTACCTCTCGAAGTGGGGCTGTCTGAGTAGATCTGTCCTTACTGGAAGCGTCCTCGGGAAGTCTACTACGAAGGCCATGACCTCTGTGAACCAGTCTCTCACCGGCCAGAACGGGGCGATCAAAACAAAGTCATTCTCGTCCCTTCCGACGCCGCAAACTTTCTCATGACTTCCCCTAGGATCTTGAACGGGGGAAAGACGTACAGGTCCATCCCCGTCCAGTCCCAGAGAAGTGCGTCTATCGCCACTGCCACTGGGTCGAGTATGGGAGCAGTACAGTGGAAGCCTCTTCGTTCTGGACGTCGCAAGATGTCCACTAGCGGACGTCCCCATAACCCCCACAGCTCTTGGCATACCTCCTGATGCAGAGTCCACTCGGTTGGCAGAAGTTGACCTCGTCTGCTGAGGAGATCTGCCCGGACGTTCTCTACTCCTGCTACAAACCTTGTAAGGATAGTGACGTCCAGTGCCCTTGCCCACAGCAAGATCTCCTTTGCCAGGCCAAAAAGGGACCGAGACTGTGTTCCTCCCTGCTTCTTCAAGTACGCCAGAGCTGTGGTGTTGTCTGAGTTGACTTGGACTATTTCGATGCGAGACTTTTCTTGGCAAAAACTGGAGAGCTAAAAAGATGGCTGCCATTTCCTTTAGGTTTATGTGCCAGGACACCTGTTCCCCTCTCCAGGTGCCTGACACTTCTTCCCCCCCTAATGTTGCTCCCCACCCCGTGGTGGACACATTGGAGAACAACACTAGGTCGGGGCTCTGAAGCTTGAGAGACACGCCCTCCGACAACTTCACTGGATCTAGCCACCATTTTAAGTGATGTTTTACCTCTCTTGAAATTTTTAAGCTCATATCCAGATTCTTGTTTTCTTTCCAATTTTCCTTGAGAAAAAATTGTAGCGTCTGAGGTGCAGTCTCCCCAAAGAAACAAACTTCTCCAGTGAGGAAATGGTCCCCAGCAGGCTCATCCATTCCCTCACCGAGCACGAATCTTTCCTTAGGAAGGCTGTCACTTTGTCTAAACATTGCTGCTGACGTCCCTGGGACGAAAAAGCTCGAAAAGCCACTGAATCCATCTGAATTCCCAGATACAAGATGGATTGGGTTGGAATCAGATGTGACTTTTCGAAATTCACCAGTAGTCCCAGGGACTTCACCAACGATAAAGTTGTTTGAAGATCCTTCAGACACCGCGTTTGAGTGGAGGCACGAATGAGCCAGTCGTCCAGGTACATAGAGACTGATATTTGCAAGATGAAGCCACCTCGCCACGTTCTTCATTAAAGTTGTGAAGATCATAGGGGCAGTGCTCAATCCGAAGCAAAGCGCCCTGAATTGATAAACTGTCCCTTTTAGGACAAACCGAAGATACTTCATCGACTGTGGATGGATGGGGACGTGGAAATATGCGTCTTGAAGGTCTAATGAAACCCATCCAATCGTTTTGGTCTTAAGGTCCCAAGAACTGACTGAGGTGTCTCCATCTTGAATTTCTGCTTCTGTACGAACCGATTCAGACTGCTCACATCTAAGACTGGTCGCCAACCTCCTGACTGTTTCGGCACCAGGAATATCCTGTTGTAGAAGCCTGGAGATTCCAGGTCTACGACCTGTTCCACCGCTCTCTTTTCCAACATCTGCTCAAGCAGATCGAAAAGGATTTGCTGCTTCTCCTGATGGTAAATAGGGGATACATCCTTGGGTGTCGTGCACAGTGGGGAGGTTTCAGAAAGGAATCTTGTACCCCCGCTTGATGACGTTGAGCGACCAGCTGTCCGCCTTCCTTTCTATCCAAGCTTTTGAGAATAGTCGAAGCCTGGCTCCTACTGGTGGCTGAAGGATATCTGGTTCATTTCTTTCCTCTGATCTTAGCCGAGACTCTGCCTCTGGAACGTGTATTTCCTCGAGAAGATGTTCTCGAGGAAACTCCACCTCGAAAGGGCTTCTGCTTCTTGAACGGTTGCGCCCGTGCCGACGTAGAAGAAACAACCGTACGTTTTGCCGACTGAGCTAGGAGGTCTTGGGTAGCCTTCTCTTGTAGACTGACAGCCAGATCTTTGACCATAGCCTGAGGAAAAGATGGCACGAAAGAGGCGCATACAACAATTCTGCCTTTTGAGAGAGAGAGACCGCCTTTGCAGTAAAACCACAATAGGCCGCTCTCTTCTTCAAAATCGAAGTGCAGAAGTGCGAAGCCAACTCCTCCGAACCATCCCTGACGGCCTTGTCCATGCATGCAAGCACGCTGGACAGCTCCTCGAGGCTAAGCGAATCAGGACTACGCGACCGGTTATCCAAGACCCCTAAACACCAATCCAAAAAGTTGAAAACTTCTATCCTACGGAAGATTCCCTTCATATGATGGTCCATCTCAGAAAGGGTCCAGGGCACTTTCGTCGTCGACAAAAGGGATCTCTTCGGTGCATCTACCAAGGTAGCGAAGTCACCTTGGGACGAAGAGGGGGCTCTAAAACCTATCTCCTCCCCTGTCTCATACCAAAGACCGCCTTACCTGTCAGTCTTGAAGGGGTAGGGCGAAAGCGTTCTTGTTTCGGGCTTTTCTTGACTCCATCCAATTCTGCATTTTCTTAAAAGCCCTTTTTGTTGATAATGAAGTAGCCATCTTCAACAATCCTGGAGTCTTGATAGCCTTAAGACGATAGCAATTGTGAAGGAGGCGACTGCGGGGCTTCAGGTTTAAAATGTTATTGTTATAATACAATTAAGTTTGTTCATACTTACCTGGCAGATATATATATAGCTGTATTTCTGACGTCCAACAGAATTTCAAAATTCGCGGCACACGTAGTGGGGCGGTCAGGTGGTAGTACCCATTCCCGCCGCTGGGCGGCGGATATCAGGAACCATTCCCATTTTCTATTCATATTTATTCATGGCCCTTGTCTCCTGAGGGGAGGAGGGTGGGCACTCTAAGTATATATATCTGCCAGGTAAGTATGAACAAACTTAATTGTATTATAACAATAACATTTTGTTCATGAAACTTACCTGTCAGATATATATATAGCTGAATCACACCTTCGGATGGTGGGTAGAGACAGACTAGGATTTTTTAGGAAATTTAAATTAAAATAAAAGATTAACTTATTGGTTCCTTACCTGATAGCAAAGTAGACTATGTGATTACTGTCACCTAAAGCCTGCTTATGCTTTATCAGAGTTGCCAGCCAGGTTTTGACCTGTAGTGCTGGTGCTCTCTGGATGCTCTGTCAACGGGGACGTGACCACAATGCGACAAGACCATCTAGGCAAACATATGGCAGTAACACAGCAACCGACCACCACCTGACCAACTAACCCAAAAAACCCCTGATATTAACACTATGGAATGGGAGATTTTCACAGAAGATCTCACCATCAACCAAAAAACACAATAAACTAACCTAACTAAGCTAAGGGATAGGGAGAGAGCTACCTTCAGCCCCCAAAACTGTGTCTGCCGAAATGTAAGGTCCCAAAGAACTACAGTTCTCGTAAATCGTTCTCACATCCCGGAGGTAATGTGAGGCGAATACGGAATTGCTCCTCCAGAAGGTGCTATCAAGAATATCTCTGATAGACATGTTCCTTTGGAAGGCAAGAGAGGTAGCTACGGCTCTGACCTCGTGAGCTTTCACTTTAAAGAGGCTCATATCAGTCTTCTGGCAAGATGAATGAGCCTCTTTAATGACGTCCCCTCAGAAAGAAAGCAACAGCATTCTTCGACAACGGCAAATCTGGTCTCTTCACCGAGCACCAGAGATTACCTGAGGGACCTCTTATCTCTCTAGTCCTATTCACATAGAACTTGAGAGCCCTGACAGGGCACAGGGCTCTCTCTGGTTCTTGACCCACGAGACTCGATATTCCTTTGATTTCAAAGCTCTTTGGCCAAGGATTAGACGGGTTCTCGTTCTTAGCCAAGAAAGAAGGGTTCAACGAGCAGACAGCGCTGTCTCCCTTGAAACCCACTAGGAAGGCTACTGAACGCTTGGATTTCACTAACTCTCTTCGCCGTCGCCAGAGAAGCTAGGAAAAGCGTTTTTCTCGTTAAGTCCCTTAGAGAAGCTTCATGGAGAGGCTCAAAGGGACTTAGCATCAGATGTTTCAACACCACATCTAAATTCCATGAGGGCGGTCTTGCTTGTGGAATTTGGTGGTTTCAAACGACCTTAAGAGATCGTGCAGATCCTTATTGTCGGAGAGGTCCATTCCTCTGTGGCGAAAACGGCAGACAACATACTCCTATAACCCTTGATTGTAGGAACTGCCAATTTTTGCACATTTCTTAGATAGAGTAAGAAATCTGCTATCTGATTCACCAGAGGTCGTGGAAGAGGAAATTCCTTCCTTCTTGCACCATGCCCTGAAGGAGGACCACTTAGACTGGTAGACAGCTCTTGAAGAGGCTCTTCGAGCATTAGCGATTGCTCTCGCAGCTGCCTTTGAAAAGCCTCTCGCTCTGGCCAGCTTTTCGATAGTCTGAACGCAGTCAGGGCCAGAGCGGAGAGGTTTTGGTGAAACCTTTTGAAGTGAGGCTGTCTGAGTAGATCTCTCCTCCAGGGCAACGTTCTTGGGCAAGTCCACAAGGAACGTCATGTACCTGTGAACCACTCTCTTGCTGGCCCACATTGGGGCAATCAGAGTCAACCTTGTCCCTTCTGACGCTGCGAACTTTCTCATTACGTCCCCCATGATCTTGAATAACGGGGGAAAGGCGTAAAGATCCAGGTCTGTCCAGTTCCAGAGCAAAACGCGTCCACTGCAATTGCCCCTGGGTCCAGAACCGGGGAGCAATACAGAGGAAGCCTCTTCGTCCTTGATGTAGCGAACAGGTCTACTAGAGGACGTCCCCACAATTTCCATAACTGTTGACAGACTTCCTGGTGCAAGGTCCATTCTGTTGGTAGAATCTGATTTCGGCGGCTGAGAAGGTCCGCCCTGACATTCTGACCCCTGCCACGAATCTTGTCAGGATCTTGATGCGCCTTGCGTCTGCCCATAGCAGAACTTCCTTCGCCAGGAGAAAAAGGGATCTGGAGCGAGTCCCTCCCTGATTCTTTAGATACGCAAGGGCTGTGGTACTGTCCGAGTTGACTTGAACAACCTTGCTTGACAATCTTTCTTCGAAGAACTGCAGCGACAGGAATATCGCTGCCAGTTCCTTTACATTGATGTGCCAGGCTACCTGTTCCCCTCTCCAGGAGCCTGACACTTCTTCCCCCCCTAGTGTTGCTCCCCAACCGGAAATGGAAGCGTCTGAGAACAACACTAGGTCGGGGCTCAGAAGATTTAAGGAGAGGCCCTCTCGTAACTTCTGAGGGTCGAGCCACCATCTTAAGTGTACTCTTACTTCGTTGGAGATCCTTAGGATCGCATTCAGGTCCCCTTTCGACGTCCATTCTTCCGCAAGGAAGAATTGAAGAGGCCTGAGGTGCAGTCTTCCCAGCGAGACAAACTTTTCTAGCGAGGAAATGGTGCCCAGCAGACTCATCCACTCCCTCACCGAACAAGCTTCTCTCTCTAGGAAGGCTGCGACTTTCTCTAACCCCAGTCGCTGACGTTCCTGGGATGGAAACGCCCGAAAAGCCACTGAATCCATCTGAATCCCCAGATACACGATGGACTGTGTCGGGGTCAGATGCGACTTTTCGGTGTTGACCAACAGACCCAGAGACTTTGCTAGGGCTAGCGTAAACTGAAGGTCCTTCAGACACTTCTGCCTCGACGACGCTCTGATCAGCCAATCGTCGAGGTAGAGGGATATCCTGATTCCTGACGAATGGAGCCACTTCGCTACATTCCTCATAATCATTGTGAAAACCATCGGGGCCGTGCTGAGACCGAAACAAAGGGCTCTGAACTGCCAAACCCTGTTGTCCAAGACGAATCTCAGGTACTTCCTTGAAAGAGGGTGGACTGGGACGTGGAAGTATGCGTCCTGCAGGTCTAGAGACACCATCCAGTCGCCAGGTCTCAATGCTCCCAGCACCGACTGAGGCGTCTCCATTCTGAACTTTATCTTTTCTACAAAAAGATTTAGCCTGCTCACATCCAGGACCGGGCGCCAACCTGACGACTGCTTCGGCACTAGGAAAATCCTGTTGTAGAAGCCCGGTGACTCTAGGTCCAAGACTTGTTCCACCGCTCTTTTTTCGACCATCTGGTCTAAGAGATCGAAAAGAACACTTTTCTTCTCTCCCTGATAGGATGGAGAGAGGTCTCTGGGAGTTGAAGTCAAAGGAGGAGGATGTAGAAAGGGGATCTTGTACCCCCGCTCTACTATCTTGAGGGTCCAAGGATCCGCTCCTCTCTGCCTCCAAGCCTCCGCAAAGAATTCCAGTCTGGCCCCGACTGGTGTCTGAAGGACGAGATCTTCATTTGCTGTTTTTAGGTTTGAATGAAGCTCTTCCTCTCGAAAACCCTCTCCCTCGAGGAGCTGCTCTCGAGGGGGGTGCCCCGCGAAAGGGTTTGACTTTCTTCGGGGGTTTGCTGAATGTTGAAGTGGAAGGAACCGCTGGACGTCTTGAAGACTGAACCAAGAGGTCCTGGGTCGCCTTTTCTTGCAAACTCTGTGCAAGATCCTTTACCATAGCCTGGGGGAAGAGATGGTCCGAAAGAGGCGCAAAGAGCAATTCCGCTTTCTGAGCGGGAGATACCGACTTAGCAGTAAAATTGCACAGCAGTGCTCTTTTCTTCAGGAAGGCAGTTCCAAAATTCGAAACTAGCTCCTCCGAACCATCCCTGACGGCCTTGTCCATACATGACAACACGCTGGACAGCTCCCCCAGACTGAGAGAATCAGGACTTCTAGACTGAAGGTCCAAAACTCCCAGACACCAATCTAGGAAATTAAACACATTAAGGGTACGAAGAAGTCCCTTCAAGTGGTGGTCAGTCTCAACCGGAGTCCAGGTCACCTTAGCAGACGCTAAGAGAGACCTCCTCTGGGCGTCCACTAAACTGGAGAAGTCACCCAAAGCGGACGAAGGGACCTTTATTCCCACATCCTCCTTGGTCTCATACCAAACTCCTCCTTTCCCGGCGAGTCTAGAGGGTGGATGGGCGAAAGTGGTCTTGCCCTGATCCTTCCTTCTGGACATAAAGTCTTGAAGTTTCTTAAACGCCCTCTTGGTCGACAGCGATGTCTTCATTTCGACGAATTCAGGGGTCTTTACGGTCTTGGAAGACGAAAGTTGCGAGGGAGGAGACCTAGGGGCTGTCGGCTGGAACTTGTCCCCGAAGGCTGAACGTAACAGCCTAACAAGAACCTTGTAGTCCGAGACAGCTGAAGCTACCGGCTGTTCTTCCTCTACGGAACTACCCTGGACTACTAAGTTCCCCTTCCTTCCCTAAGAGGAACTGGAGAACGCCTATCAGGAGAGGGAGTACGTCCCGTAGTCTCAATCCTGAATAAAGACTTCCGTTGGTTGGAAGTCCGCTACAGGTACGGAAGCGGCCGTACGTTGATCTTTAGAGGCACGGACATCTTCCGAAAGAGGAGCGTCCTTAGAAGCCACGTGAACTGTCTTAACAGAAGCTCCCCTACGAAAGGAAGCGCGAGCTTCCTGACGAGCGGCGCCAAAAGCGTCCTGCTTAGACAAGCGAGCGTCCTGCTTTGCAGTCTCAAAAGCGTCCTGCTTCGCTCGAAAAGCGTCCTGCTTCACACGGCGAGCGTCCTGCGGAGCGTCCTCAAAAGCGTCCTGTCTATAACCAGAAGCGTCCTGCTTCGCGCGCCGAGCGTCCTGCCGAGCGTCCTTAAAAGTGTCTTGAAGAGAGCTCAAAGCGTCCTGTCTAGAACGCCGAGCGTCCTGCCGAGCGTCCTCAACCGCTACTTGCCGAGAGCGCAAAGCGTCCTGCTTCGAACGCCGAGCGTCCTGACGAGCGTCTTCTCCTGAGAGAGTAAAAGATCTGCTAGGAGAGCGAGAACGTTGACGATCCGGAGAGGCGGAGAGAGACGAGCGAGCTGAGAGAGAATGAGGCCGCTTCGTCCTCTTGACGGGCAGCCGAACGTCCTTCCTACGCTTAGGCTCGACTGCTGCTGGGCAAGTCCTCTGAGCCATCAGCGACGTAATCTGGTCCTGAAGGGACACAAGGATATCCTTCGTAGGTGACGAAGGAGCAAAAGAAGGGGCAGGACTGAGACTGCGAGAAGGCGAGGGGCGAGGGGACGCCTCCTTCCTTCTAGCAGGTACAGCTATCTGCCTCTCAGGTGAACACGCCTGTGCGTGGAAACGAACGTCCTCATCGGTAGAAAGCCTTCCTCTCTTCTGAGGAGGAAAGGCGTCATAAGCGTCCTCTGACGAAAGAGGAGACATAGGACGTGAAGCGTCCTCAAAGCGAAAAGTCCTTTTCAACGGACGCGAGTCTCTCCGAGCGCTCCACCCCTTTGCGCGGGGAGGACGCTTCGGAGGACGAAAAAGCAATCTTTCAGGATACGCGCTCGTGCGCGCTCCTTGGCAGCCTGGGATTTAGCAACAAGGCCTGCCGAAGGGACGCCAGATCGGTGGGGAAGCCCCCGTAACCCTCTTGCGGCTTTCGACATACCCACTCCCTGAGTACTGGGAGTCCGATAGAGGTCTAGGCCTAGAGGCATTATGGGGCCGATCTGACGCCCCCTCCACAACACTAGGGGCACTAACACAAACTTTCACTGGGCCGGTTTCTAGGGCCCAATACTTTAGATTCGAGAGCACGAATAGACTCTAGAATCAGAGAAAGGGTGTTACCTTCTCCAGACACAGCACTGGGGCCCGAAGGCAACAAAACAGGATTAGGTTGGGCAAAATCTACTGGTGTTAGAGGAGGAGAAATTACTATCCTTACCTTTAGTAGAGCTGCCCTTGGAGGAAGACCTCCTGACTCTATCGCGCTCCAATTTACGCCGATAGGTCTCATACATCCTCCATTTATCATCATCCAAATCCTTACATTCATTGCACCGATCATCAACCACGCAAACATGCCCCCTGCAATCCATACAAACTGTGTGAGGATCAACTGAGGTTTAAGAAGCCTCACCTTACATTCACTCCTACACACACTCTGAAACTTCCCGAACTTGATCCAGACATACTGAATCCAGAAAAGCCAATCCAAAATCAAAAACCAATCCACTATTACGCGTGCCAATCCAACAATCCAGAAGTCGATACCAAAAGTCAATCCAGATATATTAAGCGAGATAATGAAAAAAATCCTAAGACGGAGGTACTGTAACAGATGTTTGCAGCACCGGCGACAGAAAAAATATGAATAGAAAATGGGAATGGTTCCTGATATCCGCCTCCCAGCGGCGGGAATGGGTACTAACCACCTGACGCCCCACTACGTGTGCCGCGAATTTTGAAATTCTGTCGGACGTCAGAAATACAGCTATATATATCTGACAGGTAAGTTTCATGAACAAACTTCTCTTCAAAAGAGGTTCGAAGCAATTGAACCAAAACCTGGTAATCTGAAGATACTGTTGATGATTGTTCTTCAGTTAATTCCTCCGACAAGTTTCCTTCTTGAGATTCATTACTATCCTCCGAATCTCGGCGAATGTCTGAAGAAACATTACGTCGTGCGTCCAGCTGCGCGCCATGCCTGGCGTCAAGCCGAGCGTCGAGCCGAGAGTCACGCTTGGCATCCAGCCGAGCGTCACGCTTGGCATCCAGCCGAGCGTCACGCTTGGCATCCAGCCGAGCGCCCCGCCCGGCGTCGAGCCGAGCGCCCAGTCGAACGTCAAGCCTGGCGTCAAGTCTCGCTGCTGCCTTAACGTCGTGCTCTGCAGACCTTCGTGCACGAAATCTCGAAGGTGAGGTAACAGGAGAAAGAGCGAGGCGATGAGAAGGAGAAGGAGACTGCCTGGATCTCTTGACTGGCAGTTTATCATCCTTCCTCCTGTGACGTGAATTATCCTCTTTCTCTGCAACTAATAAGGCAATTTGATGTTGCAAATTCTCAATCTTCTTCGATTTAGGGCTGATCCTGTGAGAAGACGAGGGGCGAGGGGAAGCCCTCCTCCTTCTCACATGGACCGCCACAGGTATATCCTTAGCGCAACCAGGGCGCTCAAAAGCATTATCGTCAAAAGACATCCTCTCCGGCGACGATCGCAACACAGAAGAAGAGAAAGGACGTGAAGCGTCCTTCTCCCTAAGACCAAAGGTGCCGGTCGCCTGTGTGACACCTTGCACCTTTGCTCTCTTTTGCGGTGGAGAGTCTTCGAATTGTTCTGGAGACGACCGCAAAACAGAAGGGGCTAACGGATGTGCAGCGTCCTCCTCTGAGGAATCAAAGGCGGCGGCCGCCTGTCCGGCATCTATCGTCTTTGTCCTCTTCAAAGGGCGCGATCGCTTCCGAAAGCTCCAACCGCTGCGCGGGGAGGACAATTCTGATGACGAAAAGCACTCTTTCAAGATCCGTTTACGAACTTTGGAAGCCTGGGAAGCGCCCCCAGGTCTTGCCGAAGGAACGTCAGATCGGTTGTCCGACCCCCCTTCCGCAACACTCGGAGCATTATCACTACACACCACTGCACTATTAACACCTTCTAATGCTTGCACTTTTGATTCCAGGCTACGCAAAGATTCAAGAATCATTGATAGGGTATTACCCTCCACAGACACTAATGTAGGGCCCGAAGGCATCACAGGTTTAGGAGGGATAAATTCCACTGGATGTGTAACTGGCGTTACACTCCTTCTTACCCTATCTCTTTCTATTTTACACACATATGATTCATACGCCTTCCACGCAGAATCAGACATACTCTCACATTCATTGCAGCGATCATCAAACACACAAACATGTTTCCGACAATTCGCGCACACTGTATGAGGGTCTACCGAAGATTTCGGTAGCCTCACCTTGCATTCTTCCACACAACATACTCTGGCGCTAGTCGAACTAGATCCAGACATCTCAAGTTTAAGGAAAAATCAAGCCAAATTCAAAACCAATCCACAATTAGCGTATGTCTAACCACCGATCCAAATCAAAGACCAAAAAATCAATCGGGATACTCAAGTGACCAAAAGAGTTCCAAAATCCAATGACGGAGGTGCAGAAAACATTTGTTGGCTGCACCGGTGATAGAAAATATCTGACAGAAAATGGGAATGGTTCCTGACGCCCGCCTCCCAGCGGCGGGAATGGGTACTACCACCTGGCCGACCACTGCGTGTGCCGGGAGTTTTGAAATTCTGTCGGACTTCGGAGAATACAGCTATATATATATCTGGCAGGTAAGGTTCATGAACAAAATACAAATTAGTTACAAATTTGTCATTTTTCAACTTCTTGAAGAAGGTAGGGAAAATTTTCTAGCATTTTTTTTTTCTTACATTGCACATTTGCATATCTTCCTCTTTCCACTGATGTTTATTCTCAAATTGGCTGACCGCAAAGTTTCCCCGGCCTGGGGTGCTGCATACTGATTTTTTAGCCTGGCTCTTAACCCTTTAACCGTTTAGTACATATATATACGTAGCGCTCCAAAACTACCTGAGCCTTTTACTATGTATGTAGGGGAGCAGATGTTTTGACGTGATGTTTTGTACGTATATATACGATGCTCTCTCTTGCTATAAAAAGACTTCAACTGCTCTTTAGGCCATGCCCAGCATTCCATGCAAGGATTCGTTATAGTACAAAAATTAGAACGGCACCTGCTACACATAATGTGGGGATCGGTTGCCGCCGAAGCCAAAAAACGAGAACACAGAAAACCTGGAATTCCGGGGCACACACGTTGAAGAGGCCAAGAAGGAGCAGAAGCAGCCATAATATCAGCCAAACACACACTAAACTCAAGCAAAACAGGCAATGAACCAGGTAAAGGCCAAGAGGGGTTAACCACGACTCTCGCCCTGGCAGTTAAAGAAAAGACTGACGCGGTGGTGTAGGCATGTGGTCCTTGACCACTCTTCACCCGATCTACGCATGTGTTGCCAGATATCACAAGATTCCTTGCTTTCATCTGTTTTTTTATAACCAGATCCTGCTAGGCGCTAGAAATAATCCTATTGTTAAGACCGAAGGTTTTTTCACGCATGAACAATTATGGTTTTCTTTAGAATCAGGTAATCATGAGCTACTAAGCCGAGTCTCGTAATCATCAACAGCTTCTTCATCGAGTAGTGATATTTTTTCAGGCAAAAGGTTTGTCCTTCACCTTAGAACACTCATTATGGGGGATAGATGGTATCAAAACAAGAAGAAATCAAATCATTTATCGAGTGCCTACAGCGAAGCGGGAGACGAGAGGTAGAAGTCCTTTGTCAGACTCTTTCTGTGCAGCTCCAGCCTTGAAAGAAGAACGTTTTGCTCCATCAAAGGTGGTGTGGCATGAGCAGCAGGCGACCGAGACATGCAGTTGGTGACACTTAACAGGTTATATAATAATGGAAGTCTGACTACAGAAGTGAAGCAGAGGTTTGCATTTTGCACTAGCACATCAATGAGTTATACCAAAATTGTTGTAGTACTCAATAAAATGTATGAATCTTAGCATAATAGCAGAAATAAGATTTGCTTCCACAATTTGTTATGGTACAACTAAAATTACATCATAAATACAACAAACTAACCTTGGCAGCATAGCAATGGTTGACATCAGGGGGATCATATATGGCATCATTTTCTAGAACAGGTTCCACTTCCTTATTCATTATATGAAAAGAGACAGGACGGGGAAACTGAAAGGACCTGTGTGCAGGAAAGGTATCTGACCATAACGGTCGGGCCAAGAATACATCCGATGGAACATAAAGGTTGTTATATCGTTTTTTCAATTCTAAAACATTTGCCTCTTTCCTGCAAGAAAAGTCAAACAAAGAAATATCAACATTTTTTATGAAAAACATATTGTCTATTTTGTAAAATAAAAACCTCTGCCTTCCTAAATACATTACTCCTTTCAACAACAACACCATTAAGTATTTATTTAGACTAAGAAGCATCACATTTACTAAAACCAATGGCTCATTTACAGAAACAAAACCTTCCCTACAGAGAATGATTGAGGGCAGAAACAAAATGCTCTATAGGAAGCAAACATTAAATATACGATTATAGGCAGTCCTCGGTTATCGGTGGACTTGGTTAATGGTGATCGGGTTTTATGGTGCCATAATGGGCAGTTTTGGTTATGGGCACCATAAATAGAGTCATGGCACCATAAAATGCCTAACAGAGGTGCCATTAATCGACTCGGAGCTGTAAGCGCCATAAATTGCTGAGTTTCAGTTCATGGCAGTTTTTGCTTATCAGCACGCTACTGAGAACAGAACCCCCACATAACCGGGGACTCCCTGCATTCACAATGAGGTACAGTAGAGCCCCGGACCTAGATGCTAATCTGTTCCAGAAGCGACGAGACGTGATTTAGTCAAGATCTGAATGAATTTTCCCCCTAAGAAATAACTGAAAATGGATTAATCCGTTCTTGACCATCAGATATTACCCTAACCTTGCCTTTTTATAGAACACATTACACATAAATTACAATCACATAAGCTCAGTGTTAAATAACACACTGTATTAGACACTTTTTTACATTTTTAAATATATAGTACTGTATTAAAATAACTGCCCTACGTACGCCCAATGCGGCCATATTACCGATGGCTGAATGAGCACCACAGGCTGCGGTAGGTACGTAGTATGTACTGTAAGGGGTAGGTACAATTATTGTTGCTAATAATAAAACATAGAATCATCAAGCCTAATTATTACATCAGATTAACCCTTAATGGACGGTTTGCTCCTTGTTAATAGTAATAACAAGTCTGGGATGGTGGACGGATTGATCCTGTAGATAAAAGATATTAAGCACAATCGATTTAGAAAGAATTTGGGCAGGAAAGAGGTGCCAATACTTTTATAGCCCATAAATTCACTAATGGCAACTTTTACACTGGCTAAAATCAAGACTAGGTGGCTCATGCAAGCTTAGTAGTGATTTTGACTTCAAGGGGGGAATGTAGTACTTCTGTCTCATGTGATGTCTTTGTAAATTTGCTCATAAATATACCAAATGGCTGCTGTTGGTTTTAGTTCTGATCTTTTACGACAGTATGTCAGTTGTAAAATACCAAATTTGTAACTAATTTGTATTTTTCATAACTAACAAACCTGAGGTCTTAACATTAGGATTTACTAGCGCCAAGCTGGAAACCGGTAGAATTAAAATTACACTTGTGAGATCCAGGGACTAATGGCATCTATACCAGGTCACGGGGCATGTATACCCAGAATGCCCACGGCTACCTGTGACCCATCAGTTATATTTCTAACCCAGTTTAGACTGCTAGAGGGGTGGTTCGAGGTGGGCCTTTAACTGTTAAGACCTCAGGTTTGTTAGTTATGAAAAATACAAATTAGTTACAAATTTGGTATTTGTTCATACACGAAACAAACCTTCGGTCTTAACATTAGGATAGACTTACTATTGGAGGGAGGTAAGTCTCTACAACTGACTGGGAGTTTGCCACCTTATCCATTTCCGAATACATAGGGAAATTCTAAGAGAATGGACAATGAACCTAGGACCAAAGATATAAGCGGATCTATTGGTTTCCTCCCACTGGGTGTAGATACCATTCTACTGTTTACTCTTGTCCCTTGCGACTGGATCCACCTTCACCCCTCTTTTCCTTATTATCCAGAGGGGTGTGTTGCTACTGAAAAGTATATCATCAGCTAAGATAGCTTCACAGTATGGCTGACCATCTCACCTGCATCTAGTCCGTTCCAGCACATGACGGTACTCTCCTTCATATTGCCCGTAGTTAAAGGAGTAGGAAGAAAGTAGTAAAGAAAAAAGACCAGTCATCCCATTCATTCTACTTTCATACCTTCATCTTAGACTAGACGCAAACTGACCCGCCAGGGGCACTGGATGAACTATATCACTTGTTGGGCCGCCACCACTGGACCCAAGGAAAAGGTGTCCAAGGATCTATGGGCAACATCTTTCAAATAAAATGAGGTGAAAGTTGTTTGGCGCTTCCACACGCCAGCTTTCAGAATTTTATCCACAGACATGTTCTTCTTAAATGCCAGGGAAGCACTCACACCCCTGATGTCATGAGCTCTAGCTCCCACCTGGCTATCTGACCCTCTGTCTTCTGCCGTATAAGCATCTCTGATCGTCTCCCTTAGCCAAAATGATATTGTATTCTTGGACACTTCCTTCTTGTTCCGTCCTGTACTTACGAACAACCTCTGGCACCCGGCCTGAGGTGCCTTGTTCTCTTTACGTACTCCCTTAGTGCCCTGACGGGGCACAGGAGCATTTCAGCTTTGTCGTTGTCTACAAAGTCTGCCAAGGAAGGTATGGTAAAGGAGTCGAATCTGCCGTCTACTATTGTTGGATTTTGGGTCTTTGCCACGAATTCTGGACAAACTCACACACCATTGATCTCCAACCTCTCGAGTGCTTTATGAGATATGAGAGGCCATGTAGCTCCCCCACCCTTTTTGGTTGAAGCCAGGGCCAATAAGAAGACTGTCTTCAGGGTCAGGCTCCTATCCGTGGACTACCTTAGTGGTTCGTAGGGGGGTTTTGTCAGACTACTCAGTACCTTGGTCAGATCCCAATCTGGGGCTTTTAGCTCCTTTGGTGGGCGGGATGACTGTTCAAAGCTCCTCATCAGCATGGCCAACTCCATGATTGAAGACGATATGTCCACTCCTTTCATTCGTAAGACTGAGGCTAGAGCAGCCCTGTACCCCTTCACTGCAGATACAGACATATGTTTTTCTGTTCTGAGATATATCAGAAAGTCTGCTAACTGCTGAATAGTGGTACCGAGTGGAGACACGTTCCCTCTACGACACCAATCACAGTATGCTGACCACTTCCCTTGGTATACTGTCGCAGATGATTTTCTGATATTCCTGCCATCTGAGTTGCTGCTTTCTGCGAAAACCCTCGCTCTCGGAGGAGATACTTGACAGTCTCCACCCGTGAAGCGATAGGGACTTCACCGACTGGTGGTACCTCTCCACGTGAGGCTGACACAGAAGGTTGCTCCATGGAGGTAACTCTCTTGGCAACATCTACTATGAGTTCCAGTAGGTCTGGAAACCACTCTGCTTTCGGCCATAACGGGGCTACCAGGGTCATCTTGAGGTTCTGAGACCGCATTACCCTGTTCAGAACCTGACGGATTAGACAAAAATGGAGGAAATGCGTACACGTCCAGATTGTCCCAGGGGTGTTGTAGCGCATCTTCTGCTACTGCCTCTGCGTCCGGGACTACTGAACAATACACTTCCAACTTTTTGTTGTACCTGGTTGCGAATAGGTCTATGATCGGTCCTTCCCACAACATGAGCATCCTGTCCACTACCTGTTTGGTGTAGGGACCACTCCGTTCCCAGAATCTGATCCCTGCGGCTCAACTTGTCGGCCACTATGTTTCTTTTTCCCGGAATATACCTGGCCTTGATGTCTACCAGGTTCTCTATAGCCCACTGGTGAAAGTTGAACTGTCATTACATGTAACTGCCGAGAAACTAGGCCTCCTTGCTTGTTTATATAAGCTACTACTGTGGTGTTGTCTGACATCAATACCACTGAGTGTCCCTTTACTCTCTCCCTGAATTCTTGTAGAGCCAGGAAAGGAAAGCTGCTTTCAACTCCAGCACGTTTATATGGAGTTCTCTGTCCTTGCAACTCCATTTTGCTGACACCATCAACTCCTCCATATGGCTCCCCAGCCTTCTAGTGACGCATCCGAGAACAGCAAGAGGTCTGGGGAGGATTGTTGAAGGGGGACACCCACTGTCAGATTGTCGTCGTCCACCACCACCCACAGCAAGTCTTTCCTCACTTCTGCCGACAAGGGAATTTGCTCGTACGGGTGATCTACTGTTGGTGACCAAAACTCCTTCATCCTCCATTGTAGGGACCGAAGGTGTAGCCTTCCTTGTGGTACTAGCTTCTCCAGGGAGGTTAGGATTCCCAGCACCACCTGCCACTGTCTTGCTGGCTGTGTCTGCTTTCCAGAAAGGCATTCACCACTTGTTTGCATTTCTCTACTCTTTGGTCTGTCGGGAATACTTTGGCTTGTGTTGTGTCTATCACCATTCCCAGATATTCCAAACGTTGACTTGGATCCAGCTGCGACTTCTGCTGATTCACCACAATACCTAGGCTGTGACAAAGCTGCAGGAGGCCGCCCTGTCCCTGAGTCTAATTCTCCCTGGACTTTGCTATCACCAGCCAATCGTCCAGATATCTATTAGCCTGATCCCCTGAGCATGCGCCCACGCCGACACGAGGGTGAACACTCCTTGTAAAAACTTGAGGAGATGTTGTCAATCCGAAGCACAGGACCTTGAACTCGAAAGTCTTTTCCCTGCAAGACTGAAGCGGAGAAATTTCCTTGAAGACTGATGGACTGGTATCTGAAAAGTATGCGTCCTTTAGATCGACTGTCAGCATAAAGTCTCCGATTCTGACTGCTTGTAGAACCGTTTTTCGGAGTTTCCATCTTGAAACTGGTTTTCCTTATAAACAGATTCAGCGTTGACAGGTCTATTACTGTCCTCCACTCCCCGTTGGCTTTGGTACCAGGAAAATCCTGCTGTAGAAGCCTTTTGTCGGACTGCATACTTGTTGCACAGCTCCTTTTTCCATCATCTTCTTCACTTCGTCCTGCAGAATAGTGGCCTTCTGAGATTTGTGGGCATAAGTGACGTGGGTAATGGTTGATTCGGGTGTCAGGCGGTAGGGTTTTTCCTCGAACGGAATCAAATACCCCGATCCTGAGAACATCCACCACCCACTGCTCTGCCCCTAGTTCCTGCCACGCCTTCCAGTGATTTGCCAGGCAACCCCCCACTGGTGTGGCCGAGTGATGGGAGGCGCCCATCCTATCTTCTTGAGCCTCTCCTCTTCCCTATTGCCACGCCCCTTCCTCTGTGTTTTCTAATTCGTGAAAGGGCCGATGAGTTATCCTCTTTGGGGAAGAGGGTCTTGTGACTCTATTAGGGATGCTATGTCTCACTGTCTTCTTTCGAGACATCTGCTGTTGTCTTCCCTCCAAAGGAATAGTTTGACTGTTAAGAGGTTTTCCTAACTGCCTGTTGCACCAACCTATCGTTAGTGTCCATCCTTCTTCTATCTATCGCCTCTTCCAGTATGACCTCTGGCAACAGTAGTTGCGATTCCAAGATATCCCCATTCCTCATTGCTAACAGGGAATCCAAATCCACATTGCGGCTTAGTCTAGCCAATGCTGCATCTCTCCTCATTAGCAGGATATTTGCCCAAACATTGGCACTTACGTTTGTCAGGTACGCAATCGCCTTGGACCCTGACTGTAGTAATCTAATGAACAATGGTTCATCCACTACTTTCCTTGTTGCTTCCGAGGATGCAATTTTCGCCACTGCTGTTGACCAAAGGTCTAACCAGGACGCAGCCTGAAAGACAGAAGAAGCTGTTGCTTCTAACGTAGCAGCCTCATTGGTACGTCATCGAAGGGCACTCCATTTTAACCTGATCCAAGGTTAATCCAGGCCTTAACCTTACAACATTAGGGTTCATTTGTCTAGACAGCAAAGGGACCTTCGGTGTCGTATAATATTTTCCTTTGCTTTATCATTGGAGGGGAATAATTTAAATGATCTATTAGATCTTAAGGAATTATCCCTCCCTGCAATCTTTGCGTTTACGTGTTGCAAGACCGATTCCGCATGACTCGAACAAGGCAATTCATACGACACCTTGGTATCCCTCTTTAGTCCAAACGCCATGTCAATTCCAGGAGGAAGCATACTGGCCGGTGTTTCTGTCTTCTCCGAAAGGCTATTGAATTTGACGAATCAAATCAATAACCTCTGCATACGAGGCCAGAAACTCTTGGTTTTCTCCTTCCTCCGGCTCTAGTGTACCACTCTCCGTCACGAGAGATGTTGTCTCGCCTCTATCTTCTGACAGACGGCCCGGAATTCCACGGCCGCCTGCCCCTACGGCCGCGGTCTCTTTGATCTTTGCTGGCCGCTGTTGGCTCGATCCCAGATAGTCAGCAGGGGAACGAGAAACGTCTCACTCTTTCTCTGCTCACGGATCTAGAGCGAGAATCTCGTCTAGATCTCCAAGATGAAGGCTCCCTTAAGACAGAGGTAAGTTCGTCTCTATTAGCATTGGCATCGTTTTCGAGCGTCGGCGAGCCCGGCCCTCGGCCTTCTATCCAGAAGGACACTGCCTTCCACGAACGTATCCGCCGAGGTTGCCAACTCTCTATTTTTTGTACTTTTAATAGGAGCGTTATCGTCCTTCGTACGTATTTTGAACGGCCTTACGGGCGAAACTGGGACCTGCATTCCATCCTCTGCTGCACCTTTCGCCGCCAACGTCGATTTTACCAGAGGTATCGCAGTTTTTGCGATCCGAACTGGCAACTCCGCCTCGGCCGCTAGCTCGCCGGCCGTCACCTCTCTCGCTTGTTCGGACTCTTGCGAACGGCTTCGTCTGCCAACCTTGTGCTTAACAGCCACTGATTTTCCGACCTTCTTGCTGACTTGAAAATGACAGTCTTGGTCCGAAGAAGAGGAAGAATTGATTCTTCTCCTCTTGGCCCGAGGATCCGCTAGGAACTCCCGAATCCTCCTCCAACGCTTGACTGGCGCTCGCCGTGACGTTATCGGACTTAGCGATGACGCCGAACTAGAGGAAGAAGACGAAGAGGGCGAATCACACTTTTTTCTTTTTGTCTCTCTTATTCATTCTCTCCTCTATATCCTGTAACTTCTGCATTACAGTTTGCATTGACATTGACGGGTCAGAAGGCGAAAAAAGGCCGAGAATCGGTCTGTGACGTCATCACGCCTGCCATCTCAGAGTGTGACGTATGTTGTGACGTCATCCCTCTCGTAGGGAGAGACTGAGAGGTTTCTGCTGGCAACCGCACGTTTGCTGCCAAACTACCTCCCACGTTCTGCATCGCTGTAAATACTGAGTGGGATGGTGAAGCAGCGGCATTAATTCCCATAAGTTGCAAGCCCGGGGGATGAGGAACATTCAGCGCTGCCGGACCCTGCTGGAACCGTGACGTCATATAATGCGCAAGCAGACCATCCAAGGTTGGTACGCCTGGTAGGCCTAGCGCTGACCACGTACCATCTAACCTATGCGCTTGAGTAGCAGGAGCCTGGAACAAAGATGGCGGATCTCCCCCTCTACTTGCTGGGAACAAAGGAGAGTGCAAAGTTATTCATAAAATTACCCAAGGCCCCTCCTGACGTTTCCGATACAGAACCGCTAGGAGAAACCGAAGGGGGTATGAGACAATTCAAAGCAGGTGGAGAAACATATGGAGCAGCCTGGTTTATTACCGATACAAAAGAAGCCGGTAAGGTTTGGTCATCCAAAGATGGCGTCACCCCCTTTCTTTTGTATTGGCTTTTCCCATAGAACTTCTTCCACTGTTCCACCGACCAACCGCGACAAACAGAACACGGATTAGTAACCGTACATACGTTTTCCCTGCACCTACTACACGTTGGATGAGGATCCGTCGACACCGAAGTTAGGAACCTAGAACAAGGGAAGCCACTGACTCCTGGGCATTTCCTTTGTCTCCTCTTCGAAGCGGTAGACGATCCCGATGTTGAGGCAAAATTCTCCATCATACCACGTATACACTCTTACCACACACTGATCACACTTGGAGAAAGAAAAGGAATGAAAAATAAAAAATGAAATGGATAAAGAACGGGCAAACTGAAAAACCGGCTTTAAATGAGATAGACAGTAACACGTCTTATCTTAAAGGCGGTAGGAAAATAACTGATGGGTCACAGGTAGCCGTGGGCATTCTGGGTATACATGCCCCGTGACCTGGTATAGATGCCATTAGTCCCTGGATCTCACAAGTGTAATTTTAATTCTACCGGTTTCCAGCTTGGCGCTAGTAAATCCTAATGTTAAGACCGAAGGTTTGTTTCGTGTATGAACAATGTAATTTTGCAAAGAAAAGTGCAAAGAAATATTTGAAAAAACATGAATCTTCGTTGTTCATAAATTTACATAAATCATTTTCAACAAATATGCTAAGAATTTGTTACTGATTTTATTTCTTATCTGTTTTGATATTGTATGAGCTGTAATTATAATTTTAGAAATCAAATTAAATCATTTATTAGAAAAAACATATATAAGTTGGTAAAATTTACGGTTGTCTTGTAAAAAGAGGCCCCACAAGGAGTTGTAAATAGCCATTTTCAACTTTTCGTGGAAGGTAGGGAAAGTTTTTTAGAATTTTTTTTTCTTCATCATGTGCATTTGCATATCTTGTTTTTTTTTTTTTTTTTTTTTGTAAATTGACCGACCTCAATGTTTACCAAGCCTGAGGAGCTGCATATCGATATATTTACCCATCCAGTAAGGGTTAATATAATGTTAAAAATAAGTTGAATTATGTCTGTTATCAAAATCTTAAGAAAAATTCCCTATGTTATTGGCCAGCTGGTAGCGTGAGCAGACGTAAACAAACCATCATACACTCTCTCCTGGAATAATGTATACATAATCACTTTAAAATATCTTTCAATACATGTTATATTAAAATTTTTCTTTTTTCATAAAATATCCTTGTTAAGTTGGGGCACTTTTCATAGCATCCTTATGCTTTATGAATGTGATATCATTATCAGCAGAGTAATACCCATTGGAAGTAGATCCTCATAAATGTATTCCTTTAAAATTGGAAAGAACCCAGATATTAAGGATAACTGGGAAACTATTGATATCACAAAACCCTTTAATTCGAGTATAAAATACTACTAAGAAAATATTGCCCCTTAGTAATCAACAAGGCTTGTAAGTCAAGCACAATTGGGAACTACAAATTATGGGCATTGAAAGCTAAGTCCGACTGGGTATTATGAATATGAGTAGACTGCAAAATGTTTTGGCAGGCAAAAGCACTGTCTGAAACTGACAACACACATGCAGTACTTCATCTAATTTACTACGTTTATAAATAAAGTAGCTGCAATTCTTAACGCCAGCTTTCTTAATCAATACACAAATATCATTTGGCTTTAGCTAGTGGATATGTCTCTCTCTCTCTCTCTTTTTTTATAAACGGCTGATTGCTGACATTATTTGCAGTCACTATAAAAGAAAAAAAAAATAATGGAGCAGGCAAAATTGATGTTTAGAAGTGGTGAAATTATAATTAACAATAATACAATCAAGTATTGTGCACGTTTTAAACCAAACTTTGTTATACAAGAAAAAGGGATGCTACTAACAACCTTTCAGAATACCTACAGTGCACCGTGAGGTAAAGGATCTTAAAAGTTACCTACACATCTGCACAGCCCTATAAGAACAGCCTTTCCCTCACAAGAACTACTGGATAACCACCAACAATGTAGCTGGAGGGATTGTACCAGCCAATGTCAATATTAACAGGTGACTGACAGAGGGTGGGCCATGGGGGAATCACTTTGAACACCTCCACCATAACATCCAGCAGATCAGGAAACCATTCATCATGGGACCAATGAGGTGCTACCAGTCATTCTGAGTACCAAGTGCGAACAACACTCACTGACCACTTAGTGGATCAGACCCGATGGAGGAAAGACACGAACATTTAAATTGTCCGAGAGGTGTTGGAAGGCATCTTCCAGAGATGAATTAGGATCTAGCAAGGGAGAGCAAAACAATGAGACCTTCCTGATTAGCCATGTGACAAACAAATCGATCACTGGTGTTCTCACAGCTTTACCAGCTCTTCTGTCACGCAAGATTACAAGGACATCTCTATCCTTACCATCTGGCTCTGGGCTGCTGAGCAGGTCTACTATAACATTCCACCTGCCAGGAATGTGTCCAACAGCTTGACAGCATGATGAACTGAAAGAGTGAAGGAAGATCACCTTCCTGCTTACTGACATCTGCCACTGGGGTTATGTTGTCACACAACTAGCAGTACCATTTGCAGTTCCAAACTGTTACTGTGTAAGAGAGGTTTAACCTAATGCATGTCTCTTGTTCTGGTGTGCTTCCCTACCAGAGGACTTATGAATAAATCTACAACCTTTCCAGAACACAAATAAAGGGGCATTCTAACACCTGATGAATGAGAACAAGACTAATTTTCTTTTTAACCTTACTCGCGTAGCCCTTCAGTGACAACATGCATGAGAACAAGAATATTTTTCTTACTGGCGTAGCCCTTCAGTGACAACAATGTACAAACAAAACATCACTAAAAGAAAAATGGACAGGATCAACCATGTCACTTTAGCAATATGACATTTTTATAATAAAATCACAATTTGTTAAAAATTGTATTTTCCTAACTATACAAACCTGAGGTCCTTTAACATAAGGAATGTACTTATGGCGTAGCTGGAATTACAGCCGTTGAATCTTGAACAAGGTGGTTAGGCAGTAACTCCACTTTGCCTTTCGGCCCAGGTTCAGACTGAGGGGTGGCATGAGGTGGGCATACCTGTTAAAGGACCTCAGGTTTGAATAGTTAGGAAAAATGTTATTGTTATGATACAATAAAGTTTGTTCATACTTACCTGGCAGATATATATATAGCTGTATTCTCCGAAGTCCGACAGAATTTCAAAACTCCCGGCACACGCAGTGGGCGGCCAGGTGGTAGTACCCATTCCCGCCGCTGGGAGGCGGATATCAGGAATCTTCGGGATTTTTCTATTCAGATTTTTCATTACCACTGTCCCCTGAGGGGAGGTGTGGGTACTTTAATTATATATATCTGCCAGGTAAGTATGAACAAACTTTATTGTATCATAACAATAACATTTTGTTCATGAAACTTACCTGTCAGATATATATATAGCTGAATCCCACCATTGGAGGTGGGAAGGGACAGAATAGAAGGATTAGGAAACACCTCAAGTGCAGATGATTGACATCTTGATTCCTTACCTGTTAGCATAGCTGACTTCTTGATTACTGTCACCGAAGTCTGCTTTTGCTTTACTAGAGTTGCCAACAAGGTAGTGACCTGTGTAGTTGGTGCGCTCTAGATGATCTGTCAACGGGAGCGTGACCACATTGTGACTAGACCATATTGACCATACTGTGAGGGCAACGAAGCTAAAACCACCACCTGACCTAACCTATCGAAGTTAGTCCCATAACTTCTAGGCTAACGAAAGGGAAAGCGCCTCAAGCGACCAACCCTTCAAAGTTAAAAGCACACCTATCCCTTTTCTATAGGATAGGATTTGTGCTGCTTCCTGCCTCCAATAATATTTCTACGGATATGTATGGTCCTAGCGACTCGCAGATCTCATATGTCGTCTTCACATCCCGTCGGGAGTGTGAAGCGAACACAGAGTTGCTTCGCTCAAACGTGGCACTCAGGATATTACTGACTGTCATGCTCTGTTGAAATGCTTCCGAGGCCGCGCCCTCACCTCGTGAGCATTTACTTTAAAAGGTTTCAAATCTTTGTT
This sequence comes from Macrobrachium nipponense, assembly GCF_015104395.2. Classification (NCBI taxonomy): domain Eukaryota; kingdom Metazoa; phylum Arthropoda; class Malacostraca; order Decapoda; family Palaemonidae; genus Macrobrachium; species Macrobrachium nipponense. The sequence continues at coordinate 22,211,812 of NC_061110.1, read as the reverse complement.
CAAACATGACGAATGAGCCTCTTAGAAAGACTCCTTAACAATAACGCCAGGGCGTTCTCGACATGGGCAAAGTCTGGTCTTTTTTACGGAAACAAACCGCAGATTGTCCGAATGACCTCGACTTTCTTTAGTTTTATCAAGATAAAACTTGAGAGTCCCGACAGGGCACAGGACTCTCTGTGGCTCTTGCCCAATAATTTGTGCCATCCCTTGATCTCCAGGTCTCTGGGCCAAGGGTTAGACCGGTTTTTCGTTCTTAGCAAGAACGGAAGGCTTAGAGGACACCGAATTATGTCCTCTAAAGCCAAAACCTCTGATGATGGCTAAAACCTCACTAACCATCTTTGCCGTAGCTAGAGTGGTTAGAAAATTAGCCTTTCTGGTTACGTGTATTAAGTTTACAGAAAGGAGAGGTTCGAAATGCTTTGACATCAGGAACTTCAGACTACATCTAAGTTCCATGCCGGAAGCTTCGATCTAAAAAATTTCAAGATTTCCACAGACCTCAAAGATCGTGAAGGGCTTTGTTGTTTGACAGATCCGAATCTCTGAGCCTAGAGGCCATCAACATATTTCCGTATTCTACATAGTTGGGACTGCTAGCTTATCCCATACTTCAGACGGAATGGGAAGGCGGTAAAGTAATTCACAGAGGTCAGAGGTGGAGGAACAGTCATTCTTCCTGCCCTATGTCCAAGAAACGGCCCACTCCGATTGGTACACTGCAAAATATGCAGCACTGCTTTGCTTTGGCAATGAGACTTGCAATTAATCTTGAAGATCCTCTCTCTTCTTGACAGTCTGAACGCATTCAGACTCAGAGCGGAGAGATTTTAGGTACCTCTCGAAGTGAGGCTGTTAGAGTAGACCGATTCTCTCGGGAAGGGTCCTTGGAAAGTGCTCTCTGAAGGGACGTGACCTCTGTGAATCCAGCCTCTCCGAAGGCCAACATGGGGCGATCAGCATCTTTATCACTCCCTCTGACGCCAGCGATTATCTTATTACATTTCCTAAGCTTTTGAATAGGGGAAAAGGGCTAACCAAAACTATCCCCATTCCATACTATAGGATGGCGTCTATTGCTACCGCTCTCGGATCGAGAATAAGGGCGCAACGTAGAGGAAGCTTCTTCGTCTTCAATATTGCAAAATCTACGAAAGGACGTCCCCAAAGTCTCCACAACTCTCGACATACTTCTAAGCGAGGATTACTCAAACGTCAGTAGTTGCTGCCGTCGATCGAGAGATCCGCACGGACGTGCAATCGTGTAACGAACCTCTTAAGGATCGTTACGTTTACCGTGCCTATGCCGATAACCATCTCTCTTTTCTTGGGATATGAGAGACTGCGGAATTATCTGAGAGTGATTTGGACCACTCGACCAAAAACCTCACTCTTCGAGGAACTGGATGAGCCAACCAAATTGCTTCCAATTCTTTTAGATTATGTGCCAGGACCTCTGTCCGGATGCCTGGCTCCCTCTCAGTATCACCTGAGGTGATCCTTAACCCATTGAGAGACGTTTAGATATATCTCTAGATCTTTGATGTTATTTCAGTTCTCCTGTAGGAAAAACTGTAGAGGTCTGAATTGCAGTCTATTCAGGGAAACAAGCTTCTCCAGCGAGGAAATGGTCCCAGCAGACTCATCCATTCCCTCACTAAGCATGCTTCCTTCCCTAATAAGGCTGCGCTTTGCATAAGCAGGAGAGCATTATTATAGTGCTATGCTGCGGTAGACTCGTACAGAATTCTGTTACAGTGCGGTAAGCAGCGCCGAACATGTCTAAGAGATATCTCTGTTGAAAATTTCTTAGCAAAAGGAAGTCGTTTATTCATGATTACCAGAAATCCCCTCAACCCGAGGCGAAAGTCATGATTGTAGGGCAGAGATACGGTTCGTAAATCAATCCCGCGGGAGAGAGAGACGTAACCGACTGAGTATTACAACGAGCTACCTAACACTGAGTTGGTGACAGTGTGAGACACTGTGACAGTTACAGGCAGCAGCTTATGTTCACCTTCGCGCAGTCTTATGCCGAGTTGCCAGCTATTCTATTCATCTAAGGAATAGATTTTCCATTATTTTGAACAGAAAACTCTCAAGTTGGCATATTTAAGCGAAACAGAATTCGCTAAATACAGAAGCTGATTTTGTGTTGTCGTAACATTACGCTTAATTAACCAAATGTTAAATCGGAAACTCCTGGAAAGTTGCCGGGAGTACCGATTAAATATACTGCGTCATCCACAATGACAGCAACCTCTCGTTTCGCACTATTCTGCCTGAGTTACCAGCTACTCTCTTCTACGAAGGAATAGGTTCGTTACTATTATCGATCATAAGGAAATTCTCAAGCAGGCATATTTAAGCGAAACATAATTCGCTACATGCAGAAGCTGAGTTGGTGTTGTTGTAACAATACCTTCAAGCATTGTCCTTACACCGGAAACTCCTGGAAGTTTGCAGGAAGGACCGATTAAATACACTTAAAATAACAGTCCTTTCGGTTGCCATCTGTAGAGGTAACTACGATATGCGTATATGACTTGAACTTTACATTAGTAATATGACGCGAAGATAAAATACATAAGTATTGCAGTCACTTGAACATCTAATTCTCTACTACATTCTTTCCTCGACGAGGAAGAGAGAGAGAATGGAAATCGACTGTCTTCATTCTCTTTGCCAAGAGAAGGAATAATATTATTCAAATGGAAATCCTCAAGTGAGAACCGAAGATCGAAAAGGAAAGTTCAAGCTTCTTATGATATTTGACATAAGACTTCATGGACGTAGCCTATAAGTCTTTTTCCTGGATGAGCCTCTGACTAATGAATGAGAGCTCTTTCGAAATTTTGTTACTTATCCGCTTATGCGATAAAATGTTATTAAGAACTTTGTCAATGAGAACTAACCCCAATTGCATGACGGAAAGTAATCCAGGAATTCGAGCTATAGCCTTCCCGATTCCCGCAGAAATCGAGGAAGGGGCAGGATTCCTGATTAGAGACTGGGCTTACGACAGGAAGGACCTTAATGTTCCCCTTCGGCAGCGCAATCCCGAAAGCAGACGAGGCGTTTTATGACACCGAAATCTGCTTACAGTTTTCCTGGAATTCATCAAGTGATGGATTCTATTGAACGCTCCCTTCGTAGAAAGCGAAGTAGACATCTTGACGAGACCAAACTCCTTCCTCTTCTTCGACGACGCCCTCTTGAAGAGCGTTCTTGCAGGAATCCTGCCGAACGTCTTGATGCGTAGGACGCCTATCGTTCTGAAGAACGTCCTGGCAAGTGCTCTACCGAGCGTCATGACGTGTAGGATGCCGAGCGTCTTCAAAAGCGTCCTCGCTAGCGTCCTGGCGAGCGTCCTCGCTAGCGTCCTGGCGAGCGTCCTCGCTAGCGTCCAGATGTGTAAGACATCGAGCGTCTTCCAAAAAGCTTATCAATGTTTATGACGTCGAGCGTCTTCTGAAAGGCCACCCGAAAAGCGTCCTGGAGAGCCGCACGCTGCTCCTGAAGTGTGAGAGCACTATCGGAAGACGTAAGGCTATCGTCTCCAAGACGGCCTTAAAGACTTTCGTTACCTTCTAACAAAGACGGTGGCCGCCTGTGCAACATCTTGCGTCTTAGTAATGCAAATGAAACATATCCAGAAACGCGCTCAAAAAAGGAACGCCGAGCGTTCCGAAAGGCATCGTCGCGAGGTGCTTGCCGAACGTCCTGATTGCATTCTTTGAGCGTCTTGAAGAGCGTCCGGAATAGAAGAGCGACGAACATCAAGGGAAGCGTCATAGTGAATGACGTGCGTCAACACGAGTAACTTGAGAGGCTTCCTGGCGAGGGGAGAGCCGCTCATGAAACGCGAGCGTCCTAAGCATAAGTACGGTGATCGTCATCAGGACGAGTCTTAAGGACGTTCGCCACTCTTGACAAAAACGACGGCCGGCTGTGCGACATCTTGCGTCTTTGTCACGCTCATCGACACTGCAGAAGGGCATTTAAAAGGACGCCTGTGTGTTCTTGGGTATGAGGAATTCTTTGCCCTTCTCCTGTCGAAAACTAGGATAGTCTGTTAAGTGTCATCTCTGTCCGCTGACAGAGCGTCCCTTAGGGACGAGTAAGATGCGTCTTGGCGAGCTGTTTGACTATGCAAATCAGCTTGCCGGACGTCAAGCTTATGAGCTTGAACAATATCCCGTTTCGTAGTAAAAGCGAACGTCACATAACGTATACATAGCGCCATGAGGGGAGGAGGAGGGAGCGTCTTGGAAAGCAAGAAAACAATCCTTGCTACAAGAGTAAAGATGTTCCTTCCTCTCGATAGAGCGTTGAATGTCTCGAAAGGCGTCCTCGTGAGGGTCCTGCCTTAAGGACATTTTTAATCTCTTGACCAAGACGACAGCCGCCTGTGCGACATTTCGCGTCTTTGTCACGCTTATCGATATTAAGTCAAGCCGAAGGGACGCCAGATCAGTACTCTGACGCTCCCTCCTGACGAGAGAGAGGACGTGAAGCATCCTCTTCTCTGAAGCTTCTTTTTTAGAGGGCGCGAGTCCTTTCGAGAGCTCCAACCTTGCGGGAGGACGCCTCGGAGGACGAGAAGCAATCTTTCATGATTCGTGCACGTGCACGATCTTTGGCAACCTTATCCTGCCGAAGGGACGCCAGATCGGTGGGGGGTTCCCGTAACCCTCCTTCGGTTTTCAACTTGCCCCCTCCCTGGTCCTGGGAGTCCGACAGAGGTTTAGACCTAGAGGCGTTATAGGACCGATCTGACGCCCCCTCCACAACACTAGGGGCAAAATCAACATCACTACACTCACACACTGATTGGAGAGCGAGCACTTTTTCAAGGTACTTGATGTAATCACCCATAATAGAAAGGGCATTACTTCTCACAGAACTTCCTCTAGGCCCGTAAGCCATACACAGGGTTAGGCAAAATAAAGTCTACTGGAGGTTAGTAGGTTCATTATCCTAACTTCTGTTACTGTGGAGGAAGACCTCCTGATTCTATCACGCTCTAATTTGCGTACATACGAATCATACGTCTTCTTTCGGAATCAGTCAACATTACACTAATTACATTGATCTTTCAACAAAGAAAACATGTAAACATCATGTATACTAAGCGAGTGTCTACCGAAGGTTTCGGTAGCCTCCCCTTACCCGTTGCAGACAACAAAGTCTGAAACTAGGCTAACTAGATTCAGACATCATATGCAATGAAAAAATTTTAATTAATTTATGATAGCGTATGCCTAGCCACAAATCCAAGTCAATCATTCAAAAAAATAAGTAGGATACTTAAGCGGCTAATGAAGTTTCAAAATCCTAGGCGGAGGTAATGGAAACAGGTGTTTTCACTACCGCGACAGAGAAAAATCTGAATAGAAAATGGGAATGATTCCTGATATCCGCCTCCCAGCGGCGGGAATGGGTACTAACCACCTGGCCGCCCACTGCGTGTGCCGGGAGTTTTGAAATTCTGTCGGACTTTGGAGAATACAGCTATATATATATCTGACAGGTAAGTTTCATGAACAAAATACAATTTTCGACAAATTGTGATTTGTTCCGATACGTAATACAAACCCTCGGTCCTTTAACATAAGGAAGACTCACTGATTGGTGGAAGGAATCTGAGTGAGCTTCTAGAACTGACTGGAGTTCTGCGCACCTAGGCTATTCCTCCTGGTCGTAAGAGCAAGGAGGAGTGCCCTACTGCCTCTGACAACTTGATCGGAGTATAGGAGCTGCATGATCAAGAGTCAGACTTCTGGGTCTTTTCGAAATGAGTGAGGGATCGTGACTCATCCGAAAAAGGGCTGTGAAGAACATTTGGTGTCAGAGACATTAATGCAAAGTTCTGGGAAGGGTTTGCATTATTGTCAGTCTCCTTCCTCCCCTTGCTAGAGGAAGGAGCGGGATTCCTTCTATGATTCTGATAAGAAACATAAAAAGGATGCTCTATGTGTAAGCTTACCACATCAATCGTCAGACCAGCCAGTGTGAGTTCGAGTCCTATCCTCAACCCGAAGGACGAGGAATGGAGGGTCGAGGCGTGGAAGGGGGGAAAGCCAGTCACTCTTGCATCCTTCTTACCTCTACAACTGCACACCATGGACGAGATAAAACTTGTCCTCTTGACGGAGCTGGGTAAGCAAACACATCTTGTAAGCATCCACCACTGCTCCAGGGAAATGAGGTTCCAAGGACCTGTGGGCAGTCCCAAAGGGAAAGAGAGATATGGTCGCAATGACCTATCCATCTTCCTGTCCGACAATATTCTTTGGAGTAATGTCCAGTATCCGTCCACTGGTCTATCCATCTGCAGCAATGTCTCTCATGGTCTCGTATCCCACTGCAGCAAAGTCTCTCATGGTCTCGTAGTCTCCGCAATGGATAAAGACACCGACACTCCATGGTGGGTGTCGATACTTATGGGTACTGGAACACACCAGTAGGACAAAGTAATGACTGATCTGGATCAACCGATACAAAGTCCACAGCGTAGCTCGTGACAGTCTCGGATGCTTCGACAGCTGCTGACTGACTGCATTCGGTTGTGTGAGGCAAGCTGTCCATGCATCCGAGGCGTAGTCACGTGACCCTCGCCTTTTGAGGGGTTATGCCGTGAGGCCATACAAATAGTCTATCTGTTGCCAGCGATCCTGGAAGGCGAGATGATGATTCTCCCAAGGCATGCGCCCAACAGACGAAAGTCAATTGCCTTCTGGAGACCGAGGTCCCTGATGGCAAGACAGAAGTTCTCATAGTAGTTGAATCCCAACTAAGGAGAAACAATACTATGTGCCGTTGAAGACGAAGGTGATAGGTGAATGCAGACCTACTTCTTCACAGCTGAATCGAGAGAAGTTAACTCTCAAGATTCTGAACGTAGACAAGTCCCGCCGATGACACCAACCCGTGAAGACGGCTTAATCCCTGTTGTTTTACGGAGGACTGAGAACGCTAAACCGCTACTTCATTGCTGTTCGGTGAGAAGTCGGAGTTGCAATGAAAGCGGAGTGCTTTTCAGTAATAAAAACACAGGGATTGTACTACCTGAAGAACCACTTCTTATGTGCTGAATCAGGGAGGACATCTATATATTTGGAAGTAGAGCTGGCAGGGCGGGGAACAGGCGATGTCTTCCGTTATACATCTACAATTCGGGGTGGACAATGAACAATTGCACACCTACGAATACAAGATATATTTAGAAGACAAACTCAGATGTCTGAAGAAATCATTCCGCGTCATACAAGCAGCAGGTGCGATGCAGCGGGCTACAGACTTCTGTTACCGTGCGGTAAACCGCAAGATGATAGCGAGTCTAGCGAGATATCTCTGTCTGAAAATTCTCACAATGTCAAAGGCGATGCAGTAGAGATGGTTATCCACGTATGCGAGAATTCCAGCCAACCAGGGCAGAGATTCAGTTCGGTAGTCAATCATCGCAGAGAGAGACAATATCCGACCGTACTAACGAGGAGAGCCAGCTGGTACTGGGCTGCGGCAGGCAGGGCTGGCAGCTGCCCATACACCGCTAACTCTCGCTCACTCGTCATCCTGAGTTGCCAGGTAATCCATTCCAAGAAGGAATGCGTTCGGCTAGAACCATCGAGCGCAAAAAAATACGCTAGAGAATTTTGCATTTAATCAAAACGGATTTCGGTGAATGCAAACGCTGTGTTGTTGTTGTTGTTGTAGTTGTAACAATACCACAAGTATCTCAAAATCAAAACTGGTAACTCCTGGGAGGCTGCAGGGCAGTCCCGAGTTGTAGTTCAATTAAAAGGATACTATTCGTCTCTGTCACAGCCCATAGTTAACTACGGTATGTGCCCACACCTCGGACAATTCAACTGATAACAGAAGCATGTCACGAGGGCAATATACGTAGCATATTCGCGAGAGCAACATACATAGTATATTTGTAGGTTCCTGTACATAGACCTCCATCCTAAATTCTCTTCCATTCGAGGAACAAGAATAAGGACTGGAAGTCGACACCCTTCATTCTCTAATGAAGAGTGAAGGTGAAGTTTTCCCGAAGGAAGACTTCTACGGTGATAACAGGATACCGAAGATGATAGTTCAAGCTGAACTGGATGTTCCCACCCGTTCTTCTCTATCCTGGGGTTGGCCACCTACTGAGGCGACGGACTGTCAGGTCCATCAAGGCTGAGCCCCTTCCGACATATTCTTCCTTCAGCAGCAGTACTTCCCTCGAACGCTACAAACTCCAGGAATTCGAGCAGTCGGCGAGATTCCCGATTATCGTTAAAACAATTACGCATCTGGAATTCTCGTCTCGCCCACTCTGGACCGTGGTTTCGCCCAAGTGTTTGCAGATCGTAGAAGACCATAACACTGAGAGTGCTAGAAACTCCGAAGAATTCAAAGCGCTCAGCGAAACCCCCATCAAATTCCTCAGCCGATCATTGGGTGGTGGTCCTTTTCCCGTAGAAATCAAGGATAAGGCAAGATCCTTCCTCAATGACGGGGACTTACATCTGGTCCCGAAGGTCCCTCCAGGAACGCAGTCCCCGACATGGAATCCTATGAAGAACGCTCTCCAGGATCCCTCCCGTTCCCGTCGCAGCAATAGGGAGAGAGGGAATGGGAGAGGAAGATCGGACACTCGCTTGCCTTCCCAAGGGAACTAGCAGTCGGAGAAGCGAGTACAGGCAGCCACCACTGTGCAGTGCTGGCCGCTCAGAGTCTAGGAAAACGTTAATGTCTGGAGAAAACATTTTCCCAAGGAGGATAACGAACTCGTACTATAGGCTAAACATCTGCCGCCACCGTGACCGTCGTCTGGGTGGAGCTGAGCGAGCACCTGACAGGAGAGAGCCGATACCGTCCTCCGACGTGTCCCAGTCTTCATCGAGGTCAAAACCTCTCAAGAGGACCGAAGGGGGAGCCCATCCCAGTCTCCGCGTGCGTGGTCCAGCGGGACCGTCACGTGAACGGCGGTGATGGTCAACTCTGAGAGTCTGGGAAGCGTCATCATCCTCACCAGCCCCCCACGATCTCCTCCAACCACTGAGTGAGGATCTGTTGGTCCCAAGACCAAACCAGGCTTGTGGCCGGACCGTAAGAAGTGCATTCATCACGGTCACTCCTGTTGGCCTCGTTCCTCCCGGTGTAGCCTGAGGAGGTTGAAGGGACAGGTGAGGGAGACCTGATGCTCCTACCCTGCCTACTAGCAGAACCAGTAGGCTGGGAGGACTGCAGGCGATCACCAACCCAAGGTGGCAATCGAGCTGCAGGTCTGGACCAGCGGTCTTCTTGCGGAGAAGCGCTGGACCAAGGAAAGGAGTGTCGGTCTCTTGCGTCAGGGGAGCTGCTAAGAGCGCTCCTCCCCTGCCTACCAGCAGAACCAGTAGGCTGGGAGGGCTGTAGGCGATCACCAACCACGGTGACAATCGAGCTGCCGGTCTGGACCAGTGGTCTTTATGTGGAGAAGCGCTGGACCAATCAGGAGAGCTGCTAAGAGCGCTCCTCCCCTGCCTACCAGCAGAACCGGTAGGCTGGGAGGACTGCAGGCGATCACCAACCACGGTGGCGGTTGAGCTGCAGGTCTGAACCAGTGGTCTCCTTCCGGAGAAGCGCTGGACCAAAGACGGTAGCGTCGGTCTCGTGCGTCAGGGGAGCTGCTACCAGTCAAGCGAGCCGTCGGTCCCGGTGGGAGCGACGGTCGGGTGACTGGTAGTGTCCACTAACGCGGTTGGACCAGGTCCAGGCGAGGCTGGACCAGGTCCAGGCGAGGCTGAACCAGGTCCAGGCGAGGCTGGACCCAGTGGCCAGGGGGGGAGCCTCTTCACAACCTCGCTACTTGAACGGTCTGGTGGGAACGTAATGTCAACCCTGGGAACCGGCAGATCACCGCAAGAGCCATAGTTGGCCTGGCGGGAGTCGCCTGAGCGACTGCCACCAGTCTTCCGCTCCGTGCCTGGGTCCTGGCGGCGAGCAGGCTCGGCTGCCTAGACCCTGGCGAACGAGTGGTCAAGACAGTTCCCGGTCCAGAGGTGGAACCGGTCCGGGGGTGAAACCTCCTTAACCGGGAGAGGAGATACCAGCAGTGGCCGGTACCTCCATAGTCCCCGTCTGCTTCCTCCCTGAAGGAGAGACAGGCCCCGTTCCCGGAGGAACGGGAGGACCAGCAGAAGACCCACCTGTCTCACAGACTCTTAGAAGTCCCATGATGAGACTTCTTAGGGGGGGGAGACCACCTTCTCTTTTACGGCAAAGCCTAAAAGTCAAAGGGGAGGAGGCATGAAGATATGATGATCTCGAAGAGGAGGATAAAGAAGCTCTCTTCCTCTTCGGTTCCTCCGAATTCTGCCAGACTTCTACCATCAGGAGTAGAAAAACCTCACAGGGCAGCGCGACAGCTTCCTCTAGTGACATAATTCCCGGGTAGTGGTGGTAATGAATATGATTATCAGCAGGGGATCAGTTCACACACTCGAGTCATTGGTACAACTCTAAGGTTAGGATAACCAATACAAAGAGCATCCAACCATACTGCTGAAAACATAACCACCACTAATCTGTAAAACAAAGTTCACATACCCGGGAATTCCAAACAACAAATTGAAAACAACAGGGGGAAAACTAAACCGGCTTTAAAAGGACGGAGCAAAGCACATCCTCACTTAAAGGCGGTAAGAAAATAACTAACGAGCTCACAAGTTAATGAGGGGTATGTGGGTGGCTCCACATGTCTTGTGACCAAGCACAGATGCCAATAGTCCCTTGCGTACACAATTATTTTAAACTTTACAGGTTTCCAGCTGGCGCTGAGTATTTATCCTAATGTTAAGACCTCAGGTTTGTTTTGTATACGAACAAATATTAAAGTAATGAGGATACTCCTCACGTATTCAAGGGCACCGCCCTCCGAAGTGAGAGGAGATCCCCCAACATCAACACTGCGTGCCCATCCTTCTACCTTCTTCTGATAGTATGTGAAAGGAAGGAGAAGAGAAATTACCATAACAACAAAACACGGACAAACCTTTGAAGTTGCCTCGGTAATTCCCAAGCGTAAGCGTAATTTCCGGATGAATACATGTCCCGTTACAGGATCAATATCACTTACGTTAAATACATGTCTCATCCTCACGATAAACACATATCTCGTCCTCATGCAGGTCTGAGCCAGTGTTAAAGGGCAAAAGAATGTAAATAATATGCTGGCATACCTTAGTCGCCGACTCTTAACACAAGTAGAGGGGCGGTTATAAAGGCTATCACAAGGAGTGGGTTTGTATATTAATTGAAAAACAAGAACAAACCTTTGTTTAGTATTAATATCAAACACCGTATATACACATTTATTTAAAAAAACAAAAATAAACCAAAAGAATCCCACCGGGAAAAAAGATCAACGACCAGTCAGCCGGAGCTCACAAACACACGTCTTCATCGGAAGATGGCCGAAAGTAAAGTAGAGTGTTTACATCTTGTTCAAGATTCAATGGCCGTAAGTACATTCCTTATGTTAAAGGACCGAGGGTTTGTATTACGTATCGGAACAAATAATATTTTATGTATACTTACCAAGTAGTTACATAGCTATAGTTTCTAAATCCATCAGCAGCTAAAATTTTTGAAATTCGCAGTAGTGCCAGTTTGTTTTGGTCAGGTGATACCCCCGGCCCACTATCAGGGTAGAGAAGAACCAACACTGCACGAACTTCAGTTGTTTATGCCCTACTACTATTCATGTGAGGGGAGAAGGGAGGGCTCTGATCAAGTCACTACTTGGTAAGTATACATAAAATCTTATTTTATTATATAAATGTAATTTTTATGTATGCAATTTACCAAGTAGTTACATAGCTGGATCCCACATTGTAGGTGGTGGGATCCATGGATATGCAAATATCTCTTTAAAGTCAATGAATACAAAATATGTACTTGAGTGCTCGTATCCATGAGAATACCTATTGGTTCCTTACCTGTCAAGAGAGCTGAACAGACAATTACTGCCTCTGGAAGACGCTCATCTTAACCCATAGAGACGTGGCAGTATAGCCAGGAGTCGTCCTCTACTTAGTGGGATCCATACAGCTAAGGAATAGTCTGTGGCTAGCGTAGTCGACCGAAAGTTGCCCCTGCCCAGGGTGCAGTACCATACAACATAAAATTTACCAGAGTAAACCATATCACCTCCAAAATTATTTAAAAATTAATACCCAAATAAAAAATTAGACTGAAGGGTACTCCTAGTACACCAATAGTACCTCCAGGCTCCCGTTAAAGACTCGACAACCTTATTCAAGGCAAAGAGACTAGAATAGGAAGAAAGACTTCCTACATACCCTTACTGTACACTGTGTCAGCCGCTAAATACGGACCCAGGGTACTGCAATTGTCATAAACCATTTCGATTTCTTGCAGGTAATGAGAGGCGAACAATGATTTGCATTTCCAATATTTTGCTTATACAATCGAATCCACAGAGAAGTTATGTTTGAAGGAAAGTGATGTAGCCACTGCTCTCACTTTTAGTGCATTAAAATCTGTTTCTTTCACTTGGGAATGAGCCTCTACAATAACATTCCTCTTGCTTCCTAGTTTCTCCAAAACTGTTGAAGTCTTGCTCCTACAGGTGCATGAAGGACTGGCACATTATTTCCTAGCAGAGGATTTGATTGTGGACTTTTTGATAAGTCTCAGGGCGAAGCGTACTCTACCCATCGATCTAGGGAAAGATCTAGTAAATCCCCTGCCCCGAAAGGGTTGAGCGTGCATGGCAGGCAAAGGTCTTGAACTGAGAGTAGTCTTTCAAGGACGTTTTGTAGACTGAGCCAGCAGGTCTTGTGTTGCCTTCTTCTGCAAAACCAAAGAAATTTAAACTACTGTATCCTCTGATAAAAGGTGCTTATTGTCCTGAGGAGAATAAAACAAGGCAGACTTTTGTGAGTCAGACTCCTTTGGAGGAGAAAGAGCACCAAAGTTCTCTCTTTTTTAGAATGCCTAAAGTGAAAAGACGCTAGATCCAAGGATACGTGTCTGATGCCTTTATCTAAGCAGGATATAACACCCGAAATGTCTGCAAACGAATCCTCATCCATCATTGAAGAATCCTTGATTTTGTGGCCCAGGGCTTCTATGGTCCAGTCAAAGAAACTTATCACCTTAAAAACCCTATATATATTCTTGATGAAATGATCTAGCTCTGAAGCCAAAAATATTATCTTGGCTGAATAAAAAGCAGAACTTCAAGCAGGGTCAATATTAAAAGTGGATTTTCAAGCAGAGTCAATAAGTCCAGAAAAGTCTTCTGGGCGGAGGCAGATACACCCACAGAGAGAGCTTCTCTAGTCTCATAACGTAAATGTCTTCTTGTGGAAAGATGAGGAGGAAAACTGAAGTAAACTTTGCCTTGATCTCTCTTCTCCTCAAGCCTTAGGGTTCTCTCTTTCAACGCCTTCCACGACGAAAAAGAAAGCACTAACTTAGGCAACTTGGATGAATCACCTTGATTGTCTCTCATGTAAGAAGACTCTGGCGAGGCAGGTGTCACTGGTGAGAAAGAATCTGAAAAATTTGCTACAAAGTAGTAAAGTAGCGATTTGAAAGCTGTTAGCAATGATTCCTTGTCCCCTTCTTCATCTTCTTCAGCCGGTGAAATCAGCGACAAGTTTGCTTGAGGTTGGACAGAAGGCACTGAAGAAGGCATAAACCCCAAGTGTCCATCTTGTTTTGAATGGCTGTCAACAAAGGATCAGAAACAGCCATAACTTGAGATACTGTTGGTAAAACAGAAGATGTAATCATTGGCAATGGTTGACGAACATCATACTAATCCGGTTGCGCCCCTGGATGCTCAGCCACTCGTGTAGGCTCGAGCGCTACTGGATGCCTGGGTGCTACTGGATGCTCGGGCGCCAATGGATGCTCGGGTAATAATTGACGCTTGGGCATCAATGGGCGCTCATGAATCAATGCATGTTCGGGTGCTGATGGATGCCAGGTGTTAATGGACGCTCGGGCGCTCGAAGAAGGTGTGTTGTTAATGGGCGCTCGGGCACTGGTGGGCTTTTGTTCACCAACAACTTTCCTTGAACTATTCTCTTCTAGCACTACAGGGATGCTTTGCGCCGATGGACGCTTATACATCGAATGAGTTTCCTGCCCCATAGTAGACCTCTCGTGAATCTTATCAACACTCATGGAAAAGACAGGAGAGGCAAGCACAGGAGGACCTGGATCCGGTGCCAACAGATGCTCTGAGCCTTTCCTCCCTGCGACCTCTGATACTTCCCATGGAAGCTTTCCTTGAAGAGGATAGAGACTTAACAAAACAAGATCCTCTCACTACGGTGTCATTCTACACCTTCCAGCTCTTGAGAGAATCTCTCTGGAGTACCAAAAACTACAAGAAGGCTATTGATCCTCTTGGAAAACATTGGCCTTTTCAAAAGGGACTGGAGAAGGAGACACCTTACGAGTCCTCGTTTTCAAGGGACGGGACTCATCTACAATGTGCCACTGGCGCCTGGGAGAAGACTCCCCAGAACTAATTGTACTAGAGGAAAGATGCACTTCTTTAGATACACCTTTCCAATGGTGATCTGTCGCGACCTGGGAATTGTCAACAGGACCTCCTGGGGGGGGGGGGGGGGGGGGTGGGGGGGGGGGGGGTGGGGGGGGGGGGGGGGGGGGGGGGGGGGGGGCAACTGCTCATGGGCAGACCCCACTGACCTCCCTTGGTCTACCAGTATGCCTCCTCCCAGGTTCTGGGGAGTTTGACAGGGACCTTTGCCTAGAAGAATCAGAAGGACGAACAGCCACCACCTTCACAACAATAGCACTGGCACTTATGTCACCACTTCCCTTGTCCATCAGGGTTTTAACCGACACTGCTAATTTCTCCATTACTTGAAGCGTGATAGAAAATTTTTTATCTACTCATGCTTCGAGATTGGCAACAGTGTCAGGTACGGGTGTAAGAGAGCCCAAGATTAGGACTGGGTTGACTAGACTTTGGGGAAGGTTCAGAAGGAAACAAGTATAAGTTTTCAGTTGGCAAATCCTGACTAGCTAAACCTTTAGCTTTAGCCATAGAAGTTGCTTTTCTCTTCTTCTCTATGTAATTTGTTAGTGTAACTAGCTAGTTTTACAAGATTTCTTGTCCCAATTGACATATTCCCCTGAATTTAGATCCAGTGGGCAAATTTGACCCCTACAACTTGTACAAAAGGAGTGTGGATCATAACAAACTTTGCTGCAATACCTAATCCCTGATGAGCTAATGTCACAGACATGTCTATAGACTAAACCAATACTAAGACATCTCAATCCTGGAACAAAATTTAACTTCTTCTCAGCTTTAACCCATTTTTATATGGGGTTGCCATTGTGAATGAGTCTTCTCCATCGATTTCTGTCCTGTGCATCGTTCACGTTAATGCCTTTCCAAAATATATCTTCCTCTACACAATCACGCCATCTCTTTCTTGGTATTCCCCTCTCCTCCTACCCTGCATTTCCATTTCCATTGTATGTCTTCCAACATGATGTTCCTCTCTTCGTAACAGGTGTCCATAGCATCAAAGCCTTCCCTCCTGTATTTTCTTTGATATTTCAACTATCTTTGTTGACCCTCTTATATATTCATTTCTATTCCTATCTTCCCTTGTTACTCCCGATATCCATCTCAACATTCTCATTTCTGCTACATCCAGCTTCTTCTCCTGTTTTCCTCATACTTGCTGTTTCTGTTCCATATAACATTGCTGGTCTGACCATCATCCTATGAAACTTTCCCTTCAATTTCAGAGGAACCTTCTTGTCACAGAGGACCCCTGATGCAGACCTCCAGTTATTCCTGAGTTCGATTTCTCACCTCTTGGGCCATGCTTCCATTATCCTCTAATATGGATGCAAAGTACTTGAACTTCTGTACTCTCTCTATTTCTTCCCCACCCAATCTTACGCTATTTCCACTATCCTCAGTAATACTGGAACATATATTCGGTTCTTGATCTGCTTATTCTCATTCCTCTCTCCTCAAGTGCTGCTCTCCACCTCTCCAACGTCCCCTCAAACTTCTCCCTCCCCTCTGAACACAATACAATGTCATCTGCATATAATATGCTCTATGGCACTGCTTCCCTAACATCCTTGGTCATTACATCCATCACGATGTTGAAGATGAATGGGGCTAAGTGCCGACCCCTGGTGTAATCCAACTCCTATCTTAAATCTATTTGTCTCTCCAACACTACTTCTCACTCTAGTACACACATTCCTGTACATCTCCTGAACAATTCTGACATACTTTTCTGGCACCATCTTCTCCCTTAAACATCTCCATATTTCTTGCCTTGGCACTCTGTCATAGGCCTTTTCAAGATCTATGGATACCAGATGCAGGTCTCGTTGTTTTTCTCTGAATTTCTCCATCAGCTGCCTTATGCAAAATATTCCATCTGTTATGCCGCTTCCCGCCATAAATCCTAACTGTTCCTTCCCTATTCTCACTTCCTCTCTCAGCCTGCCATCTATTATTCTTTACAAAATCTTCAACATGTGAGACATTAGTTTCATACCTGTATAATTACTGCATTCTTGGACATCCCCTTTACCTTTAAATATGGGTATCAATATGCTTTCCTGCCATTCTTCTGGTATCTTTTCTTGTTCAAATATTTTTACCATCAGATCATACAAGGCTTTCCAAACTTCAACTGGGATTAAATCAGGTCCTGTTGCCTTCCCATTCCTCATTCTTTTTAAGGCTCGTATCACTTCATCCCTAGAGATCCCCATCAACGTTTCCATGTTTACTTGTCCTTCCTCTCAGTCTTTCATTTTCTTCATTTAGCAGTTACTCGAAATACTCTTTCCATCTTTTCAGGATGTCTTCTTCCTTTTTTTAAGACAGTACCATTCCTATCTTTCATTTGCTTAATATGGGTGATGTCCTTCGTTCTTTTATTTCTTACTTTTGACAGTTTGAGCATCTTACTCAACCCTTCCTTAGTTTCCAGTTCATTATAAACCTCTTCATATGCCCTTGCTTGAGCTACCACCCTTTTTACTTATTTGTTTCTTTCTCTTAATCTTTCTCTGTCCTCCTCAAGCTGTCTCTTCAAATCTCTTCTTTGCCTCTCTTTTACCCTTCACCACTTCCCTCTCCTCCTCCCCTCATCACCAGCTCTCCTTTTCCTCCCATACTATTCCAGATGTTTCTCCTATTATCTCCTTTCCTTTCCATGTCTTCTAATTACTGCTGCATTATGCCTCCACCATTCTCCCACATCTTCAATTCCCAAATCAACCTCTCCCAGCACTCTTCTCCTAAACTTTCTCTTCTTACCATTATTCCCCCTAACAATTTATATCACTTGATTTTCTTTATCCCATTAGTTTTCATTTTCTTTTCTCTTTTCATCTCCAAATCCATACAAAGGAGCCTATGTTGGGGGGCACATTCTTCATTTCCCCAGACAGCACTACACCAACACCATTCATACCCTGCTCATTTGCCTCACTATAGATTAGCTTGTAGCCATCCCCCAGTTCTTTGGCTTTATTACCCTTCCATCGAGTTTCCTGCACACACAAAATATCCACTCTCTTTATCTTCATCAACTCTGCCAACTCTCTTCCTCTTACTGTCATAGACCCGATATTGAGCTGTCCTATTCTGATCACATTCAGAGCAAAATCTAACTATTTGGATGAATTCCTAAAATAGCTAAATGTTGCTGAATTGGCTACCAAGATTTTAGGGTACTTCACCAAAAACATTAGACAAAGTATAATTGCAAAAATTCAGCTTCTGCTGAACTGTGTTAACAACACCAGCCAGCAGAAACAACTCATGTTTGTGTGGTGTTGGTTCCTCTCTCCCCAAATAGTGGGCTGGGTATCACCTGACCAAAACAAACTAGTGCTACTTTACTGCAAATTTAAAAAATTCTAGCTGCCAATGGATTTAGAAACTATAGCTGTGTAACTATACTTAGTAAGTTGCATACATAAAAATGACAAATTAATTCAATTGATGACAAAAGACTGAAGTGTCTACAGAAATTTAAGACTGAATTTGGCCTATACGAGTGATGGGGTTGTAGAAAACAAAGAATATAAACTACTTGAGGTATTTCTAAATGCAATCAATTTCTGGATTTGAAATGGAAAACTTTACTTACATATGTAATAAAATCTTAGGAACTTGAACATTATATCTAGGAACTACTCTCATTCTTCGACGAGGTGGGGAACGCGACCGCCCTCTACTTCTACTTCTCTTCCGACTTTCTCTCTTTTCCTCTTTCTCTTTTTCACTACGGTCACGTTCACTGTCCCTCGCTGTACGGCTGCGTTCTTCCCGTCGTTCCCGTCTAGGTGATCTTGGCCGTGGGCCTATACCTCCTCGACCACTAAAATTTCCAACTTGTGATTCTAATAAAGAAATAAAAAAGGAGGGAGAGCTATAATGTCCTCTAAGAGTTTAAATTTATCAAATTTTCTTACTGGCCATAAAAATAAAAGATTCCCAATAAAAAACAAGATTCATTTTATGAAAAGAAATAAATTATGTAAAATACAGCCACATTCCTGTAAGAAACTTTATCAAATAATATCTAAGCCTTAACCATTATCAATGAAGATTATTCCACATTAATTCTTCCATTGAAGAAGTAGTACAATACTAATAATTTATGACTACAAACCAAATAACACAATGTCATACTTCTTACAATGTATTTGTAAAAAAAACTTTATTGATAAAATAGCACATAATACCTCAAACATTCGCGAGCTTACGTTCGAGAATCTGTCGTGGATCAGGAGGAATCGAAAATGTTTGGTACAAGTCCCTACACATGCTAATATAATGCTTATTAATACATTTTAAATCCCTAAATATGAGCAAAATCATGCTCCCAAAGCACTTTAATTTCATTTAAAAGTTAGCCTAATACATTACCCTTAAAAACAAAAATAAACCGTCGACATAAATATAGAGTACAGTATCACCTAATGGATATTTGCTAAACTAGCACATTTACAGTATGATATACTAATGTTAACCCTATACTAATTCATTGGCTGCCATTTTCTTTAGCCCTCACAGTTAGATAAAACCGTGTAACGAATGGGACTGTAGATTTAATGACTAACATTTTCTTCGACATTGTCATGATGGTAAACTATGTAACATGTCAAAGAAGTCATATTACAAAGGTACAATTAAATAAAATACAGAAAACGTACTGTGAAAAAATCCCGAATGCCAATGAGTTGGATTCCATCAAAAATTTTGTGAATGAACTAATCCAGAAATGGAAATGCACGAGGCACAACTGTACAATACGTATTCTATTTAGGAATTATTTATTACTTTATTAAGATATTTCATACTACAGTTTTATGAGTATTATAATCATTGGGCTTATTCAACAAAACCCAGAATTACAATAATAAACTTTAAAGGACTGGACGTCACATTTTGTTGCTATAAAAATACCATTAAATAAAAGTCTTCAATAAAAACAAAAGCAACCAATAAATTTCTGCCAACAGAAAAATTACCAAGCTAAAAAATGTTGTAATATAATACATACACTAAAGAATATACGTATTAAACAGAAATTTGAAAGTCAAGAAAAACTTTAATTACAAGACTAACCAGATGTGAAATTTGGTGGAGGTACAGCATTGTAAGATCCCCCACGACTGTTTATTTCTCTAGCAGGAGGACCACTTCTACTTGGGGTCTGGGCAGGGGCCACAGTGGGCCCTGGAATCACTTGAACGCGGTTGGCATTCCATTTAAATGGCATATTAGGATTATAGGTAGCTTCCACCAATACCCTATCACAAACTTTCGGTGCCTGACCTTTGACACAACTGTAGAAGAAAAAAATGATCATAATCACAAATATGTTAATGAAATCTTGTATAAAAAAAAATGAGGAACAACATATATAAAACAGATTGAGAGAAAATACAGGGGATAGAAGAATCTTTATATTCTAATGCAACCGCATGTACTCATCATACCGCCCTGGTTTCTACAATTGGAACAAAATAGGAATTGTATTGCAAAACCACAATCAACGATCCATTCTCATTATTTATTTCCCGACTTTATCAACTTTCTTCCAAAGCCTCCGTAACCACATTAACTTTTATTTCATTGTAAAAAAGATTTTCAGAATAACTTCAATGTATTATTACTAGAAATATATTCCAACCTATCATAGTTTTAGAATACTTGAAAATAATTTTACTATTCATTACTGAAAACTTAAATTATAATTTAAATCAATAAAAGATTTCATTATCAGAATGCAATCCAATGAGACTTTTGGATTATTTAATATATTTTAATCAATCAATAAGATTTCTTTTGCACAATCATCTGAAATCAGAGATCAAACAATTTTTATTTTGTCTTCACCTGCATTCATTACACACTGGTTGAATATGTAACCATTTGAAAGAAATCCCTTTAACCATAGGTTAAAACTCTTAATCTATATTATAACAGGGCCTTTGCTGTCAATGTTCCCTTTAAAAATGGAAAATATTTGGTCCTTTTACAACCACTACTGCAAGATATAAGCAATTGAAATGGATTGAGATACTTAAGTCTTGTATTTTATAAATAATTCACAGTATGAATGAACCAAAGTTCACTCATATCTATCTTACCTGGTCTGGAAGAACACATCCTCATCAACAAATCCAAAGTCAGCACAAAGTTTTGTTATGGTCCCAGTGAATACACGCTGTTTCTGAGGTTGTTGGGCTGCATTGTTGGTAGTGAGATTAGTTTGTAAATTTGTTTGTATATTATTTGCAATACTATTTCCTAAATTGTTTGGAGCAGCAGGGGGATTAAAAGCACCTGGAGGAGCAAGAGCTCTTGGTGTTGGGTATGTTACAGCAGAGACCTGAAAAGAATTTATAGTTGGGTATGTTACAGTCGAGACCTGAAAAGAATCTACAGTAAGACTTCACTTTGCTTATGCTCCAAGGAACTGCAAAAAATTTTAAGTGAAAACAGTGAATAAGATTTTTCATTTAATACCAGCTTAGATATAGGCCAAGCTCTCGGTGAAAGAATTTCAGAGGCACATTCCTCATAAACTGGCAGCAAAAACCTCATGATATTGCAAGTATAAATCTAAGATAATAAACAAATTTGGGTATAGTAAATTCACTTAATTATCCAGATCAACAGGCCCCCAACCCCCAAAAACGACCAAAAAAAAAAGTTACCTGAGGTTGTATCTGAGGCTGAATCTGAGGCTGGATTTGTGCACTAGTCATCTGGGCTGGATTAATAAGACTAGGAGGTTGTAGAGCCTGACATGTGATAGGAGGCTGTCCAATTAGACTTCCACCTGTAGTTGGTTGACCTATGGTTTGCTGTGTTATAGTGGGTTGGCCCAAAGTTTGTAGTCCACCCAAGCCTGGAGGCTGGATAATACTCTGCTGTACAGGAGCATACTGAGGTTGCTGTGGTGCTCCTCCTATCACAATTTGCTGAGTAGGTGCAGATGGATGCTGGCCAAGGAGCGATGGCTGCAGTTGAGGTGTGGGAGTTGTCTGCGGCCTCTGCTGCCATGGTGGTGGTGCTTTCCCACCACCAAATTGTGCCATCCTCCCTCACCTGCAATAAAACAAAAGTGGAGTTTTTAAATCAAAATTATTGAAAAGGGACTCCACCAGATTCAAAATTACAACATGACACCTTACAAAAACTGTAAGTATATATAGTGCTGTACCTAATATCAAGAAAAATTAAGACATGGTAGCTGTTCTAGTACACTGGTAGGAAGTGCAAGGTAATGTACGAAGTACACAGAATTAATTTTCAAACAAAACATATTTTTTCTAACATGACAAAAACTAATTTTAAAACTAACACCATATAAAATCTCAAAAGCAATAAATTGCCAATTGAAAATGGAAAAATAAATTTAAGTCATAGGGCAGGCACTGGGTCCTACGAGGTCACTTAAGCTGAAAAGCGACTGAGAACAAAAGGGTTTAAAGGTGAAACTAGGTGAATTGCTTTTGTACTATGAAACAATCATTAGGAGAGGGTGGAAAGAAAGATGGAAGACAATATGAATGGAGACTGTACAAGGAATGAAAAGGGCTGCATCTAAAGGCCGTAGGGATACTGTAAAGAACTTCAAGTAATGCCTTCAGTGCACAGAGTGAGGAGCACTGATGGCACTAACCCTTACAAAGCAAGATGCCAATTAGCATTCTGAAGAAAAGTAACACATGCAGAGTACTGTTTTTACAAGATTTTGATTTCTCAAACCAAATGGCTGTGGTTCGTATCTGTTGAGCTTAATACTACCTAGAAAAACTTTCTGCCACTTAGGTTCCATAAAGCTAGCATTAAACCACTAACTTCTCAACTCACCCTCAAGCAGGTGACCCTTAGCAATTGTATCCCATCCTGGTATTTCACTCGTGTGCTTTCCCAAATCCTATAACCACAGTGTCTGTGTGGTCCTCCATAATTGTAAAAAAATAAGGGGATACAGTATCGCTTGAAACTGTTCATTTGTTATAAAGTGAATATTAGTAACATTCTACATAAACTCATTAAAATAACAATTTGTCGAAAATTGCATTTTTCTTAACTATCTAAACCTGAGGTCCTTTAACAATAGGAATGTAATCAGCGGCAGCTGGAACCAGTCATAAGCTTGAAACAAGGAGGTTCGATAGTTAACTGCTTGTCCAATAGTCAACTGTCCTGGCCGACTGAGAGGTGAAACTTCACTTTGCTTTAGGCTCATGAAAACAGA
The DNA here is from genome assembly GCF_015104395.2 of Macrobrachium nipponense. Classification (NCBI taxonomy): domain Eukaryota; kingdom Metazoa; phylum Arthropoda; class Malacostraca; order Decapoda; family Palaemonidae; genus Macrobrachium; species Macrobrachium nipponense. Next base: position 22,188,983 of record NC_061110.1, on the reverse strand, counting down.
GTGAGGGGTGGCATGAGGTGGGACTATGTGTAAAGGACCTCAGGTTTGTAGAGTTAGGAAACATACAATTTTCGACAAATTGCTATTTATTCCGATACGTAATACAGTGGACCCCCCGTACTCGCGTTCTCCAGATTCGCGGACTCACACATTCGCGGATTTCTCTGGGGAACGTTTCCCTGCATTATTCGCGGAAAATTCACGCATTCGCGGTATTTTTCTATGACAAATATCCACAATTCCTGTTTTTTGATGAATTTCATCATAAAATGATATTGTAATGATACAATTAAGTTTGTTCATACTTACCTGGCAGATATATATATCGCTGTATTTTTCCGAATCCGACAGAATTTAAAACACTTACGACACACGCAGTGGGAGTCAGGTGGTTAGTACCCATTCCCGCGCTGGGAGGCGGGTATCAGGAATCATTCCCATTTTCTATTCATAATTTTTTTATTTCCACTGTCTCCTGAGGGAGGTGGGTGGTACTGATTGTATATATATCTGCCAGGTAAGTATGAACAAACTTAATTGTATCATTACAATATCATTTTGTTCATGAAACTTACCTGTCAGATATATATATAGCTGAATCCCACCTTTGGTGGTGGGAGTAAGACAGAATAGAAGATTTTAGGAAACATATATATGCAGATATTGATATCTTGATTCCTTACCTGTTAGCATAGCTGACTTCGTGGTTACTGCCGCGTAAGTCTGCTTGTGCTACTAGAGTTGCAGCAAGGTAGAAGACCTATATAGCTGGTGCACTCCAGATGATCTGTCAACAGAGAGACCACGACGTGACTAGACCATTGACCATACAAATGAGGGCAACGAAGTAAAAACCAAACCACCTGGCGTAGCCTACCAAAAGTATCCACATAGACTAAGCTAATGGAAGGGAGATCCGCCGCAGGCGGTCAACCCCACAACCATAACACAAGTTAAAAACTCACCTAAACCATTAAAGGATAGGATGAGCGCTACCTCCTGCCCCAAAACAGTGTCTGCAGCGACGTATGGTCCAGAGCGAGTAAACAATTTTCGTATGTTGCTTTCACCTCCCGCAGTAGTGTGAAGCGAACACCGAATTGCTTCGCCAATAAGTGGCGCCCAAAATGTCTTTGATTGCCATATTTTTGTGAAAAGCCACCGAAGTAGCAATAGCCCTCAGCTCGTGGGCTTTCACTTTCAGAAGCTCCATGTCACTTTCACTACACTTTTCATGGGCTTCCTTAACCGTACTTCTTAAGAAGAACGCCAGTGCATTCTTCGACATCGGAAGATCTGGTTTTTTCACAGAGCACCACAAGTTCTCCGAAGAACCTCTGCATGCTCTGGTTCTCTGCAAATAAAACTTGAGAGCCCTGACAGGACACAGGACTCTCTCAGCTTCAGGTCCCACTAGCTCGACAACCCCTTGATCTCGAACGTTTCTCGGCCAAGGTTGGAAGGGTTCTCGTTCTTTGCTAAGAACGTAGGACTTAAGGAACAAACTGCACTATGATCCTTGAACCCAATATGCTTGCTTATGACTTGAATTTCGCTAACCCTCTTCGCCGTCGCCAGAGCGGTTAGGAAAATGGTTCTTCTTAGTAAGATTCCTAAGCGAGGCTAAATGGAGCGGTTCAAAATTTGGACTCGACATGAGAAACTTCAGTACCACGTCTAAGTTCCACGATGGTACTTTAGGTTGAGAACTTTCACAGTCTCAAATGATCTAATGAGATCGTGAATGTCTCTATCATTCGCTAAGTCGAGTCCTCTATGTCTGAAGACCACAGAAAGCACGCTTCTGTAGCCTTTAATCGTGGGAAAACGGCTAGTTTCTTTTCGCTTCTTTCCTAAGGTGAAGAAGGAAATCTGCTATCTGGCTCACAGAGGTTGAGGTGGAGGAAATGCCCTTCCTTCTGCACCAACTTCTAAAGACAGCCCACTTTGATTGGTAAACTGCGATTGAGGAGGGCCTCCTTGCGGTGGCAATCGCCGTTGCCACAGGTCTTGAAAAACCCCTCGCTCTGGCCAACTTCTTGATAGTCTGAACGCAGTCAGACTCAGAGCGGGGAGGTTTTTGTGGTACCTCTCGAAGTGGGGCTGTCTGAGTAGATCTTTCCTTAAGGGGCAGAGTCCTCGGAAAGTCTACTAGGAAGGACATCACCTCCGTGACCAGTCGGCCGCTGGCCAGAAGGGGGCGATGAGGGTCATTCTCCGCTCCTTCTGATGCAGCGAACTTCCTCATTACTTCCCCGAGGATTTTGAATGGGGGAAAAAGCGTAAATATCTAGTCCCGACCAATTCCACAGTAGGGCGTCTACTGCCACTGCTCCCGGGTCCAGAACTGGGGAGCAATACAGCGGAAGTCTCTTCGTTCGGGAAGTTGCGAAAACGTCCACATGAGGACGTCCCCACAGCTTCCATAGCGCCTGGCATACTTCCTGATGAAGGTCCATTCCGTCGGCAGAAGCTGTCCTTGCCGACTGAGAAGGTCCGCTCGCACGTTTCCACGCCTGACACAAACCTTGTCAGAATCGTGACGTTTTGCGACTTCGCGCAAATCAGGATATTCCTCGCGATGACGAACAGAGAATGAGAGTGAGTTCCCCCCTGTTTCCTGAGGTATGCCAAGGCTGTGGTGTTGTCCGAGTTTATCTGAACCACTTTGCTGGAGACTTCCTCCTCGAAGAACCTTAGAGCAAGGTAAACCGCTGAGAGTTCTTTTAGATTGATGTGCCAGGACACCTGTTCCCCTTCTCCAGGTGCCTGACACTTCTCTCCCTCCCAGTGTTGCTCCCCAACCCGTGGAGGACGCGTCGGAGAACAACACTAGGTCGGGGTTCCGAAGCCTGAGCGAAAGTCCTTCCGCAAGCTTCTTTGGATCCAACCACCATTTGAGGTGCTTTTTCACTTCTTCCGTCAAAAACAAGACCTCTTCTAGATCCTGTTTGCGTGACCAATTGCTTGAGAGGAAGAACTGAAGTGGTCGGAGGTGCAACCTTCCCAGAGAAACAAACTTCTCCAGTGAGGAAATGGTCCCCAGCAGACTCATCCATTCCCTCACCGAGCACGTTTCCTCCCTAGAAAGGCCGACACTTTGTCCAGGCATTGAAGTTGTCGCCCCTGGGACGGGGACGGAAAAAGCGAAAAGCCACTGAGTCCATCTGAATCCCCAGATAGACTAAGGATTGAGAAGGAGTCAGATGCGACTTCTCGAGATTCACCAGAAGTCCCAGGGACTTCGCTAACGACAGAGTCGTGTGAAGGTCCTTCAGACACCTGTCTGGCGATGAGGCTCGAATAAGCCAGTCGTCTAGGTAGAGAGAGATCCTTATTTCCGCAAGATGGAGCCACCTCGCAACGTTCTTCATAAGAACGGTGAACACCATCGGCGCCGTGCTGAGACCGAAGCAGAGTGCCCTGAATTGGAAAATCTTCCCTTTCAGGACAAACCGCAGGTATTTCCTTGAACGGGGATGGATGGGGACGTGGAAGTATGCGTCCTGAAGGTCTAACGAGACCATCCAATCCCCCGGTCTTAAAGCTGCAAGCACGGATTGAGGTGTCTCCATCTTGAACTTCTGCTTGGTAACGAAGCGATTTAGACTGCTGACATCCAGAACGGGGCGCCACCCCCCTGACTGCTTCGGCACTAGGAACAGACGGTTGTAAAACCCCGGAGAACTCTGGTCGAAGACCTGTTCCACTGCCTGCTTCTCGATCATTTGATCTAGTAGATCGTGAAGCACTTTCCGCTTTTCTCCCTGATACGACGGAGACAAATCCTTTGGTGTCGAAGACAGCGGGGGTAACATCAGGAAAGGAATTCTGTACCCCTTCTTGACGATGTCCAGAGACCAAGCGTCGGCACCTCTCTCTTCCCAAGCTTTCGCAAAATGTAGAAGCCTGGCTCCTACCGGTGTCTGAAGGACTTCCCTCTCACTTCTTGCTCTTGGAAGGAGCGGGAGTCTTGCCTCTGAAAGAGCCTCTTCCTCGAGGGGCTGGCTTCGAGGAAGAAGCGGATCGAAAGGGCTTCGACTTCTTCAAAGCAGAGGACCCAGAAGACGAAGACGTAGTAGGCTTCCTAGAAGACTGTGCCAGAAGGTCTTGAGTTGCTTTCTCCTGAAGACTAGCAGCTATGTCCTTTACCATAGACTGGGGGAAGAGATGTTCTGAGAAAGGAGCGAAAAGAAGATCCGCTTTTTGCGCTGGTGAGACCGACTTTGCAGTAAAATTGCAAAAAGTGCTCTTTTCTTAAGCAGTCCCGTGCTGAAAATGAGCAGCTAATTCCTCAGAAACCATCCCTGACGGCCTTGTCCATGCAAGACAATACACTGGACAGCTCCCCCAGACTGATGGAAATCAGAACTCCTGGACCTGGCATCCAATACTCCCAGGCAACCAGTCAAGAAAATTAAAGACCTCTAGTGTCCTGAAGAGTCCTTTAAGGTGAAAGTCTAACTCGCTATGTGTCCACGAGACCTTCGAGGAAGACAAAAAAGATCTTCTGGTGGCGTCTACAATGCTACCAAAGTCTCCTTGAGCTGAGGCAGGAAGCTTGACTCCGACGTTTTCTCCCGTCTCATACCACATACCAGCTTTGCCACCGAGTCTTGAAGGTGGTAAAGCGAAAGAAGTCTTGCCGAAGCTTCCTCTTTTCCATCCAATCATGGACCTTTCTAAAAGCTTGCTTCGTAGAAAGCGACTTCTTCATTCTCACAAAGCCCGAGATCTTAGCAGCTTTGGAGACGAAAACTGAGAGGGAGGAGTACGTGGAGCTTCAGGTTGGAAAGTGTCTGCAAAGACTGACTGAAGTAAACGAGTCAAAACCTTGTAGTCCGTCGAAACTGGAGCCAACTGCTGTTCTTCATCCACTTCGACGAAAGCGTCACTAACTTCCTCTTCAGACACTGGAGAAGTCGGCAGGAAGTAAAGAAGAGTCCCGAGCTTTCTCAAAAGAGAAAAGAACGGCGAACAGGAAGAGTTCCCGCCTCCGCTTGTGCTTGCGGAAGTGGAAAACTGACGTCGTAGGCGCGCGTTTGGCGTCCGAAGCCAATCTACTGGCGCCGACAGACGCGCGCTCAAAACGCGCAGGTGTACACCTGGGCGTCCACTTGTGCGCGCTGAGCGTCCAACTGGTGCGCGCCGAGCGTCCACTGATGCGCGCCGAGCGTCCACTGGTGCACGCCAAGCGTCCACTAACACTCGCTGAGCGTCCACTGGCGCTCGCGAAACTGCACCGAGTCACGTTCGGCGTCCACAAAAGCGCGTTTGACTTTCACAGAAGCGCGCTCGGCATCTAAAGAAACTCGCTTCTTATCCACAAGTTTCGTAGCAGCGGAAAACAACCGCTTCACGAGAGCGAGAAACGAATTTCTCGCCTCCTCTAGAAAGTTGCTGGGGAGCAGAACGAACTCTAGAGGGAGACTCAAACGAGAGAGAGACGAGCGAGGAGAGGGAGAGGGAGAACGCCTCGACCTCTTTCACAGGAAGATTGTCATCCTTCTTACGGCGACGTGGAACAGTCTCTCTCGAAGGAAAAACATCTCGAAGTTGCTGCTGAAGAGACTGGAGAATCTTGCTTGTTAGGTGAAGCCTCCTTTTCTGGGGGAGGGGCTGATCCTGTGAGCAGGAGAGTGGCGAGGGGACGCCTTCTTGCTATCCAGGAACCGCCGCTTCACGCACCTTAGAGCGACTGCGGCGCTCGAAAGAAACATCTAGGGAAGACTCGGCTCCGAATAATCCTTACGCTTCTTCTGCGGAGGAAAAAGCAGCAAACGCACTATCGGGCGACGAGCAAAGTTCCGTGGAGAAACAACTTGGACGTGAAGCGTCCCGCACGCGAGCCGTCCTTTTCAGCGGACGTGATGCGGTATGAGAGCTCCACCCCATTGCGCGGAGGAAGCTTCAGAAGAAGAAAGCACACTCCTTGAGAAGACGTGCACGCGCACGCTCCTTGGCAGTCTGGTATGTTCTCGAAAGCTGCCGAAGGCACGCCAGATCGGTGGGGGTTCCTCGTAACCTCCTTCGACTTTCGACATGCTCTCTCCCCGTAATCTGGGAGTCAAGCAGAGGTCTAGGTCTAGAGGCGGAATGAGGCCGATCTGACGCACTCCACTACACAAGGGGCACTTTCACTGCACTTCTCTTCACTTTTCGCTCTCTAGAGCTAACACTTTTGATTCTAAGTTACGAATCGACTCAAGAATTAGCGATAATGTATTACCTTCTACCGACACTGTCTCAGGGGCCGGAGGCAAACACTACAGGGGTAGGAGCATAATCTACAGAAGGAGGGTTAGCAGGAGAATAATTTAAATCTTGCCTACCTGAAACACTCCTGGAGAAGACCTCCTTAACCTATCTCGCTCAAGTTTCTTAAGATAGGTTCATACGCCTTCCATTCCGACTCAGTTAGTCTTTCACACTCCTTACAACGACTTTCAAACGTACATTCATTCCCCCTGCAAACTTTACAAACAGAATGTGGGTCTACTGAAGCTTTCAGTAGCCTACCTCTACATTCAGACATGGAACAAAATCTAGCGCTAGCAGAACTAGACCCCTGACATCTTGATCAAAGAAAAATCAATACCAAATTCAATCAAACCAAAGTCAACGTGTGCCAAGCCACCGATCCAATTCAGATACCAAAAGAAAAACCAAAAGGGATACTCAAGTAGCTAGTAAGTTTTCCAAAATCTGGACGGAGGTGCTGCAAACAGTTGTTTCCAGCACCGGCGACAGAAAAATTATGAATAGAAAATGGGAATGATTCCTGATACCCGCCTCCAGCGGCGGGAAATGGGTACTAACCACTGACTCCACTGCGTGTGTCGTAAGTGTTTAAATTTCTGTCGGATTCGGAAAAATACAGCTATATATATATCTGACAGGTAAGTTTCATGAACAAAATGCACTTTTTGTGATAAAATATTAAAAATGATATTGTTATGATACAATAAAGAATTTGTTCATACTTACCTGGCAGATATATATATAGCGTATTTTCTGAAGTCCGACAGAATTTTAAAAAACTTCCGACACACGCAGTGGTCGGCCAGGTGGTTAGTACCCATTCACCCGCCGCTGGGAGGCGGGTATCAGGAACCATTCCCATTTTCTATTCATAATTTTTATTTCCACTGTCCCCTGAGGGGAGGTGGGTGGGTACTTGATTATATATATCTGCCAGGTAAGTATGAACAAACTTTATTGTATCATAACAATATCATTTTGTTCATGAAACTTACCTGTCAGATATATATATAGCTGAATCCCACCTTTGGAGGTGGGAAGGGACAGAATAGAAGGATTTTAGGAAACAAATGCATGCAGATGATTTACATCTTGGTTCCACCTGTTAGCATAGCTGGCTTCTGTGGTTACTGCCAGTAAGTCTGCTTGTGCTACTAGAGTTGCCAGCGAGGTAGAGACCTATATAGCTGGTGCACTCCAGATGATCTGTCAACAGGGGCGAGACCACGACGTGACTAGACCATATTGACCATACCATGAGGGCTAAGAAGTAAAATAAATATATATATATGTATATATATCACCACCTGACCAACCTAGCCAAAGTTAAGGTGTTTTAACTAAGGCTTAAGAGTTAAGAAGTCGCCGTTGTCGGCGACTCATCAACTAAATTAAGAGCTCTTCCTAACCATTTTTCTACAGGATAGGATGAGTGGTACTTCTTGCCCCCAAGATTGTGTCTGCAGACACGTATGGCCCTAGCGAGCAGCAGATCTCATATGCCATCTTCACATCTCGCAGGGAGTGTGAAAGTGAACACGAGTTGCTTCGCTTCTCAAAACATGGTACTCAGGATGTTACTGAGTGCATGCTCGATGTTGAAATGCTTCCGAGGCCGCGCCCTCACCTCGTGAGCATTTAGATAAAAAGATTTTCAAATCTTTGTGCAAACACAATGAAGGAGCATTTTTGAAAGAAACTCCTTAACACTAAAGCCAGGGTGTTCTTCGATATGGGCAAGTCTGGTCTTTTTCGGAACACTGCAGATTGCCCGAAGACTTCGACTTTCTTGAGTTTTATGTAGATAAAACTTGAGAGACCCGACAGGGCACAGGACTCTCTCTGGCTCCTGCCCACTAACTTGTGCCATCCTTGCTTCCAAGCTCCTGGCCCAAGGACAAAACGGGTTTCCATTCTTAGGCCACAACGGAAGGCTTAGAGAGCACACCGCCTTGTCTTCTCTAAAGCCAAAACTTGTGACGATGGCTTAAAATTTCACTAACCCTCTTTGTCGTATCTAGGGTGGTTAGAAGAAGGCCTTCCTGATCACATGCAAAAAGTTAACAGGTAGGAGAGGTTCGAATGCTTTAACATCAAGAACTTCAGATACGTCTAAGTTCCATATGAAAGCTTCGATCTGGACATGCACAGTCAGTCCGTCTGTACTAAGTCAGGTGACCGACCAGTTGACCAGTCAGACGAATCAAGGACAGCAAGGCTGTACCCTGAAGACCATAAGGCACTATTCTTCGCTGAAGAATGAGTGTCTGGACTGCCTGGGCGATTCAATCTAAGCAAACCTTGGGGGTTGTATCAACGCAACCCAACGTCGTCAGCGAATCAACTGACTCGAGCTTCTGGTGCCAGGAGAAAGGAGCGAGGAGCAAAAAAAGGCGATTCAGTCCCGAAGGAAGAATGCCTGACAGTCCAACTGGTCCTCATGTTACACGATCATCGGGGGTGTATAAACGCAACTGACTTCGTCAACAAGAAACTCAGGGCTACTATATGTCGCCTGATCTCGGCACGAGTGTCTGACTCCGAGAAAACAGGTGAGACAAAAAAGTAGATAGTGAGCGAGTTTCGAGATTCCAACAGAACTCAAAAAATCGTGAAGGGCTTTGTTGTTTGACAGACGCAAATCTCTGAGCCCAAAGGCCGTCAACAAACATATTTGCATATTCTTTAATAGTTGTGACTGCAGCTTATCCCATTCTTCAGACGGAAAAGGAAGACGGTAATCTTATTTCCTGTCAACCTCTCGATAGTCTGAACGTAGTCAGACTCAGAGCGGAGAGGTTATAGGTACCTTTCGAGTTAGAGTAGACCGACTCTCTCGGAAAAGGTCCTTGGAAAGTGAACTAGGAAATATGTGACCTCTGTGAATCCAGGATTCTGAGGCCAACATGGGGCGATCAGCGTTCATTGTCGCTCCCTGTGACGTCATAAATCCTCTTATTACATTTCCTAAGCGATTGAAAAAGGGGAAAAAGAGACTAAACATCCATCCCCGTTCAATATCATAGGATGGCGTTTAATGGTACTGATCCCGGATCGAGAATAAGGGAGCAGAGAAGAAGCCGCCTCTTCGTCCTCAACATATCGAAGAGAAGAATGAAGGGCGTCCCTAAAGTCTACACAACTCTCAACTTACTTCTAAAGAAGATTCCACTCGGAAGTGAATAGTTGCTGCCGTCGATCGAGACGATTCGTACGGACTTTTGCAATCCTGTAACGAACCTGTAGAGGATCGTTACATTTTACGCCTGTTGTTATAATAGGCTCTTTCTCGTAAACTCGAACAAGGACCGAGAGAAGATACTTCTTAAGATATGAGAGAGCTGTGGAATATCAGAGTTGATCTGGACCACTGGTTCCCAAAACTCGTTTCGAGGACTGGAGGGACTACCGAATCGCTTTTACTTCTTTCAGATTAAGATCCAGGACATCTGAAACCCTATCCAGATGTCCGGCACCTTCTTTCTATCACCTCAGGTGATAGACGCACTGAGAGATGTTCAGAATCATTCCTAGATCTTGAATATTTCAGTTTCCCGGTAGGAAAAACTGTGGTCTGGATTGCAGTCTATTCGGGGAAACAAACTTCTTCAGGAAGGAAATGGTCCCCAGCAAGCTCATCCATTCCCTCCCCGAGTATGCTTACTTCCCTAAATAAGGCTGCGCTTTGCCTAAGCAGGAGAGCAAATAAAAGTGCAATGTTGCGGTAGACTCGTAGTTCCATACCGTGCGGTAACGAGCACCGAAAGGATTAAGAGATAACTCTGTTGAACATAGTAAGGCAAAAACGAATGCAAACGTTTATTCATTCACGTAAGAAATCCCCTCAATCTTAGGCTAAAGTCCGTGATTGTAGGACAGAGATACAGTTAGTCAGTCAATCCCGCAGGAGAGACGTAACCGTCAGCACAGAGATACGGTTAGTCAGTCAATCCCGCAGGAGAGAGACGTAACCTACCGCGCATGACAGCGCACGATCTGTCACTGAATACTGGCTCGGTTGTTGGACTGGAGGACAGACAGCGTGACAGCAGCAGCAAGCAGCTTACGAACGTCGTCTCTTAACTTTATGTCTGGGTTGCCAGCTACCCTATTCTACGAAGAATAGGTCCGTTATTTTTTGAGCAGAAAGACTCTCAAGCTGGTATATTTTTTAAGCGAAACAGAAAACGCTAAATATATAGATGCGTTTGTGTCGTCAGAACACTACCATACAACGTAAAAGATAAATCGGAAACTCCTGTTAGCTGCAGGGAGTAACGATTAAATGTCCTTAAAATAGACAACCGACCTCTCGGTTGCCATCCGAAGAGGTAACTACAGCAAGCGTATATGACTTGAACCAACCAGAAGTAAAATAACGCAAGGCAAAAAATGAAATTATATCACAATAAAGTTTGTTCCTACTTACCTGGCAGACATATATATAGCTGAATTCGGAAATACAGCTACATACATATCTGACAGGCAAGTTTTTCATGAACAAACTAAAGAGAATCGAAGCAGTCGAAGCAGTCAGCTCAAGCTTCTTATGTTATTGGACATAAGCGTTCATTGACGTAGTCTACAAGTCTATTTCTTGTACGAGTCTGCGAATGACGAATGAGAGCTCTTCCGAATCTTGTCGATAAGAGCTTATTCGCTTACGCAATATCAAGTTAATGAGATGTTTGTCATGAGAACTAACCCATTTACGGGACAAAGAGATATTTTGTCAAAGAGGGGATACCCACTTACTTGACAAAACGAAAGTATATTGTCAATGGGGGAAAGTCACTGAATTGACAAAAACGTAATCCAGGGAGTCGAGCATTTAATTTTTCCGATTCCCGTCTCAAACGAGGAAGGGGCAAGAATCCTGTTAAGAGACTGGGCTTACGGCAAGTAGGACGACGATGTTCAATTCGGCAGCGTAGTCCCGACTAGAAACTAACAAAAATCTATCATCTGAAAAACCCTTTCAGATGGGCTAAAAAGCTTGGAAAATTATCCTGGGAAGAGGAAGAAACTCTCCAACCAGCTTCCTCTCCCGTATCACAACTAATGCCTGCTAAAGCTTAAAATTATTGGCAGTATGGCAAAGGAAGTCCTGTCTTGCGCTTTCCTGAAGAGCGTCCTTTTGATGAGTGCCTTTTGCAAGAATCCTACTGAAACGTTGCCGAGAGTCCTGACGTGCAGGACATCGAGCCTTACATAACCCGTAACTGCCTTAGCGCAAAGTCTTGACTGCTGGTAGTGGCAACTTAAATTTATTGGCAGAATGGCAAAGGTTGCGGTAGAGCAAACGAGATCCTTCCTTAACTCCATCCACCTATGCGAAAAGACAATATTAATTGACAGAGACCTCTTGAATTCACGAAACCCGATGTCTTGCTGGGTTTCGAAGAAGAAGAAGTCTGTTCACTTTAAGCTTCCTCCGAAGCACTGCCTACTTCACATTCTTTGCAGGTGAGGTAGAAGGTATCACCGAAGGTAGAGGTAAAAATTCTTTAGGCCCAAATCTGAAACAAGAGCTTGAAGAGTTCAACAGAAACGTTCAGCCAGGCGACACACCTGGCGTGCGCTGGTGCACGCTCGGCGTCCACTGGAGCGCGCTCGGCGTCCACTGGAGCGCGCTCGGCGTCCACTGGCGCGCACGGAGCGCGCTTGGCGTGCACTCGCGCGCGCCTGGAGTCCATCCGAGCGTCCCAGGCGTCCGCTCTCAAAAGCTTCCTGCTACTATGACTTCTTTACGTATTTCTCGGTGGAAAGACGGACACGAGTTCAGGCGACGTTCGCCTTCTTACTTCTCACTGAAACGCATAACGAGAGAGAGAGAGGACGTGAAGCGTCCTCTTCTATAAAGCTTCTATTTAGAGGGCGCGAGTCCTTCCGAAAGCTCCAACCCCTGCACGGAGAGGACGCTTCGGAGGACGAGAAGCAAACTTTCAGGATTCGTGCACGCGCACGGGAGCACTTTGGCAGTCTGGGGGATTTTCATCAGTAACTGCCGAAGGCACGCCAGATCGGTGAGGGTTATTTGTAACCCTCCTTCGGCTTTCGACATGCTCTCTCCCCAGGTCCTGGGAGTCAAGCAGAGGTCCCAGCCTAGAGGCGAAACGAGGCCGATCTGACGCACCCTCCATACACAAGGGGTATCACTGCACTTCTGCATCTTACTTACTTTTACTCTCTAAAGCAAGCACTTTCGATTCTAAGTTACGAATCGTAAGAGTATAAGAGAAAGGGCAATTCCTCTACAGACACTGCTTAGGGGGGCCCGAAGGCAATACTGCAGGGTTAGGAGTAACACTTTACAGAAGTAGCACTTCACAGCAATGAAGAAGAGCGAGCACCTCTCGTAGACATATTCATAGCCCGTAGGCCATACTACAGGGTTAGGCAAAATAAAGTCAACAGGAAGGTTAGCAGGTTCACTACCTGACTTTTGTTACCGATTAATTGCGTACATACGAATCATACGTCTTCCTTACGGAATTAGACATGTTTACTGATTAATTGCGTACATACGAATCATACGTCTTCCTTACGGAATTAGACATGTTTACTGATTAATTGCGTACATACGAATCATACGTCTTCCTTACGGAATAGACAAAGTCTCACACTCCTTACATGACAAATCTCAACAAAGAAGGAAGACCCATACCCCTCGTACATACCAAGTGCGGATCTAACCGAAGCTTTCGGTAGCCACACCCTATCTTTGCAGACAACCCCGTCTGAAACTAGCCTAACTAGATTCAGATATTTTAAGCAAAAATGAATCAAATTCAAATCAATTTAAGATAGCGTATGCCTAGCCACAAATCCAAGTAAATAAATCAAAAGACAATTAGGATACTTAGCGCAATGAAGTTTCCAAAATCCTAAGAAGGAGGTACTGAAAACATGTGTTTTCAGCACCGGCGACAGAAAAATTATGAATAGAAAATGGGAATGGTTCCTGATACCCGCCTCCCAGCGGCGGGAATGGGTACTAACCACCTGGCCGACCACTGCGTGTGTCGGAAGTTTTTAAAATTCTGTCGGACTCAGAAAATACAGCTATATATATATCTGACAGGTAAGTTTCATGAACAAAAAACCCAAGTATGATGATTTTTAGTGGGTTTTTCTTGAGTTCTAACTAACAAAATAGGCTGTTTTTAGCATTTTCATAGGGGTTCCAAACATTCGCGGGTTCTAACTATTCACGGGGGGTCTGGTACGCATCCCCCGCGAATACGGGGGGACCACTGTAGTACAAACCTTTCGGTCCTTTAACAATAGGAAGACTCACTTATTGGTGGGTGGAATCTGAGTCTTATGAACAGACTGGTGTTCGTCCGACCTTGGTTCCCTCCCTGGTCGTAAGAGCAGAGGGAGGGATCCTAGCCTCTGTCCAACTGATCGGGGTGTGCACCGCCTGATCAGTGGTCAGACCTCTGGACCAATTCATAAGAGGGAGGCAAGCGTGCCTCTTTTGAACAGCAAGCAAGAACTAGTTCCTACTTCAAGAGCCAAATACTATGAGGTCATGGGTTTGTCTCTTGTTGGCATCCACTCCCCCCCCTTGTTAGGGGAGTGGTGGATAACCGCTCATATCCCTACTGAAAGGGATAGGACGGAGCTCAGTCGCATAGCTTACCTGCATCTGCCTTCTGTCCAGCGTAGTGACGACCGCAGCCCTCTGCCCACAGGCAGAGGGGATAAAAGAGGAGGAAGAGAAGCCAGTCACACACTTTCACTCGTCCATTCGTGCAGTCACACAGGAATGTGATGCTGTTCTGTCCGCTCGGGAGCTGGGTAAGCTACACAACTTGTTGAGCAGCCACCACGGGTCCCAAGGAGAATATGTACAAGGACCTGTGGGCGATATCCCGAAGATAAAATAATGTGAATGTGGTCTGGTTGGCCCAAACTCCTGCCTTCAGCACCTGTGCCACGGAGAAGTTCTTGCTGAACCCAAGGGTTGGACCAATACCTCTGACTTCGTGGGCTCTCGGACAAAGGGTACAGGTGTTGTCACTCCTATCCGCAACGTACACCTTCCTGATCACCTCACGAAGCCAGAAAGAAAGTGTGTTCTTGGACACCTCCTTCTTGATAACCCCGGTGCTAACGAAGAGGCGTTGACACTCAGGCCTGAAGTCCTTCAGGGAGGGGATCGTGAATGACTCGAACCGGTCGTCAGGGACCGAAGGATTCTGAGTCTTCGCTACGAAGTTTGGGACAAAATCGAGCGTCACAGATCCCCATCCACTCGTGAGTTTAACATCCAAAGAAAGACCAGTAAGTTCCCCTACTCTCTTCACCGATGCCAGGGCCAGCAAGAAAATGGCCTTGAGGGTCAGATCCCTGTCTGACGATCTCGGAGTGGCTCGAAGGGACTTCAAGTCAAACTCCTAAGGACGAGAGTCACGTCCCATCCGGGGGCCTGAGTTCCCTGGGTGGGAAAGACCTCTCGTAGCTCTTCATCAGGAGGGAGATCTCTATCGAGGTGGAGCTATCCAATCCCTGCAGTTTAAGAACTAGGGCCAGGGCGGCTCTGTAGCCTTTAACTGCAGAGACGGAGAGGAGCTTCTCTCGGCGAAGGAAGACGAGGAAATCCGCTACCTGCTGAAGAATGGCTCAGAGAGCAGAGACCCCGTCCACGACACCAACCACAGAAGACGGACCACTTCCCCTGGTACACAGCTGCAGAGGACTACCTGAGGTATCCAGCCATCTCTGTTGCTGCTCAGCGAGAAAAGCCTCTCACTCGCAAAAGATGGTGGATAACAGCCAGCTGTGAAGAGACAGGGATCGAACCGATCAGTGGTACCAGGGGGGAATCTCTCTTGGTGCTTCGGCAAGCAGAGCCAGCAGGTCCGGATACCAAAGGCCTGGGGCCATTTGGGTGTCACCAGAATCATCCGAAGATTCGCGGTGACCAGCACCCTGTTGATCACCTTGCAAATCAGACAGAACGGGGGAAAGGCGTAGACGCAGAGATTGTCCCACAGATGTTGAAGAGCGTCCTCTGCAGCTGCCCATGGGTCCGGCACAACTGAGTAGAAAAATGTTATTGTCATGATACAATAAAGTTTTATGCATACTTACCTGCAGATATATACTTAGCTATAGACTCCGTCGTCCCATAGACTCCGTCGTCCCCGATAGAAATTCGAATTTCGCGGCACACGCTACAGGTAGGTAGGTCAGGTGATCTACCGGCCTGCCGCTGGGTGGCAGGAATAGGAACTATTACCTTCTAAGGACAGATTTTTCTCTTCCACCTGTCTCCTGAGGGAGGCTGGTGGGCCATTCAATCGTATATATCTGCCAGGTAAGTATGTATGAAACTTTATTTGTACAATACAATATCATTTTCATACATTCAACTTCCTGTCAGATATATACTTAGCTGATTGGCACCTTTGGCGGTGGGTAAGAGACAGCTAATTACTGATTAGACAGGTAAAAAACAACATACGTTGTAGGTAATAAATAAATAAAACCTTGGTTCCTATGTGTTTAGACGAAGGGTTGACCTCCTAGCTATTGCTAGGAGTCTGCTTCGTCTCAAGAGCCTCAGCGAGGATGTGACCAATGGCTAAGAGTTCTTGTAGATCTGTCAATGGGGCGGGTCTTATCCACTTACTTGACAGAATCTAATGGTTATTTGTCAAAGGGGTCCTATCCACTTACATGACAAAACACCTATGCCTACTGGCATAATTAAGGAGCACAACACCGATCCCGATCACCTGATCTACGCACGAGGGTTTGTGCTTAATTTGAAAAGAGCTATCCCCAAACTCATTTCAAATAACCTAAAGAAAATAGTATAACTTATGTTAAAATAAAATTTTTTAACTCACTAGTTAAGGATCAGTGTCGGCTCCCTATCCCAGCAACGTATCCGTAGACACGTAACCAAGAGAGAAGGATCTCTCATAGGTCAACTTGACCTCCTTCGTGCAAAGAGAAGACAACACAGAGTTGCATCTCCCGTAAATTACAGCTAATAGTCTCTCACGACATATTGTTATGGAAAAGAACAAGAATTGTTAAAAGCTCGCACTTCAAGCGCTTTTAATTCTCAGCTGTTTGAAGGAATCATCAAGTTACTTAAGAAGTGCTTTAGAGATCACACTGTTCCAAAAAAGAAGACCAGGGCTTTCTTTGAAATTGATCTCTTCTGGATGAAGCCTAGAGCCTGGCTTGTGCCTGGCTGGCGCCTCGCGCCTGGCTGGCGCCTCGCGCCTGTCTGACGCCTCGCGCTTGGCTGGCGCATGTTGCTTGCCTGGCGCCTGGCTAGCGCCTTGCGCCTGCCTGGAGCCTCGCGCCTAGCGCCTGGCTGACTTCTCCCCACTTTGCTGGAGCTTCGAGCTTGTTAAAGAGCTCGAGGAAACTGGCGATGCCCACATCGGACACTTTTTCCGATTTATTTGCCTCTAGCGCATCTGCGCCAGGCTGGAGGCACGCTCCTTCTCCTCATCAGACAATGACAGTGTTTATTTGGACTGTCTTCCTCTGGCGTCTTTACGCCTGTTCTGGTATTTTGGCGCCTGATTGGCGCTACATTGTCCGAAAGTCCTTAACATCCACAATCGTTTATCAGGAGACTGGAGAAGGGTGAAGAAATTCTTTCACTTTGAGCTTTGGTCTCTCCGGTAAGGGGAGGTGATTGTCATCAGCTACATCCAGTAGACGATAGGATATCTAACCGTACGAGAGATAAGAGTCTTCCTCCGAGGAGGGTCTTCATGAATACTTCCGTGCTCACGAGATCTCTTCTTACATGTTTGAAGGGGTGTCTCGTTGCAGAATCTTCCCTATCCTTGCCCGAAGGAAGGGAAAAAGCCTGGAAGTCGAAGGAGACTCCGAGCTGAAATTGGGAGTACTCCTGATTTCTAGCTCTTTATTGTATCCCTCTGAACACCTTCTGGGAAGCATTTTCGAGCCGTCATCGCATACCAAAGACTCTGTAGGCAAACGTTTGAACCATTCTACTGTAGATGAAAACGTAAGTACTCTGCCTGGACAACGAAACCTCTATCTGAAAACATTGAATCAGGAATAGGGGGTTTCAGTTCTTTTGCTAGACATACTATGCTGGCAAGAACCCATTGTCTAGTCTCCATAGAATCTGATGCGAGATTCCAATGCTCAAAAAATTCACTTGTCTTCTTGGTCGTTTAGGACCCAGAGAAACAAAGAATTCCCTCACAAAAATTTCTCAAAGAAGTTTGATGAGGAGCAGTTCCATCTCGTCGGAACATGGAATCTGTGGCCACAAAAAAGATCCCATTAGGAGTACGATATCCTACTCTTGTCATATTAAGGTATATATCGTATAAGATCCCGAAGATCTTAATCCTCTGCTATCTCCAATTCCCTTTGTAGAGACAGAGTATAGCCTTTTACTGCGTTCTTTGATAGCAGATATATACAAAGGTGATTCTTCCTCT
Organism: Macrobrachium nipponense; assembly: GCF_015104395.2. Taxonomy (NCBI): domain Eukaryota; kingdom Metazoa; phylum Arthropoda; class Malacostraca; order Decapoda; family Palaemonidae; genus Macrobrachium; species Macrobrachium nipponense. Next base: position 22,171,266 of record NC_061110.1, on the reverse strand, counting down.
GAAAGGAAGAAAAAACCGACTATGTGGTTCACAGAGGTATCGGAAGAGGACAGTTTCCTCATTCCCTCTAGCACGATCTGCAGCAATTCTATGTCTAGCCATGACTATTGTCATCTACCTTGAAAAATCCTCTCATATGTCCACTGGTCAGTCTGCATGCAGACAGACTCAGAGTGGAGAGGTTGTTAAGGTCCATTTAATAAAATAGATGCTGATAGAATATCCAGACTCTCTTGGAAAAGACTTCCAAAAACATGCTGTGAGAAGAACGTGACCTCTGTGAATCCAACCTCTCTGAAGCCAAAATGAGGCATAAAGATTATCCTATCTCTTTCTTTGACGCCCTTTATCTTAAATTCTGTAAAGAATTTATATATTTAGGGGAGAAAAAAAAAGACTATAGTATATTCCCCTTCTATAAAATAAAGATGGCGATATTGCTACCTCTCTTTGGTTCGAGGAAAAAGGAAAGCATTCTATAGGAAGCCTGTTCGTCTTCTACCTTGCTAAGAGATCTAGAAGAAGACTTTCCGCAGGTTCTCACAAACTCTTTCCAATAAATGTTAGACATACGTTAACAGTTATTATCGTCGATCGAGAAGGTTCTCACGGACATGAAATATCTTGCATCGAACCTCTTAAGGATCGTTACGTTCCCTGTCTGTTTTCCAAATAGGTTCTCTTTTTTAACGCGAACAGGAGCGAAAAAAGAGATTCTCGATGCTCTTAGCGATATGAGAGAGTCGTGGAATTGGCCTAAGTGATAAAAAGGGGTAACGAAATCAGGAACGATTCTTGCCGTTACCGAGCCTGCTGTCCGAGAGGCTACTGGATTCTTAGGTTAATAACTCGCTAAAACGAGAAAATATCTGGATGGTGCTCTTGGCCCATTGCTTCAGGCTGGCGCTTCTGGCTCAATTTTGCGCTAGGCTGGCGCTTCTGGCGCAATTTTCGCCAGGCTGGCGCATTCCTGGCGCATTGCGCCAGGTTGGCGCTTCTAGCGCTTTGCGGCCCGGCTGGCGCTTTCTTCTAATTCTCTTTATGTTATGTGTCAGAACATCTGTGCCTTTATGGTACTCCGACCTCCTTTCACATGTTAATTCGTTCTTGAGTAGGAAAAACTCTTATATACGAAGTATAGTCCATTCAGGGAAACCATTTCTGCCACGAAGAGAATGTTTCCATCCCACTCATCATCTTCTCTTGAGCAATATCCGATTCTTAAAAGGTTTGTTGTGTGCGTTTCTCGAAAGACTTGACCATACCGTAGTCTTTAAAGTGAATTCTCTACTACATACCATCTTCTCAACTAAGCATGTATTCTAATAAGCCATGCTTTCGTAAGCATGAGAGCATTATATAATATAATGTTCTACTGCTTAGAATCCTTTAATAATGTTACCTACGGTAAACAGCATTGAAAGGTTATAATATCTTTCTTATTGAAAGCTTCTTAGCAAAAGGCAGACAATATTTTATTTGTGTTAGCTTAACTATCTCCTCCATTCGAGACTAAGTCCATGATTGTGGGGGATATACGGTTAACCATTCGATCCCGTGGAGAGAGAGATGTAATAGGCTAATCATGACCGAGAACCGGATGGTACTGTATTCAGTATTGGCCTTAGAATGACAGCCCGGCAGTCTCGCTCGCTGCCTGACTGCATTCATCATGAGTTGCCAGTTACTTCATTCAATGAAGGAATATAATACAATTATTCTCGAGCCTAAGGAAGCTCTTAATAATGCAAATTTAAGCCAAACAACCCTTTTGTTAAATACCGAAGCTGAGTAGGTATTGTCGTAACAAACTCCTTTTAAGCGAAGTCCTTACCAGGAAAAAAAACCTGTAAGGATATAGATAATTCCGTAGCGAACCACAAAGGCAACTCTGGTATGGGTATATGACTTGTCATTCAGTAATCGTATACAGCAAAGTTCTTGCTACTACATTCTTTCCTCTCCGATCCAGAGAGAGAAAAGGAAATCTTGCCCTCTTCGTTCTTTTCGTCAATAAACACCGAATTAGTATAGTCGAAAAGAGATCGCAATGAAAACTCTAGGATCGAAGAGAATCCCTCAAATTTTTATTCTCTTGGATATAAGGCCGTATTCTATGCCTCTATTATTTTTGGAAGAGCCTCTAATCAATGAATGAGAGCTCGTACAAATCTTGTTTAATGTTCAAACGATCCTGAGAAAAAACTACTATATCATCATCTAAGTCCTCCTGACAAGAATGACGGCCGCCTGTGCGACATATTGCATTCTTCTCAGGAGACAGCTGTGGGCTTGCGGCAGATTTCCACCCGAACGGACATATCGTGAACAGGACGACGCCGCCTGTGCGGCACCTTTCGTCTCTGTCCAGAGAAATCCGCTCCTGGTCCAAATCATAAGAGACGCTTCCTGGTTGATTTCTCCGTATGATTCTTTTGAGGAAGATCTTGGGCGCTTGTGCTTAAACCGTTGCCGAAAGTTTGGTTTGTTCAATGCGCTTGGACCTATCTGGCCGTCTCGGACCGTGTCGTCTGTCCGAGCTGTCCAACCCCTATGAACTTGGCGCTTGGCTGGTGTCATTCCAGTACGACACCTCTGCCTGTCCGTCTTGTCCGCTTCTGGCGCCTGTCGCCCCGACCGGAGTTTTGCCCTGCGCACGACGTTTTGTCCAATCCAGGCTGTCGCCTTGTCAAGGTTGTCCGCAATCGGCACGAGTCTGTCCTGGTTGGAGCCCGTCCGCGTAGGACACTTTTTTCCTGTCCCGAGTAGTCCAATTCTGGCGCCGAGCGCCTGGGTGGTTCTGTCCGACTCGGACACTTCGTCATTGTCCGTAGTTGCGTCTCAATCCTATGAGTTTTCGTCCTTCTTTCTTTATTCGTCTCTGTACTCGTACGAGGAGTAGAGGAGATAAGTCTGGAGTCCAGAACGCCCGTAGGACGAGATCTCTTAACAGAAGAAAATGGTCCTTTCTCCTCGGAAGGTCTTTTCTCAATACTCCTACTAAAGAGGAAATTTGTTCCTGCATTTTAAGTAGGAAGTCCGTCGCAGTTTCTTCCTTTTCTTTGCCATGAATAGGAGAATGCGCTCTGGAAGGCGTAGGAGATCGAGATATTGTCCTCTCTTGGCTCTTTTCCTCTCGTAGGGAGAATCGTCCGGGAAACGTTGCTGGGCTTCGAGTCCAACGTCGGAGCTTTCCAATCTCCTCGATGGACGGACAGACAGTTCGTCGGAATTCATCCACTTCTTCGAGGAGACGAATGGGAAGACGAAAAGCACTCTTTTAGGATGCCTTTCCAATGGCGATCCTTGGCAGTCTGGGACGCTACAGATTCTGCCGAGGGGACGCCTGACCGGTGGGGATTCTCCGTAACCTCCGTACGACTGTCGACATCCTTCTCCTCTGCCTGGGAGCTTGGAAGAGGTCTAGGTCTGGGAGCGAGACAGAGCCGATCGGAACGCAACCCTCCATTATTTTAGGACGCCTTTCCAATGGCGAACTTGGCAGTCTGGACGTTCTACAGAGTCTGCCGAGGGACGCCTGATCGGTGTGGGGATTCCTCCGTTAACCTCCGTACGACTGTCGACCATTCCTTCTCCTCTGGGCCTGGGGAGGGGAGCTTGGAAGAGGTCTAGGTCTGGGAGCGAGACAGAAGCCGATCAGACGCACCTCCACTTCAATGGGAACACTATATTCCACTTATTACCTTTTTAGAGCTCGCTTTTGAGCTACATCCATTATCTTCAAATTTGCATATATAATTTGTAGTTTCTGTGGAGTAAGAAGGTGATGAGGATGCAACTACTACTAGTACTGCTAATACTCTAACTGCTCGTTAGCACAAACGCTATTAAAGCTTATAAAGTAAGCGTATCTAGTTATATGCTCTTCTGACTTCCTAAAGTAGGAAATTAAAGTTAAATATTTCCTCAATAAAGTTGTAACCTTTATTACATGTAATAATGAATAAATATTAATAATTCCCTTTATTGCAAACTATGTGAGTGTCTACCGATAATTTCGGTAGTTTCAATTAGTATTTTCTTCGAAATTTCGAAGCGAAATTCATTAAAAAGTTAATAAAAGCGTATGCCGAACCAAAGACCCAGTACTTCCCTGCAAAAGACAGCCCAGAAGATCGATGGCGATGAAACACGAAAATCAAATCAGGAGGAACCGTAAACGTGTGTTTACAGTCCAAACGATAGAGAAAAATCTGTCCTTAGAAGGTAATAGTTCCTATTCCTGCCAACCCAGCGGCAGGCCGGTAGATCACCTGACCTACCTACCTGTAGCGTGTGCCGCGAAATTCGAATTTCTATCGGGACGACGGAGTCTATGGGACGACGGAGTCTATAGCTAAGTCTATATCTGACAGGTAAGTTGAATGCATAAAACCTCGAGTTTCCTGTTATGCCAGGTGGCGAACAGATCAATGACTGGATGCCCCCACAGGTTGAAGAGCCTTTCCACCAGTCCCTATCACGTGATTCCGACGGCTAAGCTTGTCTGCCACTACGTTCCTCTTGCCTGGAATGTAGCGGACTGACAGCTCTACCGAGTGAGCCACGGCCCACTCGTGCACCTGCAACGTCAACCGGTGTAATAGGAGGGACACTAGGGCCCCGTTTGTTGACGTACACCATTACCGTGGTGTTGTCGCTCATCAACACCACTGAGTGACCCATCAGACGTTCCTGGAACTCTTGGAGAGCGAGAAACACTGCCTTGAGCTCCAGGACGTTGATGTGAAGGTGCTTGTCGTGATGATCCCTCACACCTGCAGCCAGCAACTCCTCCAGGTGTGAGCCCCTTCCCTCGGTCGCATGTCTGAAAACAGCAGCATCTCGGGAGAGAGAGAGAGAGAGAGAGAGAGAGAGAAGATAGAGAGAGAGAGAGAGAGAGAGAGAGAGGCATTCCTTTTAAGAGGTTCCCGTCATCCAGCCACCAGGCTGGGTCCTGCCTCACCTCCTCCATGAGAGACACGGGGAGGTACAGCAGGTCTCTTGCATGTGAACAACACTCCTGTAGCCTCCATTGAAGAGACCGCAGATGAAGACACCCATGAGGGACTAGGTTCTCGAGAGACGACAGGTGACCAATCACGACCTGCTGGCTTCTCATGTAGGGACAGGAACCGTCCGGCTGCCTCCCTGAACCTGCGGGGAACACTTGCCCTGCTACTGTGTCGATCAGCATGCCCAGGTACTTCATCCTCTGCTTGGGCTCGAAATCTGACTTCTCAAAGTTCACCACGATCCCAAGATCGTGGCAGAGCTCGAGAAGTTGATCCCTGTCCTGTAGCATCTGCGAGCGGGAGCTCGCCATGACCAACCAATCGTCGAGATACCTCAAAAGACGTATCCCTACCGAATGGGAGCAAGCCAACACCAGCGTGAACACTCATGTGAACACCTGTGGGGAGGTTGAGAGACCGAAACAAAGTGCCCTGAATTGGTACACCGTCCCGTCGAGGATGGAGCGGAGGTACTTCCTGGAGGACTGATGGATGGGTATATGAAAATATGCGTCCTTCAAGTCCACAGAAAGCATGAAGTTGTTCTCCCTGATGGACTCGAGCACTGAACGTGTTGTTTCCATCATGAACCGAGTCTGGTGAACGAATCGGTTCAAGGGAGAGAGATCTATCACCGGGCGCCAGCCCCCCCGAGGACTTTTCCAACAAGAAAAGTCGACTGTAGAAGCCCGGCGACTGATCCCATACGATCTTGTTTGCTCAGCATAGCTTCCACTTCCTGCCGAAGCGCCACGTCCCTGGCAGAACCGGGAACGTACGTACGAAGATGGACCGGGTTGGAGGTGAGGGGTGACTGCAACTCGAAGGGTAGTAGATACCCCTCCCAAAGGACATCCACTATCCAGGTCTCGGCTCCATACCGCTGCAAAGTTGCCCAATGGCTCGCCAGGGACACCCCCCCCCCCTTCCGGCAGCAGGTGAGGGGGAACGCCATCCCTAGCGTTTCCCCTTCTTCGACTTCTTCCCGGATCCTCCTCGGGAGAAGGACTGACGATCGCTCCTTACCAAAGAAGTCGAAGGCTGGGTCTTTCCCCTGGGCTTCGACGAGACCATCGTCTTAGCCGCAGAGGAAGCGCTAGCCAAGCTCTTGGGCTTAGCTGCAGTGGCTCGAGACTGCCCAGTAGCCTTCGAGGCTGCCTGGTGGACTAGACGGTCACTGTCCTCAGTGCGCCATTGTTCAAACGCAGCGTCCACCATCTCTCTAGAGAAGAGAAAGGGGAACCCAGCACCAGTCCATTCCGAAGACCCAATGCTGCCTCATGCCCTGCCGACCTGGTCACTTGAGAGAGGACTGCGTCCCTACGTCTGAAGACCAGGTTGGCACACAGGTTGACTGTCTGGTGTGCCAGGTAGGAAATCGCCCTACCTCCAGACTGACAGTCTCCCGAAAGCCGGGTCTCCTTCGGGAGTGATGTTTCCCGAGGAGGCCGCGACCTTAGACACTGTGAGGGACCACAGGTCTAACCAGGAGACTGCTTGGAATGCTACCATGGCAGTAGATTCCAGAGCCAGTGCCTCTTGCTGCGAGAACCAGAGGTTCTCTGCCAGCAGGTGTTGAAGAGACACCCCCGGAGTTAGCATAGCCAGCTCCGGGTTAACCTGTTTGGGTGGCAGCGGGTCCTCCGATGGCACATAGACCGCCTCTGTCGTGGTAGAGGAGAGGGAAGGAGCTTGCACAACCTGCCATACCGAAGCAATCCCTCCTGTCCAGAGACAAGAGTCCACCTGGCCCATCACACTGTCGGCCAAGGATGATCGAGGCAAACCCACAGTCATCCTGGGCTCCTTCTTAGGACCCCAGAACAACTCCAGCCTAGATGTAGGCTCGGAGGGCGGAAGCACCAATCCTTCCCCGAGGTCATTGTGCTGACGAATCAGTGCAATTACCTCAGCAAAAGACCTCTGGATCTCGGGAGTGACCACATCCTGAGGGGATGGACCGTCAAGGACATCCAAAGAGAATGCCTCCCGAAACCCTCCTCCTTCCACAGGAGAAACCACAACAGACCCCTCATGGTCTCCTTGGGCGTACGATCTGGTCAGTCCTAAGACCGTGACAGGCTCGTAGGTCCTCGTGGAGGGACCATGAGAAGCGCACTCCTCGCGGTCACTCCTGATCGCCTCGCTCCTCCCGGTATAGCCCGAAGTTGAAGGGATCGGAGAGGAAGACCTGACGCTCCCCCCCCTGCCCACTGGCATAACCAGCATGCTGGGGGGCTGCAGACCTAGTCACGTGGCTCCCCTGGGGAGAACCGCTGGACTGAGAACCGCGACGACAATCCCGAGCGTCAGGAGAGCTGCTGCCGGTGTCCCCCTATCCGCCCGGTCCCGGTGGGAGCGAGGCCCGTCCTCACGGCGCGTCACGGTGTCTGGATTAGTCGAGGCTGGTCCTGGCGACCCGGGGGACCTCTTCCTCGCCTCAGCCGGCGTACGGTTCAGTGGGACCGGCGCATCAACCCTGGGTACCAGCAGATTGCCACGAGAGCGATCGCTGGCCTAGCAGGAGTCACCTAGGCGACCCCCATCAGTCTTCCGCTCTGTGCCTGGGTCCTGGCGGTGAGCAGGCTCGGCTGCCTGGACCTTGGCTGCACGGTCACCCGTGGACGACCGTACACTCGGTACCTCTCGCCAACGAGAGACCGAGACGGTACCTGGCACCGAGGCAGAACCTCTGGCGCTAGGCGAGGAGGTACCAGTGTTAGCCGGTACTCCTCCGGTCCCTGTCTTCTTCTTCCTTGCTGAAGGAGAGACAGGCCCTGTTCCCAAAGGAACAGGAGGACCAGAGGAAGCCCCAACTGTCCCACCGGAGTGGGACAGACCCTTAAGAGGTCTCAGAGCGAAACTTCTTGGGGGGGGAGGAGGCAACCTTCTTCCTTGGCTGTGGGGCCTTGGAAGTCGAAGGGGAAGAAGCGGCAGCAGACGACAACGAAGAAGACGACGACACCTTCTTCTTCTTCTTCGTCAGCTTCCTCAGGACCACTGTCAGGTGCTCCATCCAGGACAGAGCCGGGGCAGTTGCTGAAGCAACAGGGCCCGGCTGCACCTGTCCGGAGGGACCTGCGGTGGGGGCAGCAACACCACGGGCAGGAACGACGTCGGCAGGGACTGGCACAAGGACGGCAGGCACAGGAACAGGAGGCGGTACAGGAGCCAGCAACATCCTGGGCACTGGCGGCAGGTCGAGTGGAGAGCTCTTGGGACACCGGAAATCAGGGGCTGGGGCGTGAGTGGCGAAACCAGGCGGCGGGGTGACATCCCTCCACTGCAGACCCAACAGCGGAGCCTGCACTGCAGCTGTCAGGGTTACCATAGACACATGTTGGGTGTATACCAGGTGAGGAGGGGCAGCATAACCTGGCATCGACACCTTAGTCGTGGTCAATGTGACAGGTCTATGGGTCACCGGCCTGAGTCCCTGCGCAAGGTGGTAGAGCAGCCCCTGAATGCTCGGTGTCCCCTGGAGCCCCAGCGAGTGCCAGACAATTGTATGCCGGGGTGCCTCACTCCCTCCTCCACGCTCGACTGATCGAGGGAGGAGAAGGAACGAGACACGCCCCCCAAAGGAAAGGAACCATACGTGGGAGCTACGATGGAGGGAGGAAAGAGGAAGACGTGTCCGTGACCAAGGGCGTCACAGGAGAGCCCTCCAACGACTCCTTGGCCGGTTTGCGCGCCTTCCTCCTTCCCTCATAACACTCCAACTGCTCCTCCGGCCAATTAACACAAATAATACACGTCTCGGTGCGAGAGCATTCACGCCCTCGACACAGAGTACAAAAATCATGTGGATCAACTTCATAAAGAGACCTGAAGGCCCCACACTTACGGCCCTCCCCGCCAGGGCATAGTCTGCGGGTGACATGGGGACGGGGGAGGTCTCTCTGGCTTGCGGAAATCCATCACAATCTACGAGCAATTAATCACAATATAAAAAACCGAAGTACTCACGTTATCCAAACAAGCACTCGGTAAAAGAGAAAGTACAGAAAACAACTTCACTAAGTATGAAGAATTCCTCAGCATACGACACAGGTGGGCAGAGCGGCGAACAACACGTCTAGCACCATGGGTGGCCGAAAGCAAAGTGAAGCTTCACCTCTCAGTCGGCCGGGACAGCCGACTACCGGACAAGCAGTCAACTATCGAACCTCCTTGTTTCAAGCATACGACTGGTTCCAGCTGCCGCTGATTACATTCCTATTGTTAAAGGACTGAAAGGTTTGTATTACGTATCGGAACAAACAATATCATATCATATACTTTCAACTTTGGGACGCAATCATGGCTAAAAGTAGAAAAGTTTTTCTATTTTACACTTTTGTCCCAACAGGTACAAAAGTAGCCTATATATCTGTTGTTATGGAGTGAGTTATTAATAGTTCCCACCAACAGGATTTAACCTGAAACATAAAAAAGACCAATGGCTTATTCTGACAGATTTTGATAAGATTCCAATAAATTTGGTAGTAGTAATAAATTTGGTAGTACATAGTAAGTTCCACCATACATAGGTTAATCTATTCCAACCCATCTTGTCTAACAAGTTTGGAATTACGTTAAGTAAGGGGAAGGGGGCGCTCCAGTCAAGTAGAACCAGGTAGAACCAAGCTCCCTAAATGAGGTTAGGGTAAACCTTTAAAATATGTGTGTGGCCTGGGTCCCACCCAGTCATCGACCAGGACAGGTTCCTCATACATAGACATAATCTTTCCTTTAGTATCAGGTCCTGACCTAAACAGACCTTACCCGCCTTACCTATCTTAGGACAGCGTGCCCTGACCTGGCCAGGCCTGGAGTCCTCCAACTACTGTAAAGTATTACCATAGTTAGTTTACAACAGTCAGGTTAATATAAATCCTTCTTCATGGTCACATGGTTACCGTTAACCTTATTCTGACATAGGCAGGTTCTAATCCTGCCATGGGTGTCAGAATTTCTTTACTTTTCCAAAGTCTCAGGCTTTGTAAGCTAGTCACAAGTGTTACCAAAATAACAATTTGTCGAAAATATGTTATTGTTATTATACAATTAAGTTTTTTTGCCGCGTTCAGACTTATCCTGGCAGATTATATATTAGCTGTCATTCTCTGAAGTCCGACAGAATTTCAAAACTCGCAGCACACGCAGTGGGCGGCCAGGTGGTAGTACCCATTCCCGCCGCTGGGAGGCGGATATCAGGAACCATTCCCATTTTCTATTCATATTTTATTAATGCCCCTGTCTCCTGAGGGAGGAGGGCGGGGCAATTTTAATTATATATATCTGCAGGTAAGTATGAACAAACTTAATTGTATAATAACAATAACATTTTGTTCATGCCACTTACCTGACAGATATATATATAGCTGAATCCCACCTTCGGATGGTGGGAAGAGACAGAATAGGATTTTTTAGGAAACTTAAATTAAGTAGATGATATACATCTTGGTTCCTCACCTGTTAGCAAAGTAGACTCTGTGATTACTGTCACTTAAGGCTGCTTTTGCTTAAATCAGAGTTGCCAGCCAGGGGAGACCTGTAGTGATGGGTGCGCTCTGGATGATTCTGTCAACGGGTACGAGACCTCAACGTGACAAGACCATCGAGCCATACATATGAGGGCAAGGAAGCAACTGACCACCACCTGACCAACTATCCAAAAAACCCCTTAAAACTAACTAAAGGATGGGAGATCTTCACATAAGACTCACCACAACCTAAAAACACAACAATAAAACTAACCTAAACCATAACTAAGGGATAGGGAAAGAGCTACTTCCGGACCCCAAGACTGTGTCCGCAGAAACGTATGGCCCCAGTGAATTACAGTCGTCATAAATCGTTCTCACATCCCTTAGGTAATGTGAGGGCGAAGACGGAGTTACTCCTCCAAAAGGTGCAATCAAGAATGTCCTTGATTGACATATTCTTTTGGAAGGCAAGAGAGGTAGCGACAGCTCGAACTTCGTGAGCTTTCACTCGTAAGAGGCTCAAACTCAGTCTTCTGGAAAGATGAATGAGCCTCCTTAATGACGTCCCTCAGAAAGAAAGCAACAGCATCTTAGATAAAGGTAACTCTGGTCTCTTCACAGAGCACCAGAGATTACCTGAGGGACCTCTTACCTCTTTTGTTCTATGTACATAGAACTTGAGAGCCCTGACCGGGCACAGGGCTCTCTCTGGTTCTTGGCCCACCAGACTTGACATACCCTTGATCTCGAAAGTTTTCGGCCAAGGCTTCGAAGGATTTTCATTCTTCGCCAAGAAAGTTGGGTTCAAAGAGCAGACAGCATTGTCTCCTTTGAATCCCACTAACTTACTAAAAGCTTGTATTTCACTAACTCTCTTAGCCGTCGCCAGAGAAGTTAGGAAAAGAGCCTTCCTTGTCAAGTTTCGAAGAGACGCTGCCTGAAGAGGTTCGAAAGGACTTGACATTAAGAACTTAAGAACCACGTCAAGGTTCCATGAAGGAGGTCTCATTTGAGGAATCTTCGAAGTCTCGAAAGATTTTAAAAGATCATGAATATCTTTGTTGTCAGAAAGGTCAAGGCCTCTGTGCCTAAAAACCGCTGACAACATGCTCTTATATCCCTTGATGGTAGGGACCGCTAATTTCTGCACATTCCTGAGAAAGAGCAGAAAATCAGCTATCTGGTTCACAGAGGTCGAGGAAGAGGAAACTCCCTCCTTTTTACACCATGCCCTGAAGGAAGCCCACTTCGATTGGTAAACAGCTCTTGTAGAAGCACGTCTTGCATTTGCGATTGCTCTCGCAGCTGCTTTCGAAAAACCTCTCGCTCTGGCCAACTTTTCGATAGTCTGAACGCAGTCAGACTCAGAGCGGAGAGGTTTTGGTGAAACCTTTCGAAGTGAGGCTGTTTGAGTAGATCTTTCCTCCAGGGCAATGTCCTTGGAAAGTCTACAAGGAAAGACATGACCTCTGTGAACCATTCTCTCGCTGGCCACATCGGAGCGATCAGGGTCAACCTCGTCCCTTCTGAGGCCGCAAACTTCCTCATGACTTCCCCCAAAATCTTGAATGGTGGGAAGGCGTACAGATCTAGACCCGTCCAATTCCAAAGCAACGCGTCCACAGCGATCGCTTCTGGATCCAGGACCGGGGAGCAATAAAGAGGAAGTCTCTTGGTCCTTGACGTCGCGAAATAAGTCGACCAGAGGATGTCCCCACAACCTCCAAAGGTCTCGACACACGTCTTTGTTTAAGGTTCATTCCGTCGGTAGGATTTGTTCCCGACGACTGAGAAGATCGGCCCTGACGTTTTGCACTCCTGCAATGAACCTCGTCAGGATCGTCACCTTTCTTCTCTTCGCCCACAGCAGAATCTCCCTCGCCAGGAAAAACAAAGTTCTGGAGTGTGTTCCTCCCTGATTCTTCAAATAAGCGAGTGCTGTGGTATTGTCTGAGTTTACCTGAACAATCTTGTTCTTCAAACTCCTTTCGAAGAACTGCAGAGACAGAAAGATTGCTGCGAAGCTCTTTGACATTTATGTGCCAGGCTACCTGTTCCCCTCCCCAGGAGCCTGACACTTCCTTCCCTCCTAGTGTTGCTCCCCAGCCCGTGATGGAAGCGTCGGAGAACAACACTAGGTCGGGGCTCAGAAGACTTAGGGACACGCCCTCCTGTAGCTTCTGTGGGTCGAACCACCATCTTAGATGGTTCTTTATTGGAAGAGATATTCTCAATATGGCATTGAGATCGTCCTTGGCCTTCCACTCGTCCGCAAGGAAAAACTGGAGAGGCCTGAGGTGCAGTCTTCCCAAGGAAACAAACCTTTCTAGCGAGGAAATGGTTCCCAGCAGACTCATCCATTCCCTCGCCGAGCAAGTCTCTTTCCCTAAGAAGGCCGAGATCTTTTCTAATCCTAGCCGCTGACGTTCCTGGGACGGAAACGCTCGAAAAGCCACTGAATCCATCTGAATCCCCAGATACAGATGGACTGTGTCGGGGTCAGATGCGACTTTTCGAGGTTGACAAGAAGTCCCAGGGACTTTGCTAGGGCTAAAGTGAACTGCAAGTCCTTCAGACACTTTTCTCTCGACGACGCTCTGATCAGCCAGTCGTCGAGGTACAGGGAAACTCTTATCATCGAAGAGTGTAGCCACCTCGCCACATTCTTCATGACTACGGTGAACACCATTGGAGCCGTGGTCAGGCCTTAGATACTTTCTTGAAAGAGGGTGGATCGGGATGTGAAAGTACGCGTCCTGCAAGTCTAAGGAACATCCAGTCCATTCGCCCGGTCTCAAGGCTCCCAGAACAGAATGAGGCGTCTCCATCGTGAATTTGGTCTTTTCCACGAAAAGATTGAGCCTGCTTACATCTAGAACTGGACGCCAACCTGAATACTGCTTCGGTACTAGGAAAATCCTGTTGTAAAAACCTGGAGACCCCAGGTCCGCGACTTGTTCCACCGCTCTTTTCTCGATCATTTGTTGAAGAAGATCGAATAACACTTGCTTCTTCTCTCCCTGATAGGATGGAGAAAGGTCTCTGGGAGTCGTAGAAAGAGGAGGAAGATCTAAAAAGGGGATCTTGTACCCCTGCTCCACGATCTTGAGGGACCAAGAGTCCGTGTCTCTCTCTCTCCACGCTCCCGCAAAAAACTTCAGTCTGGCTCCGACTGGTGTCTGAAGGACATGCTTCTCACTTGGAAGGCTTTGATTTAAAGGAAGCTCTTCCTCGGGAAAAACCTCTCCCTCGAGGAGCTGCCCTCGAGGGGGGAGCCCCACGAAAGGGCTTAACCTTCTTCGGCGGTCGAACAAAAGCTGAAGAAGTTGAAGGTACTGCCGAACGTCTTGAAGACTGGGCTAAAAGGTCCTGCGTTGCCTTCTCTTGCAAACTGCTAGTCAGGTCCTTTACCAAAGTCTGGGGGAAGAGATGGTTCGAAAGAGGAGAAAAAAGCAAATCCGCTTTCTGAGCTGGAGTAACTGAACGAACCGTGAAATTGCACAGCAAAGCTCTCTTCTTCAATAAGGCCGTTCCAAAATGAGAGACGATCTCCTCCGAACCATCCCTGACGGCTTTGTCCATGCATGCTAACACGCTGGACAGCTCCCCAGACTGAGAGATTCTGGGCTTCTCGCTTGCAGATCCAGAACTCCCAAGCACCAGTCAAGGAAGTTGAAAACTTCAAGAGTCCGGAGCAGACCCTTCAAATGATGGTCCGTCTCCGTAGAGGTCCAGGTCACTTTAGCAGTGGATAAAAGAGACCTCCTCTGAGAATCCACCAAGCTGGAGAAATCTCCTTGTGCTGAAGAAGGGATTCGAACCCCCACTTCTTCTTTGGTCTTATACCAAATACCCCCTTTTCCGCTGAGTCTAGCTGGAGGCAATGCGAAAGTCGTCTTGCCTTGATCTCTCCTTCATACCATCCAATCTTGGAGTTTCTTGAACGCCCGTTTAGTGGAGAGCGAAGTTTTCATCTCAACAAACTCCGGAGTCTTACCAGTCTTAGAGGATGAAAACTGCGAAGGAGGAGACTTGGGAGCTGCAGGCTGAAACTTGTCCTCGAAGGACGAACGCAACAGCCGCACGAGAACTTTATAATCTGAGATTGAAGGGGCAGCAGAAGGTTCCTCTTCAACCGAGTCAGCCGAACTACTCAGCTCTCCTTCTTCTCTAATCGGAAGAGGAGACCGCCTCTCCGGAGAGGGCGTACGAATGTCGGGTCTTGTCTTAATCAAAGGCCCCCTATTCTTACTGGATGAAGCCTTACTTAGGCTGTCTTCTTTGTGGCGCTTACCACTCGAAGTAGGTAGAGCGTCCTGACGGCGACAAGCGTCCTTAGCGACACCCGAGGCAGCCTCACTTGCCATAGAAGCGTCCTTACGTTTCTTACACGAAAGGGAAGACATGTTAACCGGAATACGTGCCTGTGCGCGCAAACCAGCGTCTTGGGGTACGACTTCTTCTTGGTCGGAGTCCCCAAAAGCGTCCTGAAGAACGTCCTGCCGAGCGTCCTGCCGAGCGTCCTGCCGAGCGTCCTGCCGAGCGTCCTGCCTAGCGTCCTGCCGAGCGTCCTGTCGAGCGTCCTGTCGAACGTCGTGCTGAGCGTCCTGCCGAGCGTCTTCAAAAGCGTCCTGACGTAACGTCTTCCTAGAGGACGAACGAGATCGGCGAATCGCCGAAGGAGACGCGATCGGCGAACGAGACGAAGTAGGAGAGGGAGAAGGAGACTGCTTCGTCCTCTTGACGGGCAGTCTAAGGTCCTTCCTCCGCTTAGGCTCGACTGCTGCTGGGCGAGTTCCTCTGAGCCATAAGCGTCGATAGCTGGTCCTGAAGGGACAAAAGAATGTTCTTCGTTGGAGAGGAACAAACAGAGGGAGCAGGACTGATCCTGCGAGAAGACGAGGGGCGAGGGGATGCCTCCTTCCTTCTCACAGGTACAGCTACCTGCTTCTCAGGGAGACGCGCCTGTGCACGCAACCCAGCGTCCTCATCGGAGGAGATCTTACCCCTTTTCTGAGGCGGAAAAGCGTCATACGCATCCTCCGACGAAAGCGGCGATACAGGACGTGAAGCGTCCTCAACACGAAACGTCCTTTCAGAGGACGAGAGTCTCTCGAGCGCTCCACCCTTGCGCGGGGGAGGACGCTTCGGAGGACGAAAAGCAATCCTTCAGGACGCGTGCTCGTGCGCGCTCCTTGGCAGCCTGGGACTTTGCAACAAGGCCTGCCGAAGGGACGCCAGATCAGTGGGGAGCCCCCGTAACCCTCTTGCGGCTTTCGACATACCCTCTCCCTGAGTCTTGGGAGTCCGATAGAGGTCTAGGCCTAGAGGCATTATGGGGCCGATCTGACGCCCCCTCCACAACACTAGGGGCACGATCACACACTTGAACAGAGCCAGTTTCCAAGGCTTTCACTTTGGTCTCCAGAGTGCGTAGAGACTCCAAAATAAGAGAGAGAGCATTAGCTTCTCCCGACACAGAATCAGAGCCCGAAGGCAACACAGGTTTAGGAGATGCAAACTCTACAGGTGTTAATACAGGAGAATTATTAGCCTTACCTTTGGTAGAACCACTCCTGGAGGAAGACCTCCTGATCCTATCGCGTTCCAATTTAAGGCGAAAGGACTCATATACTCTCCAATCATCATCGGTCAATCTCTCACATTCATTGCACCGATTATCCACCAAACAATTATGCCCCCTACAACTCATACATACTGTGTGGGGGTCTACCGATGCTTTCGGTAGCCTCACCTTACAATCAGTCCTCACACACACTCTGAAACTCACAGCACTTGATCCAGACATCACGTTTACAGAAAAGCCAATCCAAAGTCAAAAAACGGTCCACTATCGTGCATGCCAATCCAACAATCCAATTCAATACCAAAAAACCAATCAGATACTTAAAAGCGAGTCAAATCCAAAAAATCCTGAGCGGAGGTCTGTAAACAGTTGTTTACCGACCGGCGACAGAAAAAATATATGAATAGAAAATGGGAATGGTTCCTGATATCCGCCTCCCAGCGGCGGGAATGGGTACTACCACCTGGCCGCCCACTGCGTGTGCCGCGAGTTTTGAAATTCTGTCGGACTTCAGAGAATACAGCTATATATATATCTGCCAGGTAAGTGGCATGAACAAATGTATTTTTCCTAACTATACAAACCTGACGTTCTTTAACAATAGGAAGGTACTTAGTGGCAGCTGAACCGGTCGTAAGCTTTGAACAAGGGGGTTCGGTAGTTAACTACTTGTCCGGCAGTTTGTGGTCAGTCCGACTGCGAGGAGAGGATTCACTTTGCTTTAGGCCCAGGAAACGCAGAGTGAGGGGTGGCATGAGGTGGGACTATATGTAAAGGACCTCAGGTTTGTATAGTTAGGAAAAATACAATTTTCGACAAATTGTTATTTGTTCCGATACTTATACAAACCCTCGGTCCTTTAACAATAGGAAGACTCACTTCTTGGTGGGTGGAATCTGAGTCCTATGAACAGACTGGTGTTCGTCCTACCTTGGATCGCTCCCTGGTCGTAAGAGCAGAGGGAGGGATCCTAGCCTCTGCCCAACTGATCGCGGTGTATACAGCAGGATCAGTGGTCAGACTTCTGGACCAAATTTATAAGAGGGAGGCAAGTGTACCTTTTATAAATAGCAAAAGGCAAGAACTAGTTCCTACTTCTTGAGCCAAAATGAAGTCATGGGTTTGTCTCTTGTTGGCTTCCACTCCCCCACCTTGATGGGGAGTGGCAGATATATACTCCTATCCCTACTGAAAGGGATAGGATGGAGCTCGGTTGTGTAGCTTACCTTCATCGGCCTCCTGTTCAGCGTAGTGACGACCGCGGCCCTCTGCCCACAGGTAGAGGAGAAGAACGAAGGAGGAAGAGAAGCCAGTCACACTCTCTTTCACTCGTCCATTCATGAAGTCACACAAGAAAGCGATGCTGTTCTGTCCCTCGGGTGCTGGGTAGACTACACAACTTGTTGAGCAGCCACTACGGGTCCCAAGGAAAAAGTGTCCAAGGACCTGTGAGTAATATCCGGAAGGTAAAATGAAGTGAAGGTGGTCTGGTTGGCCCAAACCCCTGACTTTGTGGGCTCTCGGACGAAGGGTACGGGTGTCGTCACTACCAGCCATGTCGTACGCCCTCCTGATCACCTCACGCAGCCAGAAAGAAAGTGTTCTTGGACACTTCTTTCTTGGTAACCCCGGTGCTAACAAAGAGGCGTCGACACTCAGGCCTAAGGTGCTGAGTTCTCTTCAGATAGCGCCGTAGCACCCTCACAGGACAAAGCAGCATCTCATCCGCATCATTATCGGTGAATTCCTTCAGGGAGGGGATCGTGAAAGTCTCGAACCGGTCATCAGGGACCGAAGGATTCTGAGTCTTCGCTACGAAGTTCGGGACGAAATCGAGCATCACGGATCCCCATCCCTGGAATGCTTGACGTCGAAGGAAAGACCATGGAGTTCCCATACTCTCTTTGCCAATGCCAGAGCCAGCAGGAAGAGGGTCTTGAGGGTCAGATCCCTGTCTGACGACTATCGGAGTGGCTCGAAGGGTCTGCGAGTCAAACTCCTAAGGACGAGAGTCACACATCCCAACCCGGGGGCCTGAGTTCCCTGGGTGGGCAAGACCTCTCGAAGCGCTTCATCAGGAGGGAGATCTCGAAAGAGGAGGAGATATCCACACCTCTCAGTTTCAGGACTAGGGCCAGGGCTGCTCTGTATCCTTTAACTGCAGAGACAGAGAGGAGCTTCTCTCGGCAAAGGAAAATGAGGAAATCCGCTACCTGCTGAAGAGTGGCTCTGAGAGGAGAGAGACCCCGTCCACGACACCAACCACAGAAGACGGACCAGTTCTCCTGGTATACAGCTGCAGAGGACTGTCTGAGGTATCCAGCCATCTATGTTGCTGCGCTGCAAGAAAAGTCTCTCGCTCACAAGAGATGATGGATAACAGCCAGTCGTGAAGACACAGGGACTCGACGGACCGGTGGTACCGTTCTACATGTGGCTGGTGCACGAGGTTGCGCCAGGGGGGAATCTACCTCGGCGCTTCGGCAAGCAGAGCCAGCAGGTCCGGGTACCAAACGGATTGAGGCCATTTGGGTGCCACAAGGATCATCCGAAGATTCGCGGTGATCAGCGCCCTGCTGATCACTTTGCGAATCAGACAGAACGGAGGAAAGGCAAAAACGAAGAGGTTGTCCCACGGGTGTTGGAGAGCGTCCTCTGCAGCTGCCCATGGGTCCGGCACAACTGAGTAGAAAACCTGGAGTTTTCTGTTGTGCTGGGTGGTGAACAGATCCACGACTGGACGCCCCCACATGTTGAAGAGCCTTTCCACCACGTCTGGGTGAAGGGACCACTCGGTTACTATCACCTGATCCCGACGGCCCAGCTTGTCGGCTACCACATTCCTTTTGCCTGGAATGTAGTGGGCTGACAGCTCTATTGAGTGTGCCACAGCCCACTCGTGCACCTGCAACGTCAACTGGTGCAGCGGAAGGGACACTAGGCCCCCTGCTTGTTGACGTGCGCCACTACCGTGGTGTTATCGCTCATCAACACCACTGAGTGTCCCACCAGACGATCCTGGAACTCTTGGAGAGTGAGGAACGCTGCCTTGAGCTCCAGGATGTTAATGCAAAGGTGCTTGCCGTGATGATCCCACACACCTGCAGCCAGCAACTCCTCCAATGTGCGCCCCATCCCTCAGTTGACGCATCTGAGAAGAGCAGCATCTCCGGGGGGGGAGTGCGAAGGGGCACTCCTCTTACGAGGTTCCTGTCGTCCAGCCACCAGGCTAGGTCCTGCCTCACCTCCTCCGTGAGGGACACAGGGAAGAAAGGAGGGTCTCTTGCCTGTGACCAACATTCCTTTAGTCTCCACTGAAGAGACCGCAGGTGAAGACGCCCGTGAGGGACTAGCCTCTCGAGAGACGACAGGTGGCCGATCACGACTTGCCACTGCTGAGCTGGTTTCTCCTGAAGGGATAGGAACTGTTCTGCTGCCTCCCTGAACCTGCTGATCCCCGAATCTGCGGGGAAGACTCACCCTGCTAACGTGTCGATCAGCATGCCCAGGTACTTCATCCTCTGCTTGGGTTCGAGATCTGACTTCTTGTAATTCACTACAATCCCAAGATCGTGGCAGAATTCGAGGAGTCGCTGTATGAATATAAAAAACACACACATACTTACTGATATCCTTGCATTAGCACACAGTAAAAGGAAAAGCCATAATGTCTTCACACAGTGAAGCAAACCAAGCATACGACAGAAGCGGGCAGAGAGGCGAGCAACACGTCCATCCACCAGCACGGCCGAAAGCAAAGTGAATCCTCTCCTCGCAGTCAGACTGACCACCAACTGCCGGACAAGAAGTTAACTACCGAACACCCTTGTTTGAAGCTTACGACCGCTTCAGCTGCCGCTAAGTACCTTCCTATTGTTAAAGGACCGAGGGTTTATATACGTATCGGAACAAAAGGGTATTTCTAAGCAACAGCTCTGCATGGACTATTACCTTGGAAATTGACACTTTTCCTACTATACTTTTAGTGTTGCCGACGAAGGATATAGTGTTTATTGTCGCTCAATTATTATTAACCTCATATCCACCCATTATCGTTGCAACCCTTTGGGAAGGAGGGGTTCTGCGTCGGAGAAAACGTTAGGAGAACTGGAACGCCAAGCTGTTGTTATGGAATGGTTCTGCAGAAGTCATTGGGGAGCTGTATGCTTGAGAAAGGACTGGCCAAGGAATCTATTTTAAAGAAACTATACTAACCTAATGTACCCCATCCTAAGCTAACCTAACCTAGCAGGCCGTGTTACTTAGCTGGGGGGCTCCACCCTCCCAAATGTCCCGGTGAAGGAAACTCCACTTTCTACCAAAAGTGCCCTTGTAACTAACCCTAAGCATGGGCAATATGTAACATCCCAGGATGGACATAATATAATTTCTGAGGTTAGTTAAAAAAATTACGGTAAAACTTTACTTTAATTACGCGGTCTGATTCCCGTCATGGACAGGTTCCTCATACATCTAAATGGACTTAACTTTTCCTAATGCTAGGCCCTGACCTAACCAGTTCTTACATACCTAATCTAATTTAAGGCGACATACCCTGACCTGGCTGGGGGGGGGGGGTGCTGGAACCCCAAAATAAGGTAGTCACCTGTCGTGATTGGCAACTGGTGGGAATCAGGCCACGCAAAAATTGAGCAGTTAGTAAGAGGTAGCTAACTGACTTTGTTCTTTTTCACACCAACCCCCTTCACCAAAATCCTAGATTCCCACTAGGGACCTCTCCTTCTGGCCCAAGAGGGTTGCAGGTTGTGGATTAGCTAGCTAATGAATCATTTAGCCTAAGTCTGGAAATAATGAAAAAAAAAATCATATGAATCAAAGCAAGGTAGCTAGATCTAGGGTAATTATCCGCGGCGGCCTAGACTATGGCAGTTAAGGTTTTACTATGCAGTTTAACCTACTGAACAAGAATTTTAAATAATATTTATTTGGACCACTGTAATTAGGTAAGCCCCCAGGGGCCAGTACTAAACACGGCGAAATACATTGGACGGCCCCCAATCCCTAGTGGATGTCGTATCCACGGTTACGTTCCTTGTAGTCCGTGCGGACTGCTTCTGTAGAAATACCCAAAGCAAAAGCTAAAAAATACAATACCCATTTCACTACGTGCGGCCCGGGAAACTGGCCCGGTAAACGATAAACTACCCCAAATCATATCCTAGCCTAGACGTTGGTAAGTACTAGGTAGGTAGCCTAGTACTAAGATACAAAATAAAGTGCTCTTCAACAACAACAAAGTAACATGCGGTCCAAACACAAGAGAAACACACATCCTGTATTAGGAGAGACATTTACGATAGAATTATCAAGTCATAAGGCAGCAAATGTGCTTATCGTAGGATTTGCTAATGTTGTTTGCGCTACACAGGTCTACCTAGGTAGCTAGCTAGTTCAGGCCAGTAGGAGGTAGTTGAAACTCCTACAGGATATCGATGGCAAAATCAATCATACCATTCGCTAAATTCGGTCAAAACCTACTGTCACTTCACAAGGAACTATCAGAGACTATATACCAACAGAAGGTTTTAGCAAACAAGGAATAAAAGACATGCAAACAGTCGCAGAGATTAATCAAGCATTACTAGTAACAGCAAGCACTCGTGACAAACAATTGTGGTACTCTAGCTTGACCTACAACGGTAAAACAATCTGTGATTAGCGAAACGACGTCTACACACTCTCCCTACAAACTGAGATGTCTAACTATTTGAAACATAGGGCCGAAAATCGTTTTACCTAAGACCCCGAGCGAATATATCCTCCAGATCGCACGAATACGGGTCGCTTGTTTACTTCAATATGGCCGCTGTAGTATTGATGATGGCTGCTGCTGCTGCTTCTGCTGCAGACGATGCGGCAGGGTTGGTACGCATGCGTTCCCCCATAGCAACCACTGGCCCTTTAATTTGACCTCACTGCTACAAAGCTGGGTCACACAGTTGAACGTATATACCGAGAAATTAGTCGCACCATTTTACTGTATGATGAAATTACGTGCTCAAGCGTCTTCTATGCATGTAGTTATCCACTTTCTTTAGCACAGAGTAATTTTCGTTTGACCTCACTACTGGCAAGCTAGGTCACAGACCCGTATACTACACTGAGGAATTAGTCACAGCATTTTGCTGCAAGATAAAATTAAGTGATCAAGCGCCTCCCACAATTGGATATATCCGCTTTTTTTCTCTCCTGGGTCATTTTGATTGCTACGCTATCACGTCTGCGTCCCTCATGTGTTTTTCGGACCTGACCATTTGCAGGAAGCACCCCTAAATAGCGTAAGCTGCAAATATCTTCTATTATTTCTCGAACTTTTGTTTGTTGTTGTTGTTCCCTTTTTATCGACGTCCACGCCCACATTACGTAACTTTGGTGGTATATACTACTAAGAGAAAAATTACCTGAGAGTGTGATCTAACAGAATTAATTACTTGTGTCGTTAAACACTGATAACACATCCCCACTTTTGCTTTATTGGGAATTCATGACGAGAGACAGCTCCCATCAATGATAGATAAGAATGTTGACGAACGTCATGCGGGCGTTGACCCTACCCATATTAATCTTTTTGTCACATTTTGTTTCATTGTTTTAATCATTCATTGTTTTAACAATTCACTGTAAGAGAGTACAACCATAACGTAAAGAACTGTCTGGCCCCTAAAAACATTTCCTTCGACGTGACGAAGAAAAAAAATCGTTCTGATTTTCTTATTACTTTAAGTTTAGTTTAGAGCGATTTATCCATATGTGGAACAAGAGCGCAACCACTAATTCTTTGGGGACTGTTGGGCGCATATTCCAGACTAATATATAGCCTACAATGAACTTAGCGCAGGGGTCTGAAGAAGTAATAAATAATTTCTAATTTGATTTAAATAAGATAAATATAGTAATATAATATGAGTAACAAATAAATAACACATAGAACGAAATGGGTGGTAATATGAATGCAACAATAAATTACTGGCTTTTCATAAATTCCAGTAATTTTTGTAATGAGAGTGCATTTATGTAGAATGAACATGAAGTACATTGCTTCGGTTTAGTTTATATATTGCTCTCTCTCTCTCTCTCTCTCTCTCTCTCTCTCTCTCTCTCTCTCTCTCTCTCTCTCTCTCTCTCTCTCTCTCTCTCTCTCTCTCATAATGTTGTAAATCATGTTCCTACATACATACATACGCCTAGCATCGTGTAGTAAAAAAAAAATTCCTTCCAGATTCAATATGATAATTAAATTTTAGAAAATTCTTTTCAGATTCTCATAGAGCAGTCTTACCCTACATTCAAACAAAAATAGATATTTATTTAAATAGATAAATATGAAAGTTTATTGGTACCTTAAATGCTGAGAAGAAGAAGAAGACGAAGAAGAAGAAGAAGGAGGCGGAGGAGGAGGAGGAGGAGGAGAAGAAGAAGGAGTAGGAGGGGGACGGGAGGAGGAGGAGGAGGAGGAGAAGAAGAACAACAACAACAAAAACAACAAGAAGCCCTAAAGTAAGGCTTACGGCCGGGCGCGGATCACAGGGATGTTCTGGGGAATTTAACTTCGGAGGGAGTCGCTGGGAAGACGATTTTCGAGTGCTAAACCGAAGCACTTTCTAGAGCGGCGGTTCTGAACTTGGGTGTTCGTGACCCTATGGGGGGATCGTTTGGGATTTCTCAGGGGGTCACACAGGGTTCGGGGGAATATAATTTATTTACATATATTTGGATTAGCCAGTTGGGTTTTTACCAGTTTGGTGAGTGTAACTTGTTGTTACTTTGTGATCGATGCTGGCATGTGGTGTTGCCTGTCGAGCACTGCTCCTCGCTTTGATAGACTTAGGCTGCAGTATTTGCATGATGTTCAAAAAATCTGAGGAATTTGCAATGTTCTAGCATTTGTAGAGATCTTGGAATTTTTCAAAGTTTTTGTTCGTGGCATTTTCAATAAACCATGGTCTTCCACCATCATTTTTTTTTAATCTTACCTTTTCACAAGGTTCGCCATTTCGAAATTTATTATAGGGTTAACGGTAATATCCTGGAGTCTCGGGAGGCATAGGATGAAAAAAGGTTAAGAGCCACTGTTCTAGAGGTTGAATGACGTATTATTGTTGGCTATTCTATTTGTCAACAGTCATTCTGATTCAAGTCATAGTACCATATTGTTACTATGATGATTATGCATAATTACTTTCAAACAACATTATACAGATTAGTGATTTTGCTTTGCTCCACCTTATAGCCATTATTGGGCAAGCCAGCCCAGCTTAATATCAGTCCCAAGCCCAGATAAACAGTCCTGGAGCCAGGAAAGACACCAGTCCCGTAAAACACTCTCCAAAACCAATTATAAGATAAGCCATTCGAAACATAAACAACGACCCTGACCAGGGATTAGGCCGAGAAAAAAGAAGAGGAAGGAGAATCTTGTCTAGCTTTCAAGCGTAAACCCATATAACTATAATTATAGCTAAACCATCCTCCCTGTCGGAATCTGCACTTTCTGCAGTAATCATATAATATTATATATATATATATATATATATATATATATATATACACACACACACACACACACACACACATATATATATATATATATATATATATATATATATATATATATATATATATATATATATTAGTCTAGTGCAATTCGAATCAAGGTTGACGCTGAAACTATATTCAGAAGCTTTGATGTATATATATGAATAAATCTTCAAGACAGTATTAGGCGCCAAATGGCAGGAGAGAGTGACATATCATTCCTTAAAAAAAAATTGTGAAAGTCCCATATGTAGACCAGATAATGATAAACGGGACACGGAGGTGGTTTGGACACATGATAGCGTCAAATATGCTCCCGTGGGCACCGAAGGAGTATGAAAATCCCATGAAAATCCATAACTGCTCGAACGGGAACTGTGAAGCAAGGGGGCTGGAGATGAATGGATATCGGTGGAAGTGAAATTATTGTCCTAAATTGTTATTATTGAGAAGATGAACGCTATTCGTGTGGAGCAAACTCGCAGGGGCCATCGACTCGAGATTCGAGCTTCCAAAGAATATATGGTGTTCAATTGCAAGAGGTAACAGGGGGTAATAGGAAACACAGAACGATGGTATTAGTTTTTAAAAATGGAAAAGAAATGAATAGATTATGAGGTAAGAAATGTACGTGAATTATTAAAATGCAAGGACAGAAAAGACCTTAGTGTTGGAACATTACAGTGGTTCTTCGTGTTGAATGTCAAGTGCAATAAATATGAAGTGTCCCACAATCACAATGAGGTCGCGTTGCCGACCTGACCTATTCGGATTGTGACAAAGTTTACAATGTATCAAAATTTTCCGGCAGCGCCAAAGAAATAAAGCACTGATGTATACAATCTAGCCGATGCTTGGAGCCAGCTAAGCTGCCAAATTGTGTATATTATCCATCCAATAATATTTGAACCGGGAAGCCTTCAAAACTGGTTATGTTATTGACATTTCGATGCTGAAACTGTTATGAGACGTTAGACCGTGGATTTCAGAATAATATGTTTTTTTTTCAGTTAGGATTGCCAATATTCTCACTTTCTAGGCTCTGAGAGTAATATTGTATTACGCTCACAATCAGCAAGCCGATCAAGTTATGGGTGTATTTTGCCAAATGGTGTACATTTTTCTTTCTTCTATCAGGATGTGGCTGCTTGGCTGTTGGTGATTATAGTTGATGACCCAAGGTTCTTGTATCAATAACTCTCTCAGGAAAAGTCCTTTATTCGTCAAGCAAGATGAATGAACAACAACCATGTCCACCATACAGAAACCGTCTAATATTGCCAGTATCTTTAATACAGTATTTTTTACACCTCTGCCTATGTACTGGAACTAAGGACAAGCAAGGAATGGGGGTGTATGGAACATCCAGGGAGAAAAACAAAGACGAAGAACATGAACATTAGAGCATTTTTTTTTTTTTTTTTTTTTTGAGAGCAACAACACCACACAATTTCTTGTGGGTAGAGAGGTCATCAACTTTCCAGTTGTGATGTTATAGGTTCCAGAACGTTAAAAAAAAAAATGCAACTGAATATATTCGATTAAAATGAACTGATGAGAGCTTCAAAACAGTTTTGCGATCTTTCCCATAAAAGCTTGCGAGTACCAACAGCCCCTTGACTGTAACGGGAAGATTATGCTCAGACCCGATTGTGAAATCAATACCACTTTTACCATTACAGGAAACCTAAAGAATTGCACTAGGCTTTCTTAGAGGATTTAGTAACATATTCTTATAGAAATGTGAGAAAAGGGAATCTCCAAACTACATCGGATCCTCAGTGGATCGCTTAGTGCCAGATCTGCTTATCAATAATGTCAAGACTGGTTGGGTACAACTCAGAATTCGTGTTTCGTATTTGAGTGGTACTAACTGGTTCTGTCTGGCCAGAATCGATGCACGATATTAATTTGACAATGATACGTTTATGACACTGCAAGAATATTTCATATGAAGATGTACCAACACATTACTGTGTTTTTTTTTTTTTCTTTTTTCGAAGTTGATGATTGCCAGCATTCATAATCAAAATAAACCTACATTTGAAGTGTATTTTCGTCTTAGCTAAGTTATTTATATATGCGAAACCCAGTTTCACATCTTCCCGTGTCGTTGACAGTTTTTGCTAAGCTAAATTTAGTCCTATCCAAGTCATAAGAACTAAAATAGTATTGCGAATTCTTAAATGACGAAATGGAATATTCCTTTTTATTGGTTTGCTTTTGTGGTAAACATGTTATTCACTTTGTGTTTTGGCAGCCGGAGTTAAGTATTTTTGCTTCTTTTCATTTTCCCTACTAAATAGTATATTTGTTGCATGATTCAATCCATATGTTATCAATTTATTTTTACCTGTCTGGAAAGAACTACTGGAAAGGTAACAGTGGTGCTGATACGGTGGCCTGTGACAATAATTCGTCTCAGTCTAATCCCTAGTCGGGGTCGCTGTTATAAGTGAGCCTCCTCTGGCTGTTGCTATCTTGAACGACTTATTCTATAACTGTTTTGGGGTAAATATGTTATGCCTTTCCTGATTCCAAACCTTCCAGCATTGAGATGGGATGACTCTAGCCCCATAGCGACTATAGTTTGGCCACCACCCCACATACTGACCAAAACTTCACTGATCGACTCCCTGTCAGTCCTTTTACTATACCTCCGTTCATAATCCCTTTCTTCCATCTTACTTTCCATGCTCTCTTAGCAATTGTTTCACAGTGCAACTGCGAGGTCTTCCTCCTGTTATACCTTTCAAACCTCATTACTGTCAATTTCCCTTTCAACTCTGAATGACCTCGTGGGTCCCAGCGATAGGCCTTTGGCTTCAATTTGATATTCCTTTACAAAGACAGTTATAATATTGTCATTGCAAATGTGTCTTTATAATCAGGACGTTAAAGAAAAATCGAAAGATAGTGTTCGTTTAAATCAACAAAATTCAAAAACTGGATAACTGGCAAGTTGTTTGCCTTGCCGAGAATCCAACAGAGATGCATAAAAAAAAAATGAAATGCATTTATACAATATTCCACCTGTATGCTTTCATTCGTCTATGGATCGCTGACTCTTCTGTTTGTTAATTGTATATGTGATTGACAGGGTACTAATGTTGATCTTCAGTAGGAAATACTGCAGCCTAGCAGCTCAACTAGTTTTGTGGTGTGGCAGAGAAATTAGGCAGACTTGGGGTATGATTAATTAGGAAGAAGAAGAAGAAGAAGAAGGAGAAGGAGAAAAATAAGAAAAGGAAGAGGAACACAAAGAAGAACGAGAACGAGAACTAAAAACTTAAAAGTTGTACCGAGGTCACTTCTTTCATAATCAGGTAAACAACACGAGAAAAATAAAAACACACCGCTTCGGCGCTTAGACTTCTATTTCATAAAAAAAAAACCTTTGGTGACAAATGTTTATGACAATCTTTAACTATTATTATTATTAATTGTTCAGAAGATGAAGCCTAGTCATGTGGAAGAAGCCCACAGGGTCGAGTATTGACGTAAAAGTCAAGCTTCTAAAGATTATCGTGTTCATTCGAAAGTAGTAAAAGACGGTAATGGGAAATACAGAACGATATGAGAGGAAACCTGATAACTTAACAAATGAATAAATAAATGTAAACTTAAGTCAAATACTAAAATACAGGTTGAATTGCATTAGAGTAGCATTGCACTGCATCGCCGCTTGAATTAAGTAAGCTCCAACTGCGCGTGCGCGACGTGATCTTATAAAGCTCCAACTGCAAGACCACAGCTGCACCGCGCGCTAGCAATGAATACTACACCTGTGACATCGCCACCTATAGCCATTCCACGCACAAAGTCTAAAAATACAGATGCCTGCGTGGCAAGATGACGCATATCTTGACGAAATCTATCTTAAGATACGCGCAGTCATGTTTTGGCTTTCATTGTTCAACCCGCGGTTTTTTAGTTTGCCGACACAAGGCACGATTTGACCAGAGCAGTGAATGAATAAAATGGGAACAGAAATTAATAAATGAGTGAATTAATGAATGATAAACTAATACATAGGAATAATATATTTAGAGATAACAATTAAGTACTTAAAGAAAAAATAGCTATATGAATATACAAATAAGTAAATACAACGAAAATAAAGCAAAATAAAATTAATTAATTCATTATTTAATGGTTCAAAATTAATGAATAAGTAGACTATAGATAAAAATGAATAAATAAAGAAAAAAGTAAAAAAACAAGTAAATAAATAAATAGTCTAATTTATTACTCAATAAAGGTTCAAACGTTTTACATACAATACATAAGAAGCAACAAGGTCAAAGAATCTGATACTGCATTTAAGCAAGGAATTTAGAACACTCATTCTGGCGAGCATTATTGTTATTATTTTTATATTATTATTATTATAATAAGAGGAAGAATAGAAGTTATTTTTTATTTCGTAAGAAATTACCTGACTTTATAAGTTATTCAATTTTTACATATATATATATATATATATATATATCTATATATATATATATATATATATATATATATATATATATATATGTGTGTGTGTGTGTGTGTGTGTGTGTGAAGTTTTGTCGCTTGCCCTCTATAAACACGTGACATTTTTAAACTCAAAAATGAAAAGCCAGAGCTATCACATAACAATAATGAATTCAGTTCACCTCAGAAAAACTTACACCTATGAGAATTATAATTGAAAAGTTCATCTTCCCCCTACAGGATTCGAACCTATGTCTTCTAGAAGTAGTGACAGTTTCGGTTTCAGTATTAATCTATGTTTTTCATACTTTTTTTAACCTGGACATATATTTATATCTTTAACTAGAGATACTCTGTCCTACTATCCGGTACCGTATTTTGCGGAATTAAATAAAAATAATATCCTATTATAATATTTTATTCATCATCATCATCATCATCATCGCCACCAACAACAATATATGAATATAGTAGATACGTATAGATGTCGGCGCGAGGTCTTTGACAAACTGAAGTGAACTATTAAAGTTTGTAAACAAATTGGGAAGGAGGCATTTGCACAGAGATCTTAAAGTCATAATTTCATTTTTGTTTGATTTATGTGAATTAGATATTTTGAGTTATGTAGATGGAGGATTTACAAAAAAAGTAAAAAGTTGGACATGCGTGAGAATCTCACAATTAAAATCATAGATGTTATAATTTTTCTTAAAGATTTAGGCCATCTAATTAAGATATCTAAATCAGCTCTTTACTTCATAAACCATTATTACAAGGGCATTAGATGAATGCTCACTAGAAGTTGTTGTCTTATATGAATTTTCCGAGTTCATTTGTTAAATCATATAAAATATTCAGATGTCAGATGTAACGGACTATTCAGTTCATTAATAAGGCAGTAAATACCCAAACCCACCATGCTTCCCATTCCAGGGAGACAAAATGCTAATGAGGTGTTTTGGAGGTCATCCTTTACTCTCTTTGAATTTCTCCTCAGGAAACCTCTAATTAAAGAAAGACACATCACGGTAAAAGTTAGCTTTTAAGTTTTGCGTGAAACTAGGCATATATATTATATATATATATATATATATATTTTATATATATATATATGTATATTATATATATTTATATATATATATATATTATTATATATATATATATATTATATATATATATGATATATATATATATATAATTATATATATATATATATATATATATATAGTATATATATATATATAATATATATATATATGTATATTATATATATATATAATATTAATTATAATATAATATATATATATATTTATATATATATATATAGATATATATTGATATATATATATATATATATATATATATATATATATATATATATATATATATATATATTACCTTGGTGTAGTCCATGTTATGAACGTCATGTGCTTCGAAATTTATCCTCCAATAACAAAAAATTTATTAAGCCTGTCATTAGGGACATATTTAAAACTTTTTGGAAACCTATGAAGTGTTGATGTTTATAAACATATATCTCCTTAACATTCAACACCTTAGAAATCCTCCTTATTTATCAATTAGAGCGCAATCAAAAGAGATTTCATTCAAGCAATTAGATCTCTCCTCAGACACTGCTTCCATAATCTTTACTATAACTATCTCTCCCGTCCTCATTTTTCTCTTCTTGGCTATATTTCCTTCTCTTGGAAATTACTGCGCCTGTCGAGTGCTGAGGCATAACCTACTTGCATGATAAACGTACCAAATAATTCATCTTTCATACCGTAAAAAATCTAGAAAGGAAAAAAAAAAGGTAGTTTACAATATGCGCATGCGCTCTTCTTCGCGCATGTAAACAATAATCTAATACGCAACTTCTCCGATTCTTTCTAAGCAATTACAAATGATGTTATAAAATTTCCATTTAGATGAGAAGCGAAGTTTGAATTTCCGGGAAATATTTATAGGTACTTATGCAAATAATAAATAATTTCCAGGAAAACAATTCAATATATTAATCCAATGGGTTCTTTCTTTAATGAAAGAATCGTATGGAGAAATATTTCTTAGCGTGCGGACGCAGTGAAGTCTTACCCGACCCTCTAGGGTGGGACTGTCAATGAGAACAGTGATGTTTTGAAAGAGAACAGTGACGGTAGAGTTACGGTAATACTGACGTATCCTTAATCCGAATTCTAGACGGTTTGTATCCTTTTTGTTTCTTTTGTTGCTGTAATGCCGTGGTCACGGACGTTATTTTGATTTGTGCAATGTACCATTTTGGGAAAGCTTGAGAGCTAGACGTCTGTTTAGGATATCCTACTTTGTTGCAGAAGGATCTCGGTCATGCCAACGTATCCTACGGAGCCTATAGCTATTGGGGTAGCTTAAGGTCTGTGCCGTAGATATTCTTGTGGATTAGATAGTGAAATGCAGGCTAGGTGAAACGAATTCAGATAAAGGTCAACCTAGGTAGACTTTAGAATAGGTTGGCCTGTCCCGTAGCGTAGCATAGGATCTGAAAGCCTACCTCTAGCTAATACCTAACCCATGCTTAGGCTAGGAGAGCGGATCCTGGGCACACTTGTTTCCTATAGGCTTTTTTTTATATGATTACATGACACAGAAGGCGGTACCTGAATTGATATTTAGCCTATGCATTACCTAGGCTACCGGCTGTAGCTTAGTAGTAGTTAGGCTAGCTAGCCTATAGTACTTTAGAGTTTGGAAGCTAGGCACACTAATGTGGCATAGGCTTAGTTCCAGTAGAGGTTATGTCACATATAGCTGGTTGAATAGGCAAACTCGTGCAGCTTGGTGGTCCAATTATTTCCATTTAGGTCAAAATTTGAGTCAAGATAGCCTTCTGAAGGTTTATAGCTAGCTAGTACCTAGCTAAGGCTAACCTTGATAGTCTTATTATGCTTAGCGTAGGCATTCTGCCTAACCTGAATTACCTATCCTAAGCTGCTCAGTTTTGCCTGCTTGGGGCTTCATTTCTTTGACCCATAACCTCCTTCCATTACCCAGGATGCAACCGCTGCAGTTGTATGTATAGCTATTTTGTGCAAATAATGATCAGAAACATCTTGTGTAATTTTTTTGGCTGGTTACTTTTTTGGTGGGAAAGGATTTCTTGTATTATTAATATTCAGAAAATGAACCCTATTCATATGGAAGAAGCCCACAGGGTGCACTGTAGGCATTACTAAAGGTTCTTCGACCTCTAGCTGCAACCCCAACCCCTTTCATTCCTTTTACAATACCTCCATTCATATTTCTTCCATCTTGCTAACCATTCTCTCATAACTAGTATTGTTTTATGGTGCAACTGTGTGATTTTCCTCCAGTTACCACACCTTTCAATCCTACCTACTATCAATTTCTTTTCCAGCACTTGGCCTTTGGCCTAAACTATATTCCATTTCATTCCACAGGGGCCACTGACTTGAAATTCAAGCTTCCTAAGAATATGGTGCTTATTAGGAAGTAAAAGAAGGTGGAGGGAAATACAGAAAGAAGAGATCTCTTATTAGAAAATAAATTGATGAATTAATAAATACATATGTATTAAATTCAAGGAGAATATCAATAGGATAGTAATGCATTACATCTTCACTTGAAATTTTAAAGTTCCAATTGCATGACATCCTCAGGGAGACTTCCATAGTCCACCTGAAGGTGTCATACAGTTGTAATTTGTGAGTAAATGCTAAACAAGTGGTACATATATACCCAAGAAGTGACAAATATCTTAAACAAAGCTGAAATATCCATGATTCTGTTGAGTGTACATAGATGTTTTGAAGGAGATAGCAGAATGGACCTGAAATATTTGAAAGACTTGTGTAAAATATACAGATCGCCTGAAGATTAGCGACCCCTAACCTCTCCTGAAGAAAAGCGACCCCAATATTTTTCACCTGAAGATAAACAACCCCAGCTTGTTGGTGTCTCCAATCTTTAGGTGACTCACTTTAGCTCATAATATTATAGAAAAAAGGAGCAAAAAATATAGATATATATTCATTAAAAACTACTTTATTAAACATTTGTTAAAAACACAAATTTAGACAAACAATCAATAGTTGAAAAAGAAACCCACAAATTCACTTTGTAACTTGTTTACTTCTAAGTATTTACATTTATTTTTACTCCACAGTGTGGAGTAAAACTAAATGTAAATACTTAGAAGTAAACAATTTACAAAGTGAATTTGTGGGTTTCTTTTTCAATCTTCAGAAGAAAACTGAAAGAAGTTTTTGTTTGGTTAATCAATAGTTAATTAAAAGCGTATTGTCTTGCAATTTTAGTACAAAAATAATCAAACCTACTGTAACCCCTGTGGCTAGCACGCGCAGCACAATATTACCTCTTGCCAGAACATACTGAGCTTGCCAAGAATCTTTAAATATGCGGATAAGGCGCAAAGCGCAGTTTCGCCACGGCCTTACTGTAACCCCTGTTAATTCCTCACCTTAAGAAAAGCGACCCTAGCGTGTGTTGGGGTCGCTTTTCTTCAGGTGATCCAAATATACAAAGATAATTTTATAGATTTTTCTTAATTGCTTATAAAGCTATAGGCATCATATCAAAGCTGTAGGCTTTATTTGTCATAAACACATGTCTGCATTACTGATGAGTGATAGCTTAGACTTTATTTGCCCAGTGGTTTTTATATTTTATGTTTATTATTATTTATATAGTTGTGCTTTTGCTGTGGAAATTACCATTTCTGTTCTCATGTTATGCTAGTTTTGTTTAAATTTTCCTTGTAGGCCATTACCAGAATGTCTTGTTTACAGTATTATGCTGAAGTTGTTAAACATTATTTGCTCTGTCCTGTTGGTCCTTATCTTCATTGCTCTCTGCTTCTTATTCTTTATCCTCCAGTTGGGCTCTTTCTTTTTAGGTATCCGACTTTTTCATGCTACCCTCCACCAGTTTTCATTTCTCATTTAGAAAAAATCTTACGGCAAACCCTGTGAGCATCTAGAATTGCGATTTGTTGGTCTTGTTAAATAATTTTGTAACAATGATATTGGAGTAAAAGTAAAGATTATTGATTACCACCATAGCTGCAGTACTAAACAAACAAACAATGTTGCAGCAAAATAATCATTGGTGAATGAATTTGTTAGAGAATTCATGTTTAGCGTGTTAATGTTAACCCATATTTAAATGAAACCCCACTGTACAATATCCATCGGATGGTAGATGTTTCTTGCACATGTCAATTTTACACTACCATAGGTTCTCCTCTGCTTGAAATTTGCTCTTAATGGGGCAATATATCAGATATGTGTGTTTCAGATGTGCCAAAGCTTTGTAAGCTTCCAAAAGTATAAGCTATAAGTTGTAACAGAGTTTGATATCTGACTAACATATTCATAACTGGGGGAAGTACCAGTGATGCTACTGCTGGCATTCGCTTGGGATATGTAATGTAATTTTAATTAAGGAAACTGCATGTAATCCCAAAGGTTCAGGAACTGGACACTGCATGACTGCACAATATTTCAGATGTGTTATCTTTTCTAACCATTGTCAGGCTGTATTATTTCAGCTGTGGTATCATTTCTTACCATTGTCAGGTTGCATTATTTGATGTTTAATTTGCCTCATTTGAGAGCTCTGTTTCATCATCACCTAGTTGCATCAATCAAGGTGTTTTCTGCTTCATCACTGTGAGGTTGCATCATTTGAGCTCCATCATCACTGCCAGGTTGCCTTGTATGAGATGTTTTCTGCCTCATCATTTCCAAGTTTCCTTAGTTGTGATGTTTGTCTCATCACTGCCAGCGGCTTCATTTGAGATGTCTGTCTTATCACTGCCAGGTTTCAATTTGAGGGATGTTTTGTGGCATTTTCAAGGTTGTCTCTTGCTAGTTGAAAATTCCAGAATATGATTGAGCTCTGGTTAAAGTCATTTATCACACTAAAGTTTTAATGTTCTTCTCTATCAGCATGTTTCCTGTTGATTATGACTTCATAATGGTGCCATTTTCAGAATATTTTGTCTTAGAAAGCATCATCCACAGATGTCCAGGCTTTAGAGACTGTTTGATATGTTGACAGTTGTGCAAACGTTGTATAAAAATGAGCATGTTTATATGAGATTGCAGTAAACATAGGTAATCACAGCAATACCTTAAGTAAAAATTAATTGAAACTTCAATCTTCTTCCTCATAAACAACTTTGTAGCCTGAAAACCAAGTGGTTCATATTTTTGACTGAATGCAGAAGTCTAAAAAATTGTCTTATGAGCTATCTTACAAAGGCTGTTATCCTATCCTTTTGACTACTAGCAGATTACACTTGGTTGTACATATTAAAGTAAAGACATTAGAACTGGAACTTTTTGCTTGTGCTATGTAGATTTATTTAGCCAGTAAACCAGTGTTATTTGACTGGTATACTGTTAATTGTTTGTGTTACAACCATTGTTTGATAACTATTTTTATCTAAAACTTGAAAATAAGTCTGATATAATGTTAAAATGCATAGTACTGTTTAGGCTCCAGC
This sequence comes from Macrobrachium nipponense, assembly GCF_015104395.2. Taxonomy (NCBI): domain Eukaryota; kingdom Metazoa; phylum Arthropoda; class Malacostraca; order Decapoda; family Palaemonidae; genus Macrobrachium; species Macrobrachium nipponense. Next base: position 22,135,632 of record NC_061110.1, on the reverse strand, counting down.
AGAGAAATAAAGCGTGAAAATCATCACTGTTGCCACACCATCATGGGAATGCATAGCTTACTGCTGGATCAGGTCATGAACTTTCAAATAGCAGTTTCAACGCTTTTCAGATTCTACAGGCGCAGTTTGATATTTCATGGGATCAGCACTTAGTATACATACCAAGAACACTAATATACACATAGTTTGAATTATACAACTTCCCCAGTAATTATATAATCAGCTATATAATTACTGGGTAAGTATAATTAAAACGTTAATTATACTTACCCAGTAAAAATGTCATTTTTAAAGAAGGCCTAAAACCTAAAACAGATACCTCCGTAATTGGTGATTAATATCTGCACTCACCCAAGTTTCAATAAGATTATGAGAATTAACCTGCTCAAGAGTTCTGCTTACGTAGGATACATACCAAAAGAAGCAGCTTATTTATTTGGTATATACATAACTGCACTAATAAGTTATTGTCCTTACTCTAACAAGGAAAGGATTGTTTGAAAGTTTCAACTTATAAATCAGTTGAATGGGTCAAGATATTTACCATTGCAGATAGATAATTTATTCTCAAGAACAGGCCTAAGGTATCTTAGGCATGTAGTTGATCATAGGGAGACAACTGTCCGTAAAGCAATCACGATTCCAGTATGTTTTGGACTAATTACGGCCTGCTCATGCTGATAGAAGAAGTTAGTACTATTGCTATTTTTATTGCAGAACTGCATATTTGATGCCATGTCGCAAAATAAGGATCCTCATATTGGAAAGTGATTGTAGGTGTAACACCCGAGGAACATTCATTGTAGTAGTGAAATTCCTTTTAATGGCACATTTCCCAAATGCTTTGTAATATGATATTGCTTTTACAGAGTTTTCAACTGTCATTTCAGCCTAACTGATTGAGGAGTGATGTTGAGAAAACTCAATATTATGCAGTTCTGCCCTGCGTTGGGGGTTTTTGATGAGGCCATTTCATTACGTCATGGCTCATCCTGTCTGGAAACTTGTTTAGCTTATATTTAAATTTGTGTCGAGTTATTTATGATAATTAAGTCGAAGCACTGTGAGCAATTGTGTAAAGTAGAGACTGTGAGAGCAAATTTGGGCTGTTTTATGGTATAAAATACTGCAATATTAATTTTTATAAACTAGGTCTACGGTTATGATGGAATAGAAGGGCAGAAGTTTTGGGTTTGATAGGTCTGATGTTAGGATTGGGCCTTTGATTTTATAGCTGTATGGAACTTCCAGTACTATTCATTGTTATACAATACACGACGCCAAATTTCATTGCTTTTAGTCTTGCATTGTATGGGAGGTCATGCATCTTTAAGTTTCATTTGTGGCCATAATTAGCTTGGTTGAGAGAGCCTATTGGTGGGCAGTTGTCATTAATTGGTTTTATTAGAATTGTTCGTATGTGCAGTGTTTTGTTACTTTTCTCTCTTTGGAAAAGATGTGTCTATGGCAACCTACTTAAATCAGTATAGGCTTAATTTACGAGTCTTTCAACGTGGCAGGAACTGAGCCAAGTCGTCAGACTTCTCAGTTCCAAAGGTCTTTTATTTTTCACAGTGTTGGGATGTGGAAGTCGTCGAGGATATTGTACAATTAGAACGTCAAAAGTTCAAGCGGAGATGCAGTGCTTTACTGCCTACTTCCCTAAAACAATTCACCCTGTGCAATAGTTGACTAGTTTGTTTTTATTTGTTATTTATTCTTTTCTAACAACTTGCCGCCTCCTTCTGTATTTCCTCCTATCTCGTGTAACTTCTTTCAAAAGAGCACTATAATTATTCTTCGGAAGTCTAAATTTCTAGTCAGTGGCCCCTGTAGGCTTGTTCCTTATGAATAGGAGTTTATCGTCTGAGAAATAATAGCAATATGTGATTAAGTGTGTAAGCCTTTAGTTGGGTGGGAGATCATTATTGGTTAAATGTTTGGTTATTGCCTTCTCTGTGACTTTTTCAACTTCTCCAATGAGGTGAGATGTTTGAGAAGTAGGTGATATGGTTTTTGCTGGTGTTCTATATCGCTGGGCAAGTGATGCCAGATTTTGACATATACGTATTTATATATATTTGTCATTAGTATTTTTTTGGAACCCTCGCGCTACTGGAGATGCTGCAGATGATTTTCTGTAGTTTCTTTTAACCTGACTCCAAAAAGATTGCAGGGAAGTTGTTCGGTTAAACTGCTGAATCCGTTCTGAAGGATATATATGCCCTGCTCAGTTATTTCTTGCTTGAAGTTAGCACAGTATTCTGCATGGCCACTTACGTCAAAGAATGTGCATTGTGGGATCATCCATTTTGTAGAATGTATTCCACAGACAGATAGGCAATGTATTCCGTTAAAGTCAACACCATCATATGATATTTGAAAATAGGACGCTGTCAGTGAAAGGGGACACAACCCCTTCAAGAGTTCTCAGTGACTGATCAGTCGTCTTCAAGAGTTTTTCTCGTTGGTGGAAAACAGGAGACCCTCACCTTGAAATGTGTTCGTTGTCGGAAATGCTTTGAATGAATGAGGTGACGGGATAACGTACACCATTTTATGTATTAAATGTGTGATAAATTTGACATAAACTTGAGTTGAAAGTGAAGATGCCATGAATAATCACCTGCAATGCAGCATAAGGTGAATATCGCAACTTGTTAAAAAAAAATACTTTACTAGTTTCCCCATGGTGTGATTGCTGACTCACTCACCTTTATGTAGTCGTTGTTAAATTGTTAAAAACTATGACTCTTGGCATTAGTTAGATTATGCTAATTCAGGTATTCGCAGGCCATCAGCAGTGTTGCCATATTTGATATGGATGATTGCCCAGAGTAGGAGGTTATGGGCGTCTCGTTTTGAATGTCAGAATTCGGACAGTGTGTTCCGATGGTTCATCTTTAACGTCGCCCACCCGGCATTTCGGAGCATACTCGAGAGGTTTTGGTACGGGCCAAGATGTGCCCGATATTTGTTTTATGCGGTTTTTCTCCCGTTCATATTTTTAACGTCCTGGGACGTGTCTGGACGTCGGTTGGTTACCTCTCTCTCTCTCTCTCTCTCTCTCTCTCTCTCTCTCTCTCTCTCTCTCTCTCAAACAGCACAGAAATAGTTGTGTTCGTATGGTTCAAGATTTTCTCTCTCTCTCTCTCTCTCTCTCTCTCTCTTGCGGGCAGCAGGGCTTCAGGTGCTCCTCTCTATCTCTTTCTCTTTCTGTTGTGCTTGCTTGTTTGAATTGCATGTCTGTTAATTTTTCCCATTTTATGTTCGTATCGACCTACAATTTTTGTAGGCTTGAACAGTACAGAAATTCTCATTTGAAAACGCATCAGTGAGTAGTCATGGACCGTTCTATAATATGATGTATGCTTTATCCCGTCCGTCCAAACTTCATCTTTATTTCGCCAAAAATTTGAGTGAGCCTCGATTCCATATTCATCCATCCCCTCCCCGCCTCCATAATGTGGGTCAGGATTTAGTTGTGTGTGGACCCCGATCCCGTGAGGTGAGGTGTTGTTCTATTTGCTTTAACAAAGAGGAGGGAATGGCCAAGAAATAAAGAAGAGAGAATGGGAACTTGGTCTATAGGAGGATGAGAATGGGAAACTTGCTCTTAAAAAGAGAGAATGGGAAACTTGCTCTTAAAAAGAGAGAATGGGAAACTTGCTCTTAAAAAGAGAGAATGGGAAACTTGCTCTTAAAAAGAGAGAATGGGAAACTTGCTCTTAAAAAGAGAGAATGGGAACTTGGTCTATAGGAGGAGGAGAATGGGAAACTTGCTCTTAAAAAGAGAGAATGGGAAACTTGGTCTAAGAGTCTAAGAAAGGGAGAATGGGAAACTTGCTCTGAAGGAGAGAGACAATGGGAGACACGAGAACCTTGGTCTTCCGTCGTGGCGCCAGAGAGAACAAGAGCTACTATGAAAAGTTCCTGTAATGTTCTTAATTTCTATTTTAGTTTTATTTTTTGTTCAAAGGAACATTATCATGCCTGGGAAAATTCTCTGAGAGCTGCTATATTTGGAAAGGATTTTTTTTTTTTTAGAGTTCCTCATTGGACAAGTTGGTTGTGTACTCGTCTATCAATCTGGTAGCCCAAGTTCGCTCCCCGGTGCTGCTAGTATGGAACCAGATGAATTTATTTCTGGTGATTAGGAATTCATTTCTCGATATAATGTAGTTCAGATCCCACAATAAGCTGTAGGCCCCGTTGCTAAGTAACCAATTGCTTCGTAGCCACGTAAATAATAATGCAATCCTTCTGACCAGCCCTAGGAGAGTTGTTAATAAGCTCAGTGTCAGGTTAAACTAAGATATACCCGACTTTTACGGGGTTACCGAAAGGTTTTATGTACTCAATGCCAAGTGTAGGTTTCATTGATTTGTTTCAGAAAGTTTTAGTTGGCTAGTAGACTTGTGAGCTAAAATGATCCTGACATTTTGAGGAAATGTTTCGTAAATATTTAGTGCTGTATTTCGTAGCGCTGTTCGGAAATGTATTTATATATGTGATTTGTATTTAATATTCTTAAAGCATTGAAAATGTTCATTCATCTCTATTTTGTATGTTAGTCAAAGCGTAAATTTGTCTGTGTTTTATGATTGCTTAAAAGCTGAACATTCTATTTGATATTTTTGTCCTTCGTATGGTGAGACTGGAAGAGAGCAACGTCCAGAATGTCTCCCCTTCCCTGGAAGTTCGGATTGTGGTGGAACTGGAAGACTTCCTGACTGACGCCCTTCTCTTTTTATTATTGTCAGCTGTGATGTTTTGTGAAGGTGGTGTTCCTCCCCATTGTTCCTCGCAGCTACTCTATTTATCTGCTATTCAATCTACCCTAGATATTAATTTCCACACCTTTCTTTCTTGCGTTGAGGATGTAATTACACGCACACACAAACATATATATAGTATATATTATATATATATATATATATCATATAATATTTATATATATATATATATATATATATATATATATATAATATATATCAAATGCAAGCTTTATTGAAAGAGTCAGGTGACAGCAAGTAATTAAGTCTAAATGTGCAAATCATGGAGTTGAGGATGTTAATTAACACACACACACACACACACATATATATATATATCAAAACGCAAGCTTTATTGGTAGATTCGGGTAACAACAAGTGATTAAGCCTCTAAATTTGCAAATCAAGGAGAAATAAAGCTGGATATGGTCAAGGTAATGAAAACAGTCTTTCAACATCTGAGGGAACAGATGCTAAATTAAATACAGTGTCTATATAAAAGACCGTAGCACTTTTGAAAAGGCTTGCCTGACATCAACAGATTGCCATCACCAAGACCAGCTGCTCCTCGTTTCTTTACACAGACTGGGAGATATTGTGATCTTTCCTCTTTTGCTAAATCTCCACGTCATCTAATTTCCAGTTATTCCTATTTTCCCATCATCTGATTTGCTGACTACTGTGTTCTCCGCATCATTCCGATTCCCAGTTCCCGTATTGTTCACATCATCTGATTTGTTATTCCCGCGTTCTCCTCATCACCCGGCTATCAATTTCTCAATCAGCTGCTCTCTCTCTCTCTCTCTCTCTCTCTCTCTCTCTCTCTCTCTCTCTCTCTCTCTCTCTCTCTCAAACATCTATTGCTCTAACTTTGGCCAAAGAGAAGTGACGAATTTACGGCTCGTCTGTATGCCCTAAGAAAGATGAGGTCGAAGAAATTTGGCTAGAAAAGGGGTATAAAATATAAACCATTTTTATCATTGTACGTTTTCGTCTTTTACGTGTTCATACATTTCCTTTGCAACCTTTTATTTTCATATATACCAAAAACAGCTGGAACTGGGGTTTATATATATGAAAATTGTCTGGGGAATTAAAAGCGTTGGTTAGTCCTAAATTAAGTAGTAATTTGTATAGTAAGGGGAAATAGATTGGACGAATCGGGGGAAACCGGAATTGAATGTAGAATTCAGAACGCGTCTACGCAAAGAAAGTCATTTGGAACGATCGGTACGGAAATTGCAGCTCGAATTTTTCCTTCACGAGGAACGCTTTGGCTACAGCATTCACATATTTGGATATATACCCCTCTGATGCACAGCTTGACGCACCATTGCCTTTCTTTCCTCAGGTAAATGCATCATTTACGTCTTGGTAAATTTATTTATTGTAATACATAGAAAGTAAATTTGCCTTTTCCATCTTTCCCCCTTCCACACTGAGGGACCTGGGGCAACCTGAACGAGCTGTCAGGTCTAAAGGCCCCCATACACTGAACGATTGTCGTTATCGACCCACACACACACACTACTCAGACAGTCTGAACGATTTCCGCACCGATTTCAGTCTGAACAAAGATTTTGTCTCGAGAAGACATGGCAGCATCTCTAGAAGAGACGCGGGCGATAGCCTTATACAGACAGATAAACCCATACATTGAACGACCTGTGTATGACAGCCATAAGTCGCAAGCCAGCAACCTGGTCGTGACAGATTCCCGCTGAGATCGTTCAGACATGAAGCTCCGCCTTTTAGCATTCAGACAAGCCCATACACAGTATTTTTGTGAACGATACAGACAGTCGTTCAGACAATCGTTCAGTGTATGGGGGCCTTAAGGTCTGTAGTATTCACTGACAGCCTCTTGTCTTTCATTTATTTTCACAGCGTCACAGCATACAGTGACTACCAACTCTCTCACTCTTCTCCCATTCATAAAGTGTAATTACCTTATATTGTAACCTCGTCATATTTTAAGTCTTTTCCCCTGACCTAGTATTAAATAAGGGAGCCAGTTATTCGCCACATCCAGCATCTAGCACCAGAGCTCCCCTTCTGCCATTCCTATTCTGGTGTCGCCATTATAATGTAGCATCACATAAACCCGCTGACCTTTTGTGCGGTTGTTTTTAATCTGACCCCCTACTGTCTGTCACCTTCACAACCGTGCCATGGGCATTGATCTCTCTCGGCTATTTTAATCTGTTCATAAAATATGGTTATCATTGATGTACAATGATGGTTATACTATCAAATCGTGTTCATTATCTTTTATCCATATATGTTTTTTTTTTCGCAGCGTGAGTTAAGTACGGTGTCTTTATAACCATTAAACTATTTGCCAGTAGATATGAAGGTTAGAGACAAAGCAGTCTGTGCCAGAATTTAACGTCTTGATCATAAAGCCTAGACTGACCTCCTCTCCCCCTGCTTCATTGTAAAAATTTTCACAACAATCGCTGCTTTGTCAGTGTAAACAGAGGGTCATCATCAGCTCCATTTATTCGTTGCATGCGACGCCTTTCTTCCCAGATAAGAACTTTTCTTTGTACCACTATAGTACCACTTTGTGAATATATCATCATCTAGGTGTTCGTATCTTCTCTCTGCCCAGAAGCGTAGGATGCATTGACTATTTCAACCAAGTAGTCCTAACCTGTGTGCATGACCAAAAACCTCAGGTCATTGATTCATTTTGTCTTGTAGGGCGTCGTTATCGTCATCTTCCCTTGAAAGCCTTTTTTTTCTATGCTGTGTTACTCTGATGAGACACCTGAAGAACGTCTCGATTGCACACCCAGAAATGATCAACCTTCCATTCTAACATTCTAACAAAGAAAGTTGAGAAGTCTGTATGATGTACTACATACATTCCACTTTGCTCTCTTCGAGGCACATCCGTCCTTTTTATCAAGCTTTTGCTAGACCCCAGCTGCCTTTCTTATTTCACATATTGAGCGAAGCGCCCCAGTGGCGTGGTTGGTATGGCATTGGCGTCTCACCTCGGTGGTCGCGAGTTCGATTCTCGGCCATTCCATTGAGGAGTGAGAGATGTGTATTTCTGGTGATAGAGGTTCACTCTTGACGTGGTTCGGAAGTCACGTCAAGCCGTTGGTCCCGTTGCTGGATAACCGCTGGTTCCATGCAACGTCAAAACACCATATAAACAAACAAACAAACATATTGAGGGATTCACGGCTGGGCTTTTTGTACCTTCCGACAATTTGACAGTTGACTGTACAAGTCTGCCAGTACTATTCCCTCCTTCTTCCTTCTTACTTCCCACCCTCTTCTCAACTGTTTCATAGCGCAACTGCTTTGAGGTTTTCCTCCTGTTACACCTTTCAAACCTGTCTACTCTCATTTTTTTCCGTTCAGCGCTGAATGACCTCATAGGTCCCAGTGCTTGACCTTTGGCCTAAATTATATATTCCATTCCATTCCACCAGTGCGTTTCCTCATTCATCCGCTATTCATCCCGACGGCCATTCACCCTTATAACCCAATTCTTGCCGTCATTCCGTTTCAAATTCCTCTCATTGCTGACATCTTGATAGTCGGCAATCTCGGCAGCATTTGTTTATCGCATAATCAGTGGTATCGTACGAAAATAGTTGCTATTTCACGCACATCATGTTAGGAATTGTTAATTACATTGTGGCATTCCCTAGAGAGGTTGACGTCTGTGATGAAATTTGATGTTTGACCTCTTGGTACATTGCCAGGTATATACGTACAATTACAGTTGTGTATATAAGTATTTTTATGACTTATTTCTCATTTCTGACTGTTTTACACGAAAATGTATGCACATTCTAAATTCATAGTTTTAATTCTTCTGTAGAGGATATATATCAGTTTTTACCAAATATAAATTTTTACCATAGTTTTGAAATAATTTATTTTATTTATTCAGTTCATAAATTCACTGATATACATTTCAAACCAAATTCATTACAGCGCTGAATAATCCTTTGGATTCCAGTGCTTGGCTTCAAGCCTACATTCCATATTCCATTCCATTCCTGTTAGGAATTGCAGGAGGTTTCATGTTCTTCCAGATTTGTCATGGTTCTCTACGGATAAATAGAGAGGAGGTAAAAAAATGTAACAAAAGGATCACTTACATGACCATAGTCTATACACTATTTAGAAAGAAGAAAAATATATTATCTGACGTTATCACAACTTGACGTGTTTGCAAATGTAAGAAACGTTACCTCACGCAAAAATATGGGGTTGCTAAAAAATGTTTTTACGAATCCCCATACTTTTCCGGGTAGTTTCCATATTATTCATATTTTGTTAACTGCTTATGTTGTGTTGGGTATCTGGCATCAGTTTCTGTCATCTCTCATTTGTACATTTTTCAAAGTGAAATTTAATGGTGGAATTTTCGTAGTCTATTATCGTAGAATATTTTGCACACAGTGAGAGAGAGAGAGAGAGAGAGAGAGAGAGAGAGAGAGAGAGAGAGAGAGAGAGAGAGAGAGAGAGAGATAAGTATAACTGAGTTTAACCAGACCACTGAGCTGGTTAGCAGCTCTCCTAGGGCTGGTCCGAAGGATTAAATATTCTTACGTGGCTAGAACCCAATTGGTTACCTAGCACCGGGACTAACAGCTTATTGTGGGATTCGAACCACATTATATCGAGAAATGAATTTCTGATCACCAGAAATACATTCTTCTGATTCCACATTGGCGGAGAGAGAGAGAGAGAGAGAGAGAGAGAATGATCAGAAACCAAAATTTTATGTTACGGCATAATTGGCATACTCTGACAGAGGATTTTTTATAGTTGAGGAAGTCTAATGCTTTTGGTGCTCTGGAAACGATTCATACTATTTGAACTGTCAAAGGTTGGAGTGACCTTTGCACCTAATTGGACTGCCGATACTTTTTGCGTGGCGCTTAATTAGGTTAATTGAATCTTGTGATATTGAATGGAATCTCTCTCTCTCTCTCTTTATAACCCGGGAATTGAATGCACGAATGTGCTTCGCTTGTAACATAAGAGCGTAAACTTTGGTGATTGTGAAGGAGCACAGAATGCGCGCGTACTTTCCATTCAGTCATTTGAATTTGGATATGATGAGTCACTGTTTTGAGAGCCTTCAGGGATAATGTTTTGTGTGTCATGTTTCTCATTTATTTGTCATGTTTCTCAATTCTTTCGGCGAGAGGGAAGTGAATGATTCTTGTCTTCCGGGCTGCAATAGGGGAGACGCCCTTAGCTCTCACATATACACCAAACATGTGGGATGAAGTAGATGTGTAGACGGTTTCCTCAAAATCCAGCATATCTCTTGAGCTAAATTCCCAATGGTGGACCTGGTGTTAGTCGGTTGTTGTGGCGAGAGGGAACTATGAATATAGTGATTATATTTATATACTTAATTTGTTCCTCCAAAATGCATACAATCAAAACTGGAGAAGCTTCGCCCCATCGGGGTGAAATCGTTCTCTCCCTCCCGGGAAACTTTCTCTAATGGAGGGGGGTGGGGGGAATTATTACGGTAGACGTATTTTTGTTTGGGCGGTGGAGGGGGACGGAGTGGAGAAGATAGCGTCGTTTGCTTCTGCTTGGGAGAGGTCCCTTGGGACGGGTGGGGGAGGTGAAGGAGGAGGAGGAGGCTATGGTGATAGGAAGATAGGGCCCGAATCGAGAGTCAGAACCTAGGGCCATGGTCGGAAATTTCCAGATACGACAAGGCTCAAGAAGGGAACTTGTTGAGGTAGGGAGGAGAAGGAGGAGGAGGAGTAGGAGAGGGGAGGAGGAGGAGGAGGAGGAAGGGTCGACTGCACGTAGGGAAAAGGTATAGTAGTGTCTCCCTTCTTCCTGCTCCACCGCGTCTGTCTAGATAGCACTCGTCGGAGAGAGAGAGAGAGAGAGAGAGAGAGAAATATTGGTAGGTATGTTTCCTTTCACGGAACAGGAGCATGTCATGGGCTAGTACTAAGGGTTTTTCTTTCATTCTCTCATTTTTGCAATATTTTTCCTTCGTGGATTTTGCTTTTATAATCTTGCTGGGAAGAGACGAGAAATTTCAGTGAGTGGAGAAAGTCATGATTCATGCCGACATTAGGAGTGGTGAATATCAAGTACATTATGTAAGGCCTGTTTCGTACGGAGCAATCCATACTTTCTGTAGTACCATCTTTGGCTGTAGGGTAGCGAAGGGGAAGTACGGATGTCGACTGACAGTCTGTTTTTCGCGAACGTTTTGAGATGGGAATCGGTCTGCCTTGTTACTGTGATATCATGGCAAAGGATATCTTATATTTCATTATCGAACTAGTGTTTATTTTTACATTCTTTATTTTTATCCAGAAACTGGTATCCGTTTTGAAAGCAGACTTCTTCCCAAACTGAGAGAGAGAGAGAGACCATGTCTGTATTATTTTGTTTGAAAGCTCTGTGAAATGATAAAACATATATTTTTGTTACTGTCTTGAAAGCTCGTGAGCATGCATTGTAGAACGTTTCTAATTATTTATGAAACGGAAATGGTGTAGTACTTGTTGTGTTGCCCATTTTGAAAGCCAGCTAAGAACGAGACCCTTGATTGGTTTGAAACCTTCTGACTGAATTCATTACTAATAAAAGTAAAAAAAAAAAGAAAAAAAAGTAAGTTCCCTCTCTATTTTCAGCTCTCGAGCGCAGACGTTAATTGCCTGTTAGAGCAAGGTCACGGAGACCATTACAGGTTTTTCCGCTCCCGCTCAGCGCTGGGCTGTTGGTGTCCTCAAAGTTCTCTCGCCGGAGTTTTAACGATATGAATGAAAGTTGGAAATAAAATCTGTTGCGTTTGAGCTATCAAAGGAGCTGTCTGGAGTCCGCCGTCCTCCCGCAGTATTTCAATTCCCTTCGTGATTTCCCTTTTTGTTTAGTCGTTGCTGTGTACGTAGGCCGAGGGGGATGTGGAGTCGCGCTTGGTTATTGATTTGCTCGCATCATACCTCATCGTATATTCCTCTCTCTCTCTCTCTCTCTCTCTCTCTCTCTCTCTCTCTCTCTCTCTCTCTCTCTCTCTCTCTCTCTCTCTCAGTCCAAAAATGAATGGGAAGCTTGTGTTTTGTGTAAACAAGCGAATGGTTGGTGTGATACTGATATGGAAATCATTTGGTTAATGTTTTTGTTGTTGTTTGTGCTTTTATTTGTTAATTGATGAAAGGGAACTGCAGAGAACGAGGTTTAAGCTTTTGAAATGAAATGGGAAGGGATATATAGGTGTAGCTGGTCTTACGTAGCAGTGGTTGAGTGTTACAAATGTTTGAGCATGTTACAAAGGTCCCCATAAATATATATGAAGTCAAGTCGTAAGAAAAGTGGTTGAGAAAGACTATACTCGGTTTTTTTTCCATCTGTCCACCCGCCTGTGGTGTTTGCGTATGGTAACAAAGCGTCACCGGGCTTGAAGATAGTTAAATTTAGCTTACATTCAACAATAATAACAACATCCTACTTCGAATATTGACGGTGTAATTCGCTTACAGAAAATTATGAAAGCACTTTTCAGTTGCAAATGTACACCCAGATATCCTTTTATTTACCTAAAACTTACACATAGCGTAACTATCTAAAGCTCGGGACGCAGTGTTACCATAAGCAAACACCACAGGCGGGTGGACAGATGGAAAAAAAACATAGTATAGTCATTGGCTCATAGGGGTATTTTGGAAGGGAAGACATTTTGCTTAGAAAGTTATGCTTAGACAATTATTGAAAATTTCTAGTTTAAATTAATCAAGGGGATTGTAAAATTTAAGTGTATTACATTCTTCGCGGAGGTTTAGTGCCGTCATTGCATCTCACGCGGTGTACTGTAGGCATGTTTAAAGGGTTCTTCCAGCGTCACTTCGACCCTTCCTAAATGTCACTTAATGTAAGTGTGTGTTTTATCCCAGTTTGACCCTGTGGTTCTTCTTAACCTGGGAACGACAGCAATTTGCAGCGGAGGCGCCAGCCCTAGGGAAAATGAAAGAAAAAAAATTCAAATTATATTCGTTATTCTCTTAACAAGAGTGAGGAACTAATATTCAGAAGTTAATGAAAAAAAATGCAAAAGTATCACCTTATAACGTTACTTTCCTGGAGTCTATTACTCTCATTAGGCTTTGGGCTGACCATATTTTGTAATTATTTACCTCCATTCCTATCCATCGAAACCCCTTCTCTTTCTCCTTTTTTTTTATTTCCCTTTAAATCTGGGAAAGAATTTGACTCTGGATGGAAGGGGGGCGTGAAAGAAAGGACCAACTCTTAGAGGGGGTGTGGTCATGGAAAGGTTAGGAACCACTGCTGTAGAACCTTGTGCTTCAACATCTGTATCTGCTGGGTGTCTCCATCTCGCTGTCCAACTCCCTCTTGAGCGCTGAATTGCCTCAAAGGCCCCAGTGCTTGGCTTGACAGCCTAGATTTCATAATTTGAATCAGATAAAATCAAAACGTAATTCATTAATGGGTGCAAGGCAAGTTTTATGGATGTTTTGAGTCCATTACACATTAGTATTTATGTAATTGTAATAGCCACAATGCCCTCTTCAACTTCTCAAATTCTCGTGGTCAGGTCGGCAAGGTGACCTCGTCGTGATTATGGTATCGCGGGTTCGTTTCCCGCTACCGGACATCATGATTTTTGAAAAAAAAAAAATTTATGAAGTTGGAGCTCAAGGCTTTGTAGTGAGTGACAAGCTTATGCAAAACAGAGCAACGAATTTGAGAAGGTAAGAGGACGTTGTGGCTGTTACAATTTCAAATGTATCTGGTAAAAATGACCAGTAGATTCTCCATATGTATAATTGATGTTTTAATTCTGATAGGTATAGAAAAACTAGCACTGACAAGTCCCATGGGTGGTGACATAATTAATTTGGGCCAATTTTCCTAGATTTAGTAAAAAAAATATGTAAAATCACGTGATAAATGGGGTTTGATTATTCGTTTCTAATTTGGTATAAAATTTTAATTTCTATCCCGAAATTTAATAAGGTTCAAAGCTTAGTTATTTTCACACATTTTGTGTAGTGACAAACCACATGAAGGTATAAGTATATTATGTATTTTCTTGTCTCATAATAAAAAAAATTATGCTGTGGAATTCTGGTATTGTGGAATTTCATTGCTACCACCCGGTACGAAAACTGTAATGGAGATTGTTGTCACTAAATCTAAGGTATACTTCACCCATTGATTGTCAGCAGCAGGAGATTCTGCCACGAAAGTCGTGGGTGATCTTCTCATTTTTTCCCTTCAATGCAACCTGTGGCTAAACACAATTCTTGAGGGTGAGAGAAGGATAAAACTGTCCCTTGTGATAGAGAAGAAATTTATTGCAATTCATTCGTGGTAAAACTCGATATGCTTGTAGAATTAACACCTTGTGTGTCAAGTTCTACCGCCAGGGTCGGTGATCACAGTGTTGCACCAAATAAATTCAAGCGTGAATTGTCATTATATTTTTTAGTGGTGGAAATAAATTGTTGAATTGGTCGTTCCCAACTTATGAAGCGCAGTATGGTAGGATTATTACATTTTAGGGCCCCGCTTGCGTTGTAGTGTGTAGTTATGCCTGAAAATACCTCTGCTGATAGCTTTATAAAAAAAAAAAAGGGGGGGGGGGATTTCAGTTGTGCTAGCCACAGCTTTCGTGTCCAGCGGTAACATGTCAAAAAGAAAGTATTGGGAACCTCTCATTGACTGGGTTCTGGGAAGTTGGTGGTGGCCTGGTGGGCGACTCGTGTATGTGTGTGTTTCTCATTCTCATTTTCTTTCTATTTATATTTCTCAGCCCAAGACTTTTTTTTTTTAATTGATTGTGTTCCCGCGTTTGGTTGTTTTTATTATGTAGGGTGGTTCGTCCGTGTTTGAAAAAGTAATTCTTTTGGTTTTACGTATATTTTGGGACTAAGATTGATGCAAGATTTATTTTGGAAGTCTGGAAGCGTATTATGTTATTTTGTGCCGTACCAAGAAACAAACAGCAAGGGTTGGCCATTTAGAGTCAGTTTTCATGAAAAACAGAATACCCCTCGATTTGACAGTAACTGGAATTTCATCATTCAGTCCCATAGATTCTCCTGGAAAAAAAATGCTGAAAAGACAGGGACATAACTTACTTACAAGCAACACATGAACACTTCATTCATTCTGTAATGAACACGGTTTTATGAACGGTATCGGCAGGTCTCTTTGATCTCCCTTGGGCGTGGGCGGGGGATAGGGCGCTCAGGTTCCTGTCGGAAGTGGGCGTAGGCTTCTTCGGAGAAAGGCGAGCTTTGATTATGGCGCCATGACACGCAACGCCCATGCCTCATGTACACGCGGCTCCTTTCATTGGCTGGAAGAACGACGGTTTTAGACCTGATTCTGGAAAAAAAGATTTTGTCGTTGTTTTGTGCGGATGATTTGAATGGCTGTGTCACGGAGTTAATTTGTAAATGGGGTGTTTCCATGAAGACTTGGTTTTCATACCTTCATGTCACAGTTTGAATATGGTGTTCAGAATATAGTGTTTCTATGAAGACTTAGTTTTCATACCTTCATGTTGAATATGGTGTTTCTATGAAGGCTTCGTTTTCATACCTTCATGTCACTGTTTGAATATGGTGTTTCCCCGAAGACTTGATTTCCGTACCTGTATGTTACAACTTGAATATGGTGTTTCCACGAACACCCGGTTTCCATGCCTTCGTGTCACTGTTTGAATATGGTGTCAGGAACGGAAGTACGGTAAAACGAAATTCTCGTCTTTTGCCGACGAATTTGAGTTAGACGTTGTATTATTGTTAGATTTTCCCCAATGAGATTTGAATTAGGGCGTTTTACTGTTTTTTTTTCTCCTCTGAGAGGCACCTACTATTTTATACTTGTTTACTCACTACCATCCTCCTCCTTATACTTTTCAGTTAAAATTTTTTGCTAAATGAAGAGAGACCCCCTGCTGTAATTTTCTATGCTTTTGGCAGAATTGATTTTATGCTTAGATAGGAAAATCATGCAATCTTGTTTTTTTTTATGCCTGTCTCGATGTTTTTCCTGGATCCCGCAGATTCGAAGTAAGCTGTGATGCGTCTGGTAGGAGTGGTCATAGGCTTAGCTGTGGTATGAAGCCTGGGAATAATAGTACTTCATTCTCACACGCACGCAACGAAGATCGATTCTCCGTCCAAGGGGGGCTTAAGAGACGACCTCTCTCTCTCTCTCTCTCTCTCATAGCGCCTCAGTGGCGTGGTCGGTATAGTGCTGGCGTGCCACCTTAGTGGCTGCGAGTTCGACTCTCGGACATGCACTGAGGGGTGAGAGACGTGTATTCCTGGTGACAGAAGTTCACTCTCGACGTGGTTCGGAAGTCACGTAAAGTCCTTTGGTCCCGTTGCTGAATAACCACTGGTTCCATGCAACGTAAAAACACCATACTCTCTCTCTCTCTCTCTCTCTCTCTCTCTCTCTCTCTCTCTCTCTCTCTCTCTCTCTCTCTCTAGCATATCTTTCCCAGTACAACTGTTTAACCATTGTTGGAATTTTTAGGGTTTTTTGAAGGTTCCTGAAACTTATAAATTATCTCAGTGATCCATAAATCATTCCAGTTATTGTACCCTGGAACGCCTTTTGCATATTGCGTGTCCAGTTGTCGTTGGATTCGCACGTTACATGATTGAACTACTTAAATTTAGGACGGTCCTGCCAAGGAACTTGACATTCTCTTGACGCAAAAGATACAGTTTCGAGGATGAAGGGTTTTATAAATGATCACTGCGCCACTACGCTGGAATTTAAGAAAATGGAAGCCGCAAGTTTAGTGTCGGAATGTTTTGGATCTGGGCATTTTCGTTGGTAGTTTATCATCCAGAAAAGACATTCTAATAAATTTGTTATTGGGGCTCCCCTGTACTTGGAAATAAGTTAAGTATATCTTAGTTTAACCAGACCACTGAATTGGTTAGCAGCTCTCCTAGGGCTGGCCCGAAGGATTAGATATTTTTACGTGGCTGGGAACCAGTTGGTTACCTAGCAACGGGACCTACAGCTTATTGTGGGAGCCGAACCACATTATATCGAGAAATGAATTTCTAATCATAGAAATGGATTCCTCTGATTCCACGTTGGCGGAGGAATTGGGAATAAGGCCGGTGTGGTTTTTGTGTTCTTGGGAAACTCAAGTTGCAGGTCAAGATACCTATCTGTTAAGTTGTATTGATTTTGGAAACATTTCCCTGCAAGAACATTTTCATATGCATGTTTGGGGTTAGAGGTACTATTGAGGTTGTTGGGAACCCACTACTATATTAGTGTGTTTTTCTCAACAAAATGAAACCCCTTTTTATAAGCTTTCAGAATGGCTAACACCGTGGAATTTTACTTTATTTTTTTTATTTTTAATTGTTTTGTATAGGCTTGAGGCATTTTACATACGGACCCAAAAGTCATTTTAGAATGTCTTTCTGGTATCCTCCAATGAGAGACTAT
Source organism: Macrobrachium nipponense (assembly GCF_015104395.2). Taxonomy (NCBI): domain Eukaryota; kingdom Metazoa; phylum Arthropoda; class Malacostraca; order Decapoda; family Palaemonidae; genus Macrobrachium; species Macrobrachium nipponense. Next base: position 22,118,386 of record NC_061110.1, on the reverse strand, counting down.
GGCTATGTGAATATAACGACGTATGGTCATGAAATCACACTTTCCTTCATTACGGTAATTTGTTGTGACCTCAGATGATTTCCTAGACACTGTGTTGTGTGTAATGATGTAACTAGAAAAGAGCAGTACCTATAATAGGTGGAGGAAAGTCTCTCCTCCATCTACATGAAGTGAAACAGACTTAATGGCGTTACTGCTTCTACTACATTACCTTTGGGAAATGATTTCCATTCATTGATGTGACAAAGGAACACCACCACCTTCACTTACAGGTGCTTGCTGCCGTCAGTGCACCTCACGCGATGTTCTGTAGGCATTATTGAAGGGCGTTTGCAGACCCCTTCTGCCATAGGTGTTGCACCCACTTATTTCATATTCATCCGCCCTGCTATAAATCCATCTTACTGTCGATTTTCGCTAAATGTGACTTCTTTAGCGTGACTGTGGGGGGGGGGGGGGATTCGCTCAATTATACCTATGGGTCATTGTACTTCATTTTATTGATTTTTTTTGGATCTCTCTGGTGTCCTGTCCAATCACTGCAGCTACTCTGCAGTGTACTGAGGGCTGATGGCTGAAAGTGCCCCAGTGCTTGATTCTAGAGCCTAAATTTCATGATTCATTCATTTTATTATCAATTCCGAACTTCAGATAGTGGGCAGCATCTTTTAAGCGGTAAGATCTTATTGATGGTAATGTTTAGAACTACAAATTTCTTGCCTCTTCTTCAGAGGCATTCAGAGCAAGCCTTAGACTTTGTCGACCGTACCTTCTTTTTTTTTCATTCGATTGTAGAGCGTTGCATGCAAGCAGACAGAAATTCTGATGCAGCAATATATAGGTCAGCAGTGTGAGTCAGTTGCATGCATGCATGCATGCATGTATTCCGAACCGGTTGCTTTTGGGGGGAAATTTTCATTCAGTTCAAAGAGGTCTTGCAAACGTACGGCATTCGTCCACGTGGGGGGCGAAAATAAAACATTGTGGAGGTGTAATGAGAGAGAGAGAGAGAGAGAGAGAGAGAGAGAGAGAGAGAGAGAGAGAGGTAAGAGTAGGAGTTATTGTGAGTCGATTAAAGCGAACAACATGAGCAGCGAGAAGGTCAGGAGCGAGAGAGAGAGAGAGAGCGGCGGGCAAACACATACGAAGGAAACCAGGAGGGACCCTTTGCGGATGAAGAGGTACAGGTGAGGGGCGAGGGGATACCGAAGGTGGGAGTCACTGAGTGAGTCGCCCGTTGGGGGACGAGGCCAGTAGTAGCACAAGCCGTCACAGTCACAGCGTTTTAAAGGTAAAGAGCCACCAAACGTGATCACGAGGGAAAAAGAGAAGGAAAAAAAAAGGGGGGCACTGAAAGCCGACCTTCTCTTTTTTTCCCCTTCGCTCTTAGTCGCGCCTCCGTGTTCTCTGTCTCCCTCAGTCAGTCTTTCATGTCCCCTTTGGTGTCTCCCCTTTGCTTTGGGAAGTTGGCTGACGCGAGTGTCAGCACCAGTCATCGATCTGAATTGGAGCGTTTGAAATGTTCGCCCCTTTACTCTTGTGTGCTGGCGATGATGACGGTGGTTTCCCTTGAAATGGAGACATCCCCTCATTCCGCTGCTATACTTATAGACTGTCGGTCATAACCTTTGTCTTTGCTCCGAACCGGAATATAGTAGAACTTGCAGGTTTCATATGTGCCTATTGCGATATTTTCACGGAGATTTAGTGGTGTAGGTTATTCTACGTTGTGGGTCGGTTTCCTTTAAGCAGATTTGGAAGTTCCTTTAAGACGCTGCAAATGTCACTAGGTCTATTTGCCCTCAGATGACTTTACTGGGAAGAAAAAATTCTTTTCAATTTTTGTCTATGTGAACTTTTAAGTCTACTTTTGAAGCTATCGAATCGAAAGGTGTAGTTGATGGCTTAGATCCCGCAATGGACATCATGAGAATTTTCCGTGTATGTATTTATTGTTTTTCAACTGACGAAAACTTTTGAACAGTATAATGCAATAAAATGGTTTAGACATGGATAGGGAGTGTTCGTTTCTGTGATGATGATTCAGGTATCCGTAGCTTATACTTGTTTTTATTGCTTCACATTCCAGCTTGTAAGGTTTTCCTCATTCTTTCGTTTTGTTTGTATTCGTTTTCCCCCTTTCGGTTTATTTTTTTTTTAAATGTTCCCAGGATCTCATAATATTGAATGATACTGTCTGTAATTTGACAACCCGGGTGTCTTCCCAGTACCATTGAATGGTACTGTCTCCAATTGACCCGGGTGTCTTAGTTACACTGAAAGCGTCCTGTGTCCTTTTCAATGACCGTCTCCTCTGAAGAACTGAGCTAATGACGGAGATCATTGTCATTCATATCATCATCCCTTAGTGACACAGTTCGCTCTCTAGCTGTGCAAAAGAGCAGCCCTGTTGTTGATTTGTTACAAACGTATGTCTACAATGAGCTCTTCTCATCTTGAGTCGACTTCATTCAACTCTGTTTCTCAGAGGAAGGCTTCGGTGCTACGTGGCTTTCTGGCGTATGTTTGTGTGTCATTTATCAGAGACTGTTTTTCGCTCTACTACTTTTGTCTTCGCCAGCTTTCTTTCTTTTCGCTCACGGGCATTACGAATTTGGAAGCTTACTGTGAAAGTAGCGCCGTCATAGAAGAAGAAGAAAAAGAAGAAGAAAAGAATTTTATATGTGTTGAAAATAGGGCCGTTGTAACTCGAGCTTTGCTTCTCCATGGGACAGAAAAGCACACGCGACCTATCCGTGACATTAAAAAAAAAAGCTCTGATATTGAGTTGAAAAGAGTGAGGCGCCTGTGAAGGGAAAATGTCTCTCATAAATTTAGGTTCGGCGGCTTAGTCTGCCCTTTCGAGACGACAGCAGTTAGCGTTTAAAGAAATTTGCTGCGCTGAATTGCAACACTTATCTCACCACTTAACGCACTCTCTCTCTTACAGCAGTTGCATGCAACAGCTCAACTACTGTGTTTGTGTGCACGCGCAGAGAGAGAGAGAGAGAGAGAGAGAGAGAGAGAGAGAGAGAGAGAGAGAGAGACCTTGTATGATATTAGTGAGGATGTGTTCAAATGCTAATTGCTCTTGTATTTTTATGTGTCTTTGTGCGTCTAATCGTCGTATAGTCCTTTGTGTTGACAATATCCTTCAGTTAAAATAAAATTGTGTGTGCTCTCGTATTTATTACAATGTTCGTGGTGTTATCTCTCTCTCTCTCTCTCTCTCTCTCTCTCTCTCTCTCTCTCTCTCTCTCTCTCTCTCTCTCCAACAGGTTTTGCCCTCTCCAGCTCAGGTTTTTTTCCCTCTCGGGAACGTGCAGATGACCTGTTGCTAGGCACCTGTAGCCTAGTTCTGCTCGATGTTACAACTTCTCTTTTTATAAAGTAGATAGGCCTCGCCGACAAAAGTACTCCCCTTAGTGGGGTAAATGACTTCTTTGCACCTCATGCGGTGTACCGTAGGCATTGCTAAATGTTCTTCGTAACGTCCCTGCGGCCCCCAGCTGCAACCCGTTTTATTCCTTATACTGCACCTCCGTTCCTATTCTCTTTCTTCCATCTTACTTTCCACCCTCTCCTAACAATGGATTCATAGAGCAACTGCGAAGTTTATCCCTTGTTACACCTTTCAGACTTTTTTACTGTGAATTTCCGTTTCCGCGCTAAATGACCTCGTAAGCCTCATCGCTTGGCCTGTGAACTGACAAGTGTCAATTTTAATTCTACCGGTTCCAGCTTGGCACTAGTAAATCCTAATGTTAAGACCTCAGGTTTGTTAGTTATGAAAAAAATACAAATTTGGTATTTCTATTCTATTCTGCAAAGCGCATCAGTGGCGTGATCGGTATGGTCTTGGCCTGCCACCTCGGTGGCCCTGAGTTCATTTCTCGGGCATTCCATTGAGGGGTGAGAGATGTGTATTTATGGTGATAGAAGTTCACTCTCGACGTGGTTGGGAAGTCACGTAAAGCCTTTGCTGAATAACCACTGGTTCCTTGCAGCGTCAAACCAACATACAAACAAACTAATTAACCTGTTCCCCACCTTTCTTCCCATATGACCAAACCGTCTCATAACACGTATCCACCTTCTATGCAATGTTTGAGTTGACGAGCCAGAGCCTATGTCCCATAGTCACCCAGCCACGCACTGGCCACGGCCAACATTGATTATATTATCGTAGAGGTCGAAGGATCCGAAGTAGTAGAGTGAACGTAATGTTTTTGGTTCTTGGGAATAAATAGAGATAAACGATGATAACAATTCAAGAACTATTGATTTGGTTATGGATACCATTTTCAAATTATACGTGAGCTATAGAGAGAGAGTTTTATTTCTTGTGTGTTGTTTAAATGCGAGTGCCTGCTCTGTAGCACGGTCAGCCATCGGCTTACTGGTCTGGTCAAACTATAATAATAATAATAATAATAATAATAATAATAATAATAATAATAATAATCATAATAATAATAATATAATAATTAATAATAATAATAATAATAATAATAAGAATAATAATAATAAAATAATAATAATAATAACAGGGTCAACTTTATCGGACGGGATCATCAACATTCACCCGTTGACGTCATCATCGTCTGCCCTGGTTGTTGCAATGTAAAGTCCACTTTTTCCTTATTTGTATTTTCCTTTTGTCTTTCCAGAAATTTATTGTGTTCCTTCTCCCGTATTTTGCTTCTATCGCTTCTGGCATTTTTTCTCTTCGTAGTTTTTCGCGTCCTCCTCCAGCACTTTTCTGACATCCCTTTTTTAAAATTTTATTTTTATCAAAGTATCGCCCTTTATCGTCTTTTTTAACTGAATATTCCTCTCTTCTTACCTCTCTATCCGTCCAATGTCATGTTTTCTTTATTCCCCGTCTCCGAGATGTTGCCTTTCTCTTTATTTTTCAACCGAATATATTCTTTCCCTTCGTATATTTTCCTTCGTAAGATTTCTCTTCCCTCCACCTTTCTCTATCTCCTCACTCTCTCTCTTCCCTCCACTCTCTCATCTCCTTTCCCCGTATTTTTTTTTTTTTACTTTCCTCCATTTATTTTCTATCTTCCTAAGGTTTCTCTCTCTTCCCTCCACTTTATTTCCTTTCTCCGTATTTTTCTTTACTTTAATATCTTCCGACTATTTTCCTTCTTCCTAAGATTTCTATCTCTTCCCTCCACTTTCTCATTTCCTTTCTGCGTACTTCTGTTTACTTTACTTTCCTCGGAATATTTGGGTCGGCCTTCCATTTCTTCAGGTCTCACATTTGAAAGCGCCTCAGTGGCGTGGTCGGTATGGTGTTAACGTGCCACCTCGTTTGTCGCGAGTTCGATTCTCGGGCATTCCATTAAGGAGTGAGAGATGTGTATTTCTGGCGATAGAAGTTCACTCTCGACGTGGTTCGGAAGTCACGTCAAGCCGTTGGCCCCGTTGTTGAATAACCACTGGTTCCATGCAACGTCAAAACGCCATACAAACAAACAAACAAACAAACCAGATACATTTGAAAGCTGGCCAACGTTTCTTAACGTTTGTAGACTTTTTTAAGTGGAATTCGTGTATCGTTTTGTTTTTTTAAGTGGAAATTGAGTGTTGTTTTTTAAAACTGGAAATTGAGTGTGGTTTTTTTGAAGTGGAAATCGAGTATCGTTTTTTCAAATTTAAATCGAGTATTGTTTTTTTAAGTGGAAATCGATTATTCGCCACCCTTGTTTTAAGCTAAGAGGATTATTTGCTGTTCCTCGGGTAATCCTTGTGTTGCTGTAAGTAGATTTGCTTTTACAGCACACACACACCCTCACACTTTATATATATATATATATATATATATATATATATATATATATATATATATATATATATTAAGCTAAAAATGGTTCATATCTAAATTACTCAAACCTCGAGGTTGTGTAAATTTGATATTAAACGACATTTGTTGCTTAATGTTGTGAGTCTAGAAAATGTCACGGTATGTGTGACTGACTATATATATATATATATATATATATATATATATAATATATATATATATATATATATATATATATATATAGATAATATATATATATATTTATAATATATGAGAGAGAGGATGAGTAGAGAGAGAGAGAGAGAGAAAATCTTGATTGTTTTGTCAGTAATTGGCAATAAAACATATAGAAAATTTACTGGTGTTACAAAAGTAGTTTTTTTTTATACAAAGAAGGTTGAAAAGGCAAGAAATATATGCCCTTGTATAGTAAGAAACAAAAAACTAGAAGGAAAGAAAGAGGGGTAGGGAATCCTGGGAATAGCGAAGCGACGAGAAAATACCCAAGCATGGGGTGGTAGGCAGAGAAAGTGAGTCCTTGAACCGCGTAGTCCTTTACAGGCGAGAAATTCGGAAGATGTATCGGCGTTAATCTCTCTCTCTCTCTCTCTCTCTCTCTCTCTCTCTCAGTCGACGGTGAATCACTCGTCTTACAACGAGGATCCTCTACTCGTGACGTCACGCTTCTGAAGACGATTTAATTGAGTACAAAAGTTAACGAAGTTGGGTTGATATAAAATCGATGTCTTTTAAATCTGAAAACGAAATGAACGTTGACCTCCCGAGAAACCAGGATCAATGTCAGAGAAAGAAACTTTAATAAGTCTGTCTTTGTTCAAGAAGGAAATACATTCAAGGTGAATGGGTGGCCTAGGATGTGACGTAGGCGGTGATGTCATTATTATGGCATTTTTGTGAGTTGCCTGGTGTGGCTGGAATATACAAGCAGGAAGGGAAACAGTTCTCTCTCTCTCTCTCTCTCTCTCTGCTCACCTATCGATTCGCTTATTTATTTACTACGCCCGTCATTCATTTTTCACTCGTGCTGCCCGTGTTCATGCCTTCCCCATCTCCATGACTGTGGCATCATCCGGGTTTCTTCTCGCAGACATAACGGACTTTTGATATATCGATATGACTGTGCTTAATTGATTTCGTTGACTCATTTTCAGCTTTCTTTTTAAGCGCTATTATTGAGGCAACGTCAAGGGCGAGTGCTTCTTCTCAGTCCAAATTTTGTGTAGGCTAAATGTATCTAGGTATGGGAAAACTAAATTGCTCTAGAAATTAAAGTAGACTGTGCACAGTACTGCATGATCCAGTAATTGGATCGGTGGGTCAGGCGAGAGAGAGAGAACGGTGGGAGGAGAGACTAGACGTGAGAAGTCCGGGTCCGTCTCCGTCTCCCTGAGCCCTGACTGACTCCCTCACCCTCAGTATGCGAGGTGCCTTAGCGGGCGAGAGTAGTGTGAAAGTGTTAACTTTTTTCTTGTTATTGTAGGTAGTACGTGTTTGGACATAACGGAGGTTTCGTGTTGTGTATTTATCGTTCGTTTTATGGCCTTTTAAGCTGTATGGAATAACCATTTTAAGAGAGCTTTTCAAGTTAATGAGACGAAGATTTCAAGTGTAAATGTTTGAGTATTATCATGAAGTGGATGATGGTTTCAAGGATCGTGATCTCTTTTTAAAGAGACGTCGTCATTGTGGGCTGATCTAAGTTCGTCTCCGTTTCACTATTCATAAAACAGCTCCTTAGAATGACCTCCATTATCAGGAGTGAGGATATACCGTAACAGCAACATAGGATGGTCAAACACCATCCATTAGTGCAGTGTGGTAAGTCTAGTCATCATTTCCCCTCAGAGTTCTTGGGAAGGAGGAGCAATTTAATTAGAGTCTTGTTTAAATTAATCTCGAAGCTAGACTATAAATGCTGATTTTTACCTTTGATATAAAACGTGTATTTTTATTTGCATTTTAAAGTTTTTTGTCTCAAATGTGAGTAAATGTTTTAGTTTTTTTTTGTCTGCTTTAGAGTAGAAGAGTTAAAACTTAATCATTGCATTTAGTTACCTGTCTTTAGACTAAAAAAAAAAAAAAATAAAAAATAAAGAAAAGGTTTATTAAATGAAATGGTTTAGGTTACTCCTTAGCATTTAGTAGGATTATATGGGGTAAGAAATAATTTTATGAGTTATCCTGTATCCTGTGCAATATGTCACTCTCACTTGTAATTGAAATGGATATTACAGAAGAGTAATTTAGTGTATAAGTATGGTGTTGACATGTGGTATTCAGATACTTGAAAGCATATCGATATATATATATATATAGTATATATATATATATATATATATATATATATATACTATACATACAGTACATAGATATGCATTGTTCTTTTCTGTGTTTTTAACAATAGTTTAAATTCTTGGTATGAATGTAGAACATCATTCATAGATGTGCATAATGCCAGATAATTGTGTCTTTTTGTCAGTTAGCCTACCTGACATTTACTATGTGGTGTAAGGACTTTGTCAAAAGGTAGAACTTCAAATTTGGCCATAATGTGACATACTATGTAATATATCACGACTTTGGTAGTGTAGTATACAAGTCTCACATGGGGTTCTCTCAGATACCAAGGTTCATGTCTCACAGACTGTGCCTAGCTGCAAAAAAATAGCTACCATTGAGACCATCTGTGTTTCACAAATGCTACATGGATGGAGAACATTGTTTGATAGGAGTTATTTACTTTTCCAAGAACTGTAGTGTCGTCTATCATCCTTCAGTGTGATCATAGAAGGCATTTGTTTGGGACAGAGTCATCATGAAGCCATATTGGAACAATTGTTATATTTGGTACCATTTTGTGAAATAAAAAAGATTTTTTGTTTGGAAAATTTCATATTTATAACAAATTACAGGTGTATTGCAAGCATTTAGATACCATATTTATATAGATATTAACATTTCTTTCTTTTTTTTGGTTTCAGATCAATGTCCAGAGGTAATAAAGACAAGCAGTCATTAAGAGCTTAGTTTAGTGTACCTGGCTGACTTGGTTCTCTCATTTGTCCAAAATGACTCTGGACCACTATAATACTACTGGGGCTCCTGTGGTCCTCAAGTGGGACCCCAAAAACCTGGAAATCCGCACAATGTCTGTGGAGAAGACTCTTGAGCCCTTAGTTATCCAGGTGACGTTACGGGTTTGATTTGTGGTGTACCACTTAGGCCTCTCCCTGGATATGGCGGCACTGTACGCTTCTTGCTGGGCGTGAGACGACGAGCAGAATTCTCTTTTAAAAAGTTGTCTTCCTTCAAATGATAAAGCTTGAATGAAAAATACAAGTCTGTTATTATAAAAATATTTTATATACATTGATGATAATCTTGAAGTTAGTCATATTTGAGTATCAGTTCCTGGTTATGTATTTCATTGCTTTACAAAGAGTAGAATAATGAGATATCTCTCATCCTCTCATGACTCGGTATAGTTGCATGTACGGAGTTGAGTTAGTGATGCTCAGAACTTGCAAGAAAAGTCAAAGTGTATTATACCATTTGTTGTCTGATGGTGTCTTTCAGTGAACTCACTCAGATTCTGTGAAACATCAATAATGAATTACAGTTTATAAAGATGATGTAGTGTTACCCATGGTGGTAAACATAATAAGTTGTTGCAGTGCAATAAATTTTAAGGGTATTAGATGAAGTATCAGATTTCCTGAAGGTTGGGATTGTGTTTCAATTTATTTAGCATAGATGATGTCATATCAAAAGCTACTTTATATGTTTGGAAACTTGCATCTTTGGCCAAAATTCTTGTTTTAAACCATCCTCGATCATAGTGTCAGTTTAACGGAGCGTAACTGGTCATGATTGTCTTCAGCATAAAATTTAGCAAAACTGGAGAATGCCCTGTACAAGAATTGTGAATTATTGTCATTGCTCACAAGTACCCCAGATGTGAGGAAATCTCTCGTTATATGTGCATCATTACCCATTGTATTGATTTTATAATATTAAAAGTCAGCATATTAACTTTACTTGTGAATATTTAAACTTATTATTGTTCTGTGTGCTTTATCAGCAAATTTTAGCCAGATAGAGTTGAAGCAGTGTCATTTTATGTCAAAAGTTTTAGCAGTATGCAGAGTTTTTTGCAATTGTTCTAATCATAAGTGGTTTTGCATTTTTTTTGTGAGATCTGTCAAGTATTAGCATCATGTTTATTTCCTTGTATTGAGCCTATGTTAAGTGTATGTGATTGTTTTCTGTATGGTGGGATTATGAGTGTCATGAGTCCCACAGAATTTTCTTCTAACACTTAGCTTTCAGTTATCCCTTTAATAATTATCAAGCAGATCTTTGTTTTATATACATGTAGTTTGTTACAGGAAATTATATTTAGATGTAGTCTATTGAAGTGAATGTTTAATGGATTCTCTTTCTTGATATCAGTACTATCTGCAATCATGATCCACTTCACAACAAATTTACCACTTTTTCTAGGTCAAGAAATATACACATCCTGTGGATATAGAGAGGATTCTGTGGGGTATTTCATAATATTATTGAAATAGATGTGCACGATGCTTTTTTTTTAGCTTACTCGTTGAATTTGAGGCCCTATATCAAGCAAGTACCAGTACCATCAGAGTGAGGATTTCAAAATATTATTCAAATAGATGTGCACGATGCCTTTTTTTTTTTTAGCTTACTCGTTGAATTTGAGGCCCTATATCAAGTACCAATACCATCAGAGTGAGGATTTGTTTACTTTTTAGGTTTTTATGGTTTTATTATCCAGAGATATTCAGATTTGATACACCGACTTTGCCTTGAATTTTAAGTTTTATAGATTAGTTTTGATGTGTATGGACTTTACTGTACTAGTTTTTAATTGACAAAGGATTGTTACCACAGGTACTATTTTAGGGTTTTTAAAAATATAATGTCTGTTGTTCTAAAGGGTAATGGCTTTTCAAGTTTATCAAAGGAACTGCATTACTTTTCCAAATGATTTTGAATTGTTTCAGTATCTAACTCTGTGTTTGCCGTTATGTTTTACAATTCGTGAATATTGCATTTCAGCAAAAACAATTTTGTTGCACATACACTGCCAAGTGAATGGATATATACCCTATAGGTGAATTAAAGAACAGTTTTATTTCTTAAGGACACCACTTATGAGAAACTTTTACTGAAGCTCAATAACGTTGATTTTGATAATTACTGATGGTGGTGATGAGCTGTTTGAGCAGGCAAAAGTGGTTTGTTCATTCTGGGAAACTTGTTGGTGAGGGTAACCAGCGCCAACCTGCTTGGTGGTGCCATTAATTCTTGATGTGGGTCAGCATTGGTAATCTACGTGCAGGTGACCTGTTTTCTTTTTGTTCTCATCCAAAGTTATTACCTATTTTCAACTGTCTTTTGTCACTACACTAATTTACAGTAATGTAAGATTTAGATTTAGATTATTAGAAATAGATTTACATTATTTTGTTTGATATGGCATACAAGACTTAAGAAATTTTTTATGCCATATCACACAACACTTTCTCAATAGTAAGTGAACTAGTATGTAGGTTATTTTAGAGTTGGCATTTCTTATGAGAGTTGCTTCTTTGGATTTTAGCCTACCTCAGAATTTTTTTTCCTTTCTTTTTGCAGAGGTAGATATTTCTTGTAAGATGGTTTTTTTTATCTCCCCCCCCCCCCCCCCCCTTCTTTCTTAATACCTCAGATTTCTTCAGAGAATTAGAAGAGGATACCATGCTGTGTTCATTCTAAGGGCCCTACTGTTGCCATAAAAGGTCCCAGCCAGTGTAGGCCTCTACATAATAATTTCTTGTAAGCACTGTTTTATCTTGGCTAAGGGGAGTAATTACAGAGCTAAAGGTGCTGTTGAAAATTAGGAGTATTTGCCCTTTAGTGTTGCTGTCTACAAAACTGAGTGTAGTAATCTCATTTGCAGTTTTTAGAGGTGTATGTCCATTGTCTTTTGGATGCCACCCATTGGTTTTTTCACCCCTTCTTTTAGGTCCTGTGGTTTTAGTTAGGCATGTTTTGTCATTGCACATTTTGGACAAGTGTCAGCTAGTTAATCCACCCTATGAATTGATGTTAAATGATTTAATTACTGACCCTTGGAAAAGTGATGTATACAGTGGTACATGCTTACAATACTTGTGCATATGCTGTGAAACAGTGTATTCTGTAAGTTAAAATTCAAGTATTATCAGCTTGCGATCTTAGTTAGATGGTCATAGCCCAAGTAAGGGCTTTGGTAAAATAATTTATCAGGGTTTTATAATCACTTGCAAAATTAGAGATGATTTTTGTTTTAGAGATACAAATCATTGTATTTTTTGAAGCAGGTTTCTCCTCATTTCCAGGCTGATTGGCACCAGCTCTGCAGGAGGACATAAATATTGAGTTGTTTTTAGATCTGTTTTTCAGTAATGTAATTCATAACGAGAGTACCTCTTTTAGTTAATGTGGCTAAAAGTTTGGTTTTTTGCTATTTCTGTTGAAGTGTTAAATTAATGGTTTGTATCTTCGAACATAGGAAATATTTCAGTTCTTTTATTTTTGGGGTGACAAAGAAGTTGCAGTTCTTATTTGTATAAAGATAAATGAATAACAATAAAATTTTGAATAAGTAAATACTACTAATTTCTCATTTTATATCATAGAAATGTCAAAGAAAGAGAAACTGTATTTATGTAGAAACTTGAGAGATATTTTAGAAATACAGGTCTATTCTATAATGTTGTTACAAGATAAAAATGGTTTTTTCCATTGGCTAATAATGTGTGTTAGATGTATATTTATTGTAATCAGGTTCATGATGCTTAGCACTTGACAGTATATCTCCTATAAAGTACAGTGCAAAACTTCACTCTGGAAGGTCTTAAGTTTTACATTTGTAGAACTGCTTCTTTTTATATGGCTGCATATTTTATGAAGAATTGCACATTTCACTTCCCCTCCCCTAGTTTTAACAATGCACATAGTATTTAACATTCCCACTCATAAATTTAATGGAAATGACAGTGCTTAAATATTAGTTGTACAGCATATAAAGAATACCAAGTTTAATCTTCTTTTTACCCATTTGAAGTTTTCCCAATAGTCCTCACCTGTGATCTAAAACTTTCACCTACAGTTATTTCATGCTCCACGTCCCATATATACTGCATACGCTACTGTTAATGTTTATCTGGCAGAAAGTGAATTTGATGTATTTGGGTTTTCAAGCAAAATATGAGGAAGCTGAATGAAATATGGGAATTTATTTTGATGCCGTCACTTTTCTTGCAGTTATGCATGTTTCAGCACTGAGTCAACTGGTAGCTTAAGATGCTGCTCAGCATCATGCACAGCTTAGTGTTGTTCTTAGGTTAAGTCGTTGCTTGCACCGTTCAAAGGTCATGTCTACACTGTATTAGGTTTTTTGTTCATTTTCACCCATAATTAGTTATTTTAATTCTATTGAGCATCACTAAATGTTTTATCCAGGGGAATTATTAAATACACAACTTTTTTTTATTTTCTAGGTTGATCTGCATGTAGCGATCATTTTGTTTTAGTTTCGAGAGCATGACAGTATATCAGTGCACCTGCATGAACCCCTTCTATTGTTGAATAAGACTTTAGAGTGAACTTGTTAAATTAACTGCTTAGATCCACTGTAGCATCTTATGAATAGTATTGTCATTTCGTTTGGTAGAACTGCGATGGAGTGATTTTTAATAGTGAACAATCAAGAAAAGTTCTTGTGAAATTCCTTTAGATTTTCATTGAATTAAAGCGATAGAAAAGTTTCTTAATCAAGGAGCCTGCAGCATCATCCTATCACCATGCCGGAGAGCAACTACTCCACAATGCCTAATACAGATAACGGAAGTGGACTCATTCTCCGCTGGGACATAAAGAATCTGGAAATAAAGACTAGATCAGTTGAAAAGACCTTAGAACCCCTTGTCATACAGGTAAATGTTTTTATATTTAAACAGCATAACCATTACTGTATAGTGAAGTTCTTGTTTTCCTATGAAGTACGAATTGTTGCTTAACAAACTTTTTTTTTTTTTTTTTTTTTTTTTGTATGCCAATCTTGGTGTGTTATACCAGTTCTTAGTTCCTAACCTCTGTGCTACAGTGTACAGCCATTGATTTATCATTATTACCTAGTGAGTGAGACAACCCTCTGGTGTTTGCACCTGATACATTTGACCTTTTAACATGTTTTTTGCATATGTCGATGTTTTGTATTCCGTCTCATGACCATTTTATCTTGGTTTGCATTCTCATTGAGTTGACATGAGTTTAAGATATCCTTTCACAGTGCAATGGTCTTCACTGTGTTTGTTAGTATGTACACTGTGTTCGTTAGTACGTATTATGTATATTTTCATTGTCTTCATCAAATCATTACTGAATTAATGATTGTATGGTATTGTGCAGTGCAGTACAGTTGTTACGGCTGGGGTAAATAGATCCTGCTTTTAGAGATCTGGACAGCATTTTAGCGACATTGGGGCATGCTGTATGTGGATATGTTTGTGACAAGCCTTTATTTTAAGCTGTTACTCTATTTGACTACTAAGCCCAGTGAGGCAGCTTGAAAAATAGGCACACTTATTGATATTTGGGACAGCCTAGAAGGTTATGCCCCTCTCTATTCAGTCTGGCCAGACAGGTCTCGACAAGCTGAGGATCTGCATGAACATGGCATTTACTCTAGCACCTCTTGGCTGCGCAAAGGTTCTTCAACTTACTTGTTGTGTTGTGATAGGAAAAGGGCTTAGAAGATTTGTGAATTGAGTGAATACCTCTGTAACTACAGCTTGACTCCTGCACTTCCTCTTCCTCACATTCATTGAGTCTCAAAATTTTGCAGTTTTATGTCTGAAAACATAAAGCATAGTCTGTGAGGCAGGAACTATCTCTAGTTCTTTAGACCTTCAGCCTCTATCATGCCAATTGGAGTCTTCTGTGATTGGTGGAATGCCAATTTCTCATTTTCATTTTTTGGTTTCAGCCATCAAGGTTTATAGGGCAACTCTCTTTGATGAATTTGAGCTTCTTGAACTAGATTTGGATTTTTCAATGGAGCTGAGAAGTCTTATCAAGCATTTTGAGACAGTTCCTTGACAGTCATATAAATCTCCCAACTGGAACATAACTTCGGTAATGAAAAGCCTTTAAGAAACTTCTCTGCTGGATCTGACACTGAAGAGTCTGTCTGTAGGGAAGGTCTTTGGCAATTCTTTTAGTCTTCCTATCCTTCCCACTTCTTTGCTACCAGCTTGTGTATCCACCTAAGGTGTGCATGTTTTGTTTTACTGTGCCAAGAGATCACATAAATATATGCACTTTCTTTATATAAGTCTTGACCTTACATATAATTGCTAGAGCCTTTTATCCTGATCTATTCTGGCTCTTTCAGTACTCTTTACACCTAGTATACAAGAAAATAATGCAACTGTAGATGATATGCATAAAAATGGCTTGTATAATCAGAGTTGAGTTATGATTAAGGTTCTGTGTAGATGATTCCAACTTTGGAACTACTGCTGAGCAGTAAATGTTTTATGTCAAATTGTATAAAGTCTTAATCCTCAAGCTCTTAAATATGCACTTGGCATTCCCTAAAGCAGTGGTTTATAGTACATTATTTTGTTTCAGATTATTTCCTTCCAATCCTCACTGATTAGCTATCCAGGTGTGGTGAAAATTGAATAATTAATAGGTTGGTAAGAGATGGGAAGCCCCATTAGATGGTAGTCTCACTTACTAGTTAGCCTGCAGGGAGGTACTGAAATGTGAAAATGAGAATTTGGTCTCACATGCCAACTGCATTGAAAAGACTTCTCTAAAGCAATGGTTTGTTCCTGTGAAATAAAAAAAAATTATGCTGTGCTTATGAATGTAATATATTTTAACATGCTGATGAACAAACTATAATTTCCTGTTTGTGTTAATCAGTTTATTTTGTTTGAATTAGTAGTAGAAATGTATGTCATTGTAGAGATTTAGGTAACTGTATAGTAGTACTAATAAACTTACATCCCTTTTTATAATAGAAAGTATGACAACAGTTTATTTTGAAAATAATTTTTATTACATATAGCCTTATTGCTGTACAGTATAAACCTTTGACTGACACTAGCATTGAGCAACACATACAGTATTTTAAACTTGTAGTCAGTTGGACTTACATTAAGCAGTAATCTTACTGTGTATAAGATTTCCCATATCCAGTACTTCAAGAAGTTAACCAAATGCACTTTTGAAATGAATGCAGTGAGTACTTGGATCTATGTGTTATGCTAGATAATTTAGAAAGAAAAGAAATAGAATATGGGATTGGGTATATAGTTAAGATATATGTTAAATCTAAAGATCCAGCCTAATGTATCTTGAATAATGTGTAGTAAATAATATAGTGTTATATTCAGTCAGCTTTTGGGGATAATAGTCAGATCTAGATCCCCAATTAGAGGTAATCAACCTTGATAGATACATGTAGTATCAAAATATAGTATAAATATAGTATATTAGATTTCCAGGAGTACCAGGCTTCTTGTCATTTCAAGTTTGCTTTGGAAGTAACCAAGTTTCAACCAGTTTCAGGGATCATATCCCATTTATGTTTCCCCATTCTGTCCTTGTTGTTTACACTTCACAAGAGGATTTATCCAATGTCAACTTTATTTAGTAACTCTCCTCATAAATATTTGAATTGTGTTCTTATTCCCCTGTAAGCTAGAAAATGAAGTGTGCTTGGTTTTTGGTATATTATTACTGCCTCACTTTTTTGTGTGCACCATTGCTTTAGAATACGAAATAATGCTCTTAGTTGATTTAGTGGCAGTGGGCTATCATTAATATGTATCAGAACCTTTTCATACTCTTGTCATGAGGAGGCTTATTTATGCTCTGTAAATTGTTGGTACACCTTAAGGCATAGCCACTATGTGAAAGAGCTCTGGAGATTCAGGCCACTGCGTGGTCTTTGCACATGACTTCATTAATTTTGCCTTCAACCGATGTAGTTTCTCAATATCAATCTGACATGCTGATGGTAAAAAGTGTAAGCTTAGCTTGAGATGAGCCCCTCTACTAAAGCAGTTTTTCCCAATCCCTTATCTCCTAGGTCCCCTAATACAAACTTAACAGGAAAACATATGCCTACTGGTGTAAAAAAAAAAAAAAAAAAAAAAAAAACACCAAAGTTTTCTCAGGCCTCATTGGTCAGGCATGCACCCCACACTTGGTATGAATGTGCTGGGCATAGGCCTATGGTAACATGCTTCCACTCTATTTTTTCTCCCCTTACTCGTGTAAAATCTTGCAGTTTCCTGTTGTCTCTTACAGGGAAATTATTTGCTCAGACCTGTTTATTATCCTTTATGTACCTCCTTTTTCATACACTTTTGATATTTCCCTCTGATCAGTGCAGCAATTATCTAGCTTAGCTGAGGTATTTTTCTGAGATAAATTTAAAGTAATAACTTGTATAAAATTGTAATTAATTAGATGAAGATAATTTATTGTATGCAATTTTAGAATAAACCCTACTGTCCCTGCACGTGAAAGTTAGAAAGTACTAATTAAGTTGTCTGGTATACTGTTCTAAGTAACAAACTATAGTTGAGGTAAAATGAAGGTCCAGTAAGATAGTGACATGACAACCTTTGACTAGTTGAAGCATCAATTACTTTAATATGGGGTGCGTATAAGATGCTGACTAAGATAGTACTCAAGGCAGGTTTGTCTATCTTGTCATGTTAAGTCTTTGGTATTTTTTAATATTAATACTCTTAGTTTTCAAATGGTGATCTTGATTATTTGCCTTCCCTTCAGAAGCTGACTGATAAACCAACAAAAATTCCCTACTTTAAGAAATCCTTTCCATTTTTTGCAGTTATAATATTTTGTCAATATCACTAATGATGACAATATTAACCATTTTAGATAACTAATGACAGTTTTTAAATAGTAATTACAGGTTATTCTAGTCTTGATAAGTGTAATTTTAACATAGTGGAGTAGTTAACTACAGTAGTGTACTAATACAGTAGATTTTATATTGAGCTTGAATTCAGGCTGTTTAAGTAGTTTTGAGCATACAGTATTCATTATACATTAAGATGTTACATCCTAAAATGTCTCTATTTTTATTTAGGATGGTAACGGTTACAGTTCTACATTTTATTATAATTTAGGATGGTAGTTGTGCTTTGTTTAAAGATATTTAAAAGGCAAAACTGCTCATTAAGTTTATTATGTAAATGGTATTTAACTTATATTTTCATTTCCAGTCATGATAGATTGTGATTCATGCCATAAAAATAACAAGTTTCCTAGAAAAAATCGTCGTCATTTCTACGGCATTGTTGGTAATGTTTGGCTACATGATCAGTGAATGCTAAACATAGTTGGTAAAGTACTACTCAGAGGCGTTAGTTTTTTTGCTGATGTGGGTGTCAGTGGCCTAAGTAGTATTGCAAGTCAAATGTATTGATTCTGTTGTCAATGTTACTGTGTTTGTTAAATAGGCTTTGATTTGTCTGTCAATTATACAGTGAATTATTGTATTGTAGACTATTTTTTAAATACACTATTGAAGATAGGTAAATTGAATGTCATAATTAAATTATATATATTAGTAGTAATCAGACAATATTTTATTGCTTTGCTTAAATTAGTTTGATTTTTATAAAAAAAAAATCCGTAAACTGAAAATTGCTGTGTTGCAAAAATATATTGTGGGAAAGTCATAAGGCAGCATATTCTTGTCAGTGCAGTTGCAGTTGTTTCTTTTCTGTTATGCTTGATGTGGACTTTCTGAAAAGGCTTTTGGATTAAGTCACCCGCGGGTAAACTACTTATATTTGCTGTACTATTATTTAAAGGTGAGATTAGTGTCCATATGAAGAATGAACCATTTTTCTGCTAATATTTTTGTCATTGTCTTTTCAATATTAACAATTGATAGTTGCATTTTCGTTCTCCTCAGTATCTTTACACTACATAGTACCTTTGATAGACGCTCCAGCCCTGCTGCCAGCTGTCTGTCATTTTTTTTTGTCATTTCATTCATTATTTATCTGGTGGAATGTTGACATTAACCTTTTTGTAATCAGTTAGAATATGGTTGCATATGAAAGTTCATTATTTGGTTTCTTTGGTAGTTTTACTTTTGTTTGCTGGACTATGATTTTTGTGCTTACCATTCCGGCCAAGTTTTTTTCACCTGTACTGATCTACACTCTTATGATCACTTGGCAAAATAGACTGAATGGTTGAAAGGCATAGCCCCTTGTTGGTCAGAAGTTATGTGATTTGTGCACTCTTCTGGTGGAGGCATTCAGAGAGATTCCCATATGGCCCACACATTTGAGATACAATGTTCTCTGTAGATCTTCAACCTTCAAGATTGGAGGTTACTGTGCAAAAGAGGTTTCTTGTAGGACTGTTCACAAGAAGTCTGATTGTCTGTTGGGGTCCTCAACAACTGTGATTGGTGTTGCACACTTCTTTATCCACCTTCATCCAGACAAGCTCCTCCCAGTCCTTGTTGTGAAGGCTATGACTGTTTGTAGAGCCAGATCTTCTCATTGAAGGGCAAGGACCAGGACATCACTCTCAAGACTTCTGTCTGATAGCTTTAGCCTTGCTAAAGTGTTTTTGTCTGTTGCACATAGCCTTTCATATTTTGTTTAACCTTTGGAGGTTTTGAATTTCTTTTGTTAAAACTGTTCATTCCTGAGTAGGAGATTACAGGAATTATTAGTTTCCTGCTCATTCTTAAGACCAGGAGCCAATCATAACTTGGGGGAGATTCAACTCGTCAGTTAATTTTGAAACTACTCTCCCACTTTCTTAGTATTGAGCCTCCAAAACATGAGAGTGGTGGTTTCAAGAGAAAAAAACGTAACAGGTGTTCAGTGAGCAAATGTATTTCAGTTTAGATTTCAATATGCAATTGTACGACAAACTACTAGCATTATTCTTTGTCACCTTCATGATGCATAGTTTGCATGAATAGTTAACCTTTATGTAGTTAGTTATGAGAGGAGTATCCATTCTGTTTTAACTTTTAGGTTGTTTATCTGAATTCACATGAAAGGTTGAGGTTCTCATATGGCTATTTCACTATGGTATGTGATATAGGCCTTCCCCATTGTCAGAATCATGGCTTTTCTGAAATTCCCCCTTGTGCGATAATGTCAACACGATCCAGTCTTAAATTTCAGCATTTTGTGTTGCATTTTTCTGAATCCTCCTTTTCGATGTTTTCACCAATGACGAATAACACCATTCTTTTGTCATTTCTCTTTAATTAATCTTGCCCCTATATCTTTAGCTATTAGGGTTACCCATCCAATTCCTGCAGCTTGCTTTGCCTTTGCTTATAAAGGTGACCCTTGAATTTAAATTACTAAGTGCAAACTCTCATGGAAGTTACATTGTGTAAAGAAGGTTATTTAGTTTTGAATATGAAAATACCCTCAATAGATTTACTCTTGAAGGTCCTCATAGGAAAGGATGGAGTGTATCTTCAATGGACATATTTGATTTCATAGCTTCCTGTCAAGTTGATTTATTATTCCACTCTTCATGTTACTGTATCTTTACATGTGTAACATTATAGAAATGTTATTTTTTTTCATGACATTGAAGAGAGATAGTACTATAGACTTGCATAATATTAATGTAAACCTACAGCAGTATTTGTTGTATTTGTATAGCACATATAGTATTTATCTTTAGCATCACTTGATCATCATAAACTAGTCTGGTAATTTGCATTTTAATTTAATTTAGGTCACTACGCTTGTTAATACCAAAGGACCTTCCAAAAAGAAAAAAGGGAGGAGTAAAAGGGCTCATGTCCTGGTTGCAGCAGTTGAAGCAGCTACAGCCAATTTCATTGAACGAGGAGAGGAGATTGCTTATGAAAACCCTGATATTCGAGGTGAAATGCTTGGGGCTGTAGAGGAAGTCAGGAAAACAGGTAAAGTTTTAGCTTTGAAATAGCTGACTCATTTAATCCAAATTTGTTACAGTTAATATTCTTTAACTGGCCTGTAGTGATACAATTTATAATCTGTGGTCTATCTCATATGCTAAGGAACTTCCCAAGCAACTGGCATTGAAGTTTTTATTTTCAGTTGTTTCCATATGTTGGTTCAGGTGTGATTAATGTTGAAAGTAAATAGATTCGTATGGTGTATGCTTTTATGTTCAAGTGGTGTCGTACCAAGCACGTGAGAGATGGGTGGTAAGTATTCTCTATAAACAACACATAGTGAGTGAATGTGTTTGCTCAGATAGTTTACAGTTCTTGTGTTAGAATTATGAATGAAAAAGGAGATAGGGATCAAAAGATTACTGTTCATTAGTGGTTATTATCATATAAGCTTGTCAGGTAGTCTTTTTAAGATGATGGTTAAGACTTTCAAATACTGATAGTATCATGTTCACTTAACATTCATCAACATTTAAGGTTTCTGCCAAATAGCTTGTTTATTATATTTAAGAAATATATGATCAGAGCTGATGTGGAAATAAAAATCATGATTATATTTTATTTTATTTTATTTGGATGGTTACAAAATACATATAAACAAACATTTAAGGTATCTGATGAATGGTTCCTTTTTAAAATATAAGAAATGGTGTGATCTGAGGATGCCTTTAATAAAAGTGTTTGTTTTGCTTTTTTAAATTTTTTATTTTCTCTTCAGTATTGATTCCACATAGAGGCTAATTCTGCTTGCTGTTGTGTTTTTTAACGTAACAGACGTTAAGTAGTTCCTTATTCCATCTTTTTCTAAGGAGATACCATGTCCCGGGCAGCACGGGAGTTTGCCGAAGATCCTTGCAGCAGTGTCAAACGTGGTAACATGGTGCGCGCAGCTAGAAACCTATTGTCAGCTGTCACCCGATTATTGATATTAGCAGATATGGTGGACGTTCATCGCTTGCTGAAAAGCTTGCAAGTGGTAAGGTTTATTTTTAAGTCTCAAATATCAGATTGCCATGAAACTTATGCTGGTACAATTTGATTATTTTTTTTTTAACAAATTTCATGTAAATTAAACTTATGCTACAAAAAGTTGTAGGATAAGAAAAATAGGTTGATGTCAGGTCAAGGTACAGTGGAACCTTGGTTTTCATATGCAATCCGTTTCAGAACATCTCGTGAAGTCTGAAATAATAATTCCTATAAGGAATAATGTAAATCCAATTAATGCGGTCCAAACCCCCCCCCAAAAAAAAAAAAAAAAAAAAAAAAAGTTTGTTCACCACAGTTGAGTAATACTTAGAAGTTGCAACAGCAGGGACATCATTCTGAAACAGCCCTGTGGCATTAGTCTTCAAAGCTACTAGGTAAGAGAATTATACCACTTCGTTGGAGGACAAAGCTGATCTTGACCATCGAAAGGAGTCAGAATAATGTTTACTGAATGATGAATTAGTACTGTCATGTTGTCAAGTTACTCCTCCAAAACTATTGCCTCTGTGGATGGAAGCCTGCAGATTTCCTCCAGCTTGAGTTTCCAGACCTGGTTTATGCCTGGTTGGAGAAACGGACCTGGTCTGGCCACAGTCCTGTTTTAGTATCTGCAGATATCAGGTATTTGGCTGGATATCTCCAGAACATTATGCCCAATGAGTCCATCAGGCTGTGTGTTGGAGGATATTTCTGGCCAAGGATGGGTACATAAAGAAGATGCCAGGACAAAACACAGGGAACAATACTTGACATACTTCTGTTTTAGATGATGTAATTGAGAACTGAAGAGGACTAAATACACTGTAAACAAAACTTGAAGTAAGTAATTTAGTGAATCACTTATTTGTCAAGTAAAGCAAAGATGAGCAGTAGTACTTACGTAGTGTGAAGTACTGACCACTGGTGTTGTATTAGCACAACAAACAAAAACATTAATATACCAACTATGATGTCCATGCTTCATCAATGGATTTATAGGAATTGCACTAACACATTATTTAAAGGTGGAAATACAACAAAATAATGCAGTTAAAAAGATCTTACAGTATTAGCAAAGTTAGTGAGAAATGGCCAAATGCCAATACAGTTCTTTTGGAGTGAGCTAGCCAAAGGCACTAATACATGATTTTGTAGCATCATTTTTTGTAGCAAAACAACAGTGATTAAAAACAACTGAAGTTTTTCCCTTAATACCAGAAAGTGAAAATAAAA
The DNA here is from genome assembly GCF_015104395.2 of Macrobrachium nipponense. Taxonomy (NCBI): domain Eukaryota; kingdom Metazoa; phylum Arthropoda; class Malacostraca; order Decapoda; family Palaemonidae; genus Macrobrachium; species Macrobrachium nipponense. Next base: position 22,095,308 of record NC_061110.1, on the reverse strand, counting down.
CAGGCCAATTCAGTACTGAAACTTAATATGTCATTTGTCTTTGAGACTTGAGAAGTTACCAGTATGAGGAATTTGACACTGGGACTTAAGGTTTGCAATTATCATAGATAGGTTTGTTAAGAAAAATTCATGATTTTCAAGGTACTTAGCTGAATTGTTATTAGAAATTTTTTGGAGATTGATTTAAGGATAGGTCACAAAAATATGCATACCAAATTCTTAGTGTATCTTTCTCAGCACACACCGGCAATCTGTTATACAAACCATTGTTTAATATATAAGTGAGCAGACATGAAACGGGACAATAGGCCTTCCAAGGAGTGGGGCACCCCACAGCCTAGGGAAGCCTACACAGCTGCCATCTTGTGTGAATCAGTCTCTGAAATAAAAGAGGGGTCAGCATTAAACACAGTATCATCCTGAGCAACTCCTGAAACTTCCAAAGAGGAATCAATGGAAGAAAAAGAAGGAGACAGGGCATCAACAGCAGAGGAAAAAAATCTGGAAGAAGGGGAAGGAGAATTATCTACTTGCGGAGGCATGAATCCTTGCCAAGAGGGAAGATTAGATATCTTATGATGCTCTCTCTCCTTGTAGAAATTCTTCCACTGTGTAACAGACCAAGCACGACATTCCAGGCATGGGCTGGTAATATTACAGAAATTAGCACAACACCTACTGCAAGTGGTAAGGGGGTCAGTGAAGGAGGAAGCTAAAAACCATGAACATGGAAATCCTGGAAGGCCTGCACACATACGATGACGGGGCTGCGACTTCTTGGAGGGATTCATGGTAACACTCAAGCACCCACAAGAACTCAGAAACCCAAAAAAGCAGAAAGGAATCACAGGCTAAGTAAAAAACTGGCTTGGGAAGGAGGAGAGCAAAAGCGAACATCCACTCTCCAAGGTGGTTGGAGAAAGACTTAGATGCGTCATGGTGTTCATGCGTGGCTCCACCTCCTCTACCCCTGAGTTGCCGGATACCATAGATTTCTTGCATTACAATCTTTGATTGTTTTTAACCAGTTTCCAGCTGGTACTTGAAGATTTATCCTATTGTTAAGAACCTCAGGTTTGTTAGCTATAAAAAATACAAGTTGATTAAAAATTGTCATTTCATGTCAAAACTGTACAGAAAATCTGTCTCCTGTTACAAAGCATTTCTGTATATTCCAAGGAGTTGCACTCATTACCAGTTGTTCGTTATACAAGCTTCTCAATTGCTAAAATTAATTTTTTATATATTAATTAAATAGGAAGATTAACAGAAAAATGATTTTGTGAGAATTTTATTAATCCTGAAATGTTTATTTGTTTTACATGGGAAAAGTAACTACTTTCATTCATTGCTGTGGACATTCAAATGTTGGTCACTGGTGTGGACTGACTGTCACTTCAGTTCATGCACACCAGTTGTCAAAATAGACCACCTGAGAGCGTTTAAGTCGTCAATTACTAATGCTATTTTTCTTTTCACTACTCATACTATTAAAGGCAGGACCACTTCATAAGACAAAAAATTCTTGTTAACTATCAAGGCTCTTCATTGTTAAATATCTATTCATTATTTTAAGTCGAAATCTATAACAAGTATTTCTTGTTCCATAGAAGTAAATGCTGATTTAATAAGCTTCAAGCAATAATGGGTATATGTAATTAGGTCCATTGGTTCACTCTTTCAAATTTCCCTTCTACATTAGTCATATCAAAATTGATTTTTTACTTGAGCATCATTGACAATCAAGCACATCCGACTGATCAGAATATTAGTCCAGTGACTGCTAGTCTTCCATGTTTATAGCCAAGATGATTTTTTTTTTAAACAATAAAATTCAATTTATCAAGTATTTTCTTCAATTTATTTATATTTAGCTCATAATATGACAAGGAGCAAATGTATTAATATTTGCTTCAGACATACACTAATATTATTTCCTCACATGATTGAAAATAAGAACCCAACTTAGCAGCAAATATTTGTTTGAATAAAGTTTTGTATAAGAATTTTAGTCTTTCTGGGGCTTGTTGCCATTTTCACAATTTTAATTGCTAGATCTAAATTTTTTATTTTTATGGAAAAACAGATACAGTTGGTTTTTGTTTTGAAAAAATAACTTTAGTATTATAATGAAAAAAAAAAAATGTGATTTTTAGTTAAACAGGAATAACAGGAAATGTTATCATCAGCATTGGTCACAAGATGATTTGTGCTTCCAAGGTGTGCCAAATTTTCTATTAGCAAAAAACTGAAAAAAAGGATCCTATATTTTTGAGGCTTGTCATATGCAGCACGTGTACTTTGGAAACACCACTAAGAAATTTGAGTCTTAAATTTGGGAAATATTAGTTGATAGAAATGACTATAATAGCAGCAGGAGTAACTATATCTGTGTTGTGAAATGTAACTGAAAAAAATTTCCATTAAAAATAAGTTGTAAGAGTATTTGAAATTGTTTAAAATTCATTCAGGTAGTTTGCAGTAATTCTGTACAACAATATTAGTCAAAAGTACTTCCCTCTTTTGGAGTGTTGAAAGGTTGCATATTTGAATTGGACTGAAATATGTATTTGTATATTTTAATTTGTTGAATGTTCTCAAGAACATATTTTTTTAAAAAGCAAGGGACATCTGTAATATACTTCATATTGTTTTAAAACTTTTTACAGGTTGAGGATGACCTAGAAAAAGTGAAAAATGCATCCAGTCAGTCAGAACTTCTGGACAATTTCCGTTTGTTTGGTAAAAACACTAGTGACTTGATTAATCAGGCAGCTAAGCGTCAGAATGAATTGAAAGATCCTCGACTAAGGGATGACCTGGCTTCAGCACGTGCAGTGCTTAAGAAAAATTCTATGATGCTGTTAACAGCCTCCAAGGTAAGAGAGAAGAGAATGAAAGAATTGCCAAGAACAGTCACATTAAACTGTATTCATAAGCAACACAATACTATATGTATGAAATATTAGTTATTGACAAGCAAATGACAGCTGAAGGTTTTGTTTTACATGTCTAGTTAGGCCTTGTGTATGACGAAGTGAGTAACATTTGTTTATGCTCTACAGTTCATTGTAAAATTTTGTTGGTTATGGATGCAGCTTATATCACTTCTCATTAGTGTTTTAGCTTTAATGCTTTAGTTGTTTTAGATGTTTATATATAAGTCAGCGCTCATCAATGTTTCCTTCAATATAACCACCCCATTTCTCTTTATTAATGCATGTGTTTTGTTATTCTAAATACAGTTCAGCTGACTAGAGCCATATTTATTTGTGTATCATGGGTCCATTTAAATTTTGACGCTAGGATTACCAAATTATACCAAACTTTCAGTGAATAAAGTTACAAGTTTAAAGAATATTCATAAGTAATGTACTTGTTTTGAATGAACAACCACAAGGTCAGTTGATATCACTACTCACTCTATTTCCCCTGCTACCAAGTTGTACTGAGCAAAACTGTGTTGTAGCCTACCATAGCATATAAACAATTTTCATGAAATTTAAATATTGGGAGAGACGAACAAGGTAGCTTAAGGTTTTTACTGTAATTCATTTATGATGTGACCCCCTGAAATTATGTTGAAATTAAGGCCTCAGATTTACATGATACACAAGTATATGTATATGGTATTTTTTAAGCTTAGTTGTAAGTAGTTCGTATGAGCTAAGGAGCAGTACTATACAAATGCTGCTGTCTTGGCATGGTAGTTTAAATAATTTTCTGTATTGATATTGTGTCATTCATGGTGAATAACATGTCATTGAGGTGTCCATAGAGGAAATTTATCATATGTCACTAATTGGCACTAATTTTTTTATTATTTGTAATGACTACCATGGATAGCATTGGTACATTTGTCTTTGGAAAAGAGATTTGTAGAAATTTTTTCATATGAAAATAGAGAATTTAAGTTTTTTGGCTTACTTCAGTGCATCGTTTTGAATGTGTAAGTTTCATTGTTTTTATAATTTTTCAAGATAATACAGTATAATTATTTAGCTTTAAAGTGATACCAAACACAGCATTCCATCACGAAAAATAAATGCACAGCAAGCTTTTAAAAGAAAATGAGTTCCAAGCTCATAATCTATTATCCAGAATAGAGTATTTTACCAGAGATAAATTTTTTAACTCTCCAAAATATTGTACAGATATGTAAGAACAAATTACTGTACAGTGATAGTGTATTTCATTATATAAAATGAAATGAAACCTACTGCAATTTACATGTTGCAGTGTCATATAAAGTGTACAATGATTAACTGAAATAGATTTTTATTGATTTTGGTATCTTGTTAGTATTACCAGCCACATACTTCCCATCATGGTGGTTGAGAGCTAAAATCCTGTGCAGATTCATATAAAGTGTACTATGGTTAATTGAAATAGATTTTTATTGATCTTGGTATCCTGTTAGTATTACCAGCCATATGCTTCCCATCATGGTGGTTGAGAGCTTTCATGGTTGATTTTTAGTGGCACAAAATCTTTTTGTCTCTGTGAGCTAGGGACCTGCTGTGTCTCTTGAGTGGCCTTGCCTTGCTTGCCTAGAAGTTTCATGGGTGTAATGTTTGGTTGGTCTCTAGTTAGCAAGTTCATTGACTTGCCTCTTGTGTATGCTTCTCATAGACAGTTTCAGAAATGCTGTTAACGTAGCATTTTTCAACTGTCCAGTTGTTTCCAGCCCCATTCGCTAAGTTTTTTATTCTTTATTCCATGTAGAGTAAAATCAAGAATAAGTTATTTGTTTATACAGTTGACTGAACTAGTAATATATCAGATTTAAATACAATTTAAAAAAAATAAAGGATGGCTTAAGTGAATGGTATACTTTTAACACCTTGTGGATGGGTAACACATATGTGTACATATAGCTTTCTGGTAAAGTCCGGGTAGCATACATATATGTTCAAGATTTGATGCCACACAGTTTGAAAGAAATTTGCAGGAAAAAATGTTCCTAGTTCAATTTATCACTTTTGGCAACTCTGCTGATCGCCGTATGAGAGTCAGAGTGATTTGAGAGAGATTCAGTTGTGCTTTAGGTGGTATAGGGAAATGATGTCAACTTCTCATCCAGTTTTAGTTCTTATTTGTTATGATATTGTTTGATCTGTAATTATAATTATTTGACAAAATAAAATAAAATTAGAAAAAACACTTATAACATGGTAGAATTAGCTTAAAAAAATTTTCTGTCTTGGAAAAGAGGCCTGCTCTGGAAGGGAAAATTAATTTCCAACTTCCTGTGGAAGGGACAGATATTTTTTTAGAATATTTTTTTCTATTATACCTTGAGCAGAATTGTTTTTCTTTTATACCATGAGCATATGCATATCTTCCTCTTTCCATTGATGAGTTGTTTTTTGAGTTTATTTTAAATTGGCCATCCTTAAATTTAGTCTGGTCATGGGTGTATGCATTAGCGTATATTAGCCCGGACTGTGAGGTTTTAAGGTTCAATTGTATATAATTTAAATTAACTTGCAAATAACAAATAACCTGTTTCTGTGGTTGCAAGATGAGAGGTAATAAAAGCGTTACATTTTCGTTATTTCTACACATCAACAACATGAAGATGTTGAAGTGCAGAGAATGTGCAGTGAAAAGGAGTATTGTTTGATGCATGAAGAAGGACCATGGAGTTTGAAACAGCTGAGGCATAACACAACTCTTAAATGATGGCTTTGGTTTCTGTGTATGGTTAACTCATCTTGTGTGACAAAAGAGTGGATCATCTTTGGAATGGATCAGTTTTATGTTTGGACAAGGAAATTATCAGCATGTTTGAGAAGCTTTACATTGCATGAGGTCCCAGGAGCTTCTCCTATTCATTATAGTTGCTTCTCCGTACCTCAGAATGTAATACATAAAATGATAGAGGCTGATCAGTTTTTTTGGTCTCCACAAATTATCTGAGGTGACCTTCAGGATGAATACAGTGGCGCTTTCTTCTATAACAATCAAGGAAAATGAAAGACTAAATGGCATCCATTGTTGTCAGAAGCTCCACAACAATTGCTCATTCCTTCATTTTCCAAAACACACCAAATGTAGTTGAATGATATATAATACATTTTAGTCCTGTTGCAGGCTTGAAATCTTATCTAAGGTGCTTTAAGAGTTAAAACCACACAGCATTGCTAATCATGCTACAGCAAAAAAATTTTATTTCCCTCTCATAATCTAACACACATTTTCTACCTGCTGTAAAGTAACCTTGGAAATAACTTTTCTACAGGGTATTTATGAATATGATTGTAAGTGGTAGTTAAATGAAAGAATAGATTTCGGGATGTCTGTTCATATATATCGCAAGAAAAATTGATTTTCTGTATTGTGGCTAATGACCTAAAATGAACTTTGGAAGAAAGTATGCTAAAGGTGGTTGACTGTCCTGTTACATTAAGATTTATATACATCCTGTGGAAAATATCCTTACAATGACTTATATACATCCTGTGGAAAATATGCTTACAATGACTAATACATCCTGAGGAAAATATGCTTACAATGACATATTTCCTGCTTTGGAGACTACTTTTGTATGAAATATGCTTAAGGCTGATGTTAGGTAGACACACATACCACTGACTTCTGCACAAACAATCTGCTATGGTGTAGTCAGTAATTGCATGAGTTTATAGCCCCTATCATCTTAGTTGTAAGTTTCAATATTCTTGAGGACTAGAACTTATTTTCTGGTAGTGAAGAATGGCTTTGAAAATGTGCAACTTGAGAAAGTCCTCATTCATTAGAAAGCTTTATCTTTAATTTTTTCAATCACAATTGTTTTCTTTTTTGATTAATCCCAGACTGCTCTCACATTTCTGCCTCTCGAAATATTCCTTGTCCTATTTTCACTTGCATCTATTTCTTTGCCGTTATTTTACCAGTTAGTAGTTAGGGTCCTTGTTCAAACAATAGCCCCATTTGAAATTAGCAGTCAGGAACCAACAGCTGATCACCTTCATGAAGACACAGTTAGCTAGCATGGATAGCCTTTGATTGTATTCCATTAGAATAGATGCTATGGTTTTAAGAAATAAGTTTTTCTTCATGTGAACACGAGGAATTATGTATTATGAGCTGCTGCTTCGGTTCTACCAGTTAACTGCATAAACATGTGCCACAGATGCAGATAGAAGTTAATAAAGTGTAGTTGCCAGTAAGTTAGAGACGTGCATTCTTCCATGGGACTCCTACATTTATCTGTTACTACCCTCTAATAAATGTTGATGAATTATGCCATTAAGAACAAAATATATAGTGGAATGAATTTTATGAAGTATTTGAAATGTTGGCTATTCATTTATTCTCAGTGATTTTTGGTATTTGCATTCAAAAGTGCAGTTATTGTGTACAGCTTCTATCTATAATATGAAGACTCAAGATATACTTTAAATGTTGTGTGTTCATCTGTTAGATTGCCAGATTGTAACATTCTTTGAGTGACTTCGTCCCTTGTTAGTAATTGTTGCTGTATTAACCTTGATGACCTGGGATCTCTCTTAAAAAATTTCTGGATTTTTTGCTATTTTTTGTGTCGAAGCTTTGCTTTCCTTAGTCTTATTGGAATTAGCATATTTATATTACTTATTTTTAGCTTGAATGTTATAGATTACCAATTTATACTTTAATTCCTGTAATTTCTGTAGATAAGTTATCATTTAGGAAATCTGATTTTTAAGCAGTCTGAGATAATTAGTGTAGTTGCTCTGCTCATGAGTTCTCTTTGTTTTTCATTTGTTAATACTTTTCAGAGTGTCTCTTATTTGTTAATCTGTAAGTTACTCTTGCCACACCCGAAGGCACATTTGCAGTGTGAATCTTTTGGATGCATTCAAGCCTTGTTTATCTTAAGACTTGTAGGCTTTTATTTTCTAATGCTTGTATTGTCATAAGCCATTTAAGTTGTCTTGTTTATTCTATCTTTGATTCCAGAATATGTTTGACAGTATTCTTGTTTTTGCTTTAAAGTATCTCTTGCAACTTTTAAACTTAAGATATACAACTTATAAGATTAAGATATCCTTCATTATTTTTCTAAAGCTTTGTAAATGAAATTTCATTGTTTGGTCAAATATTTTCTGAAAAGGAAATTGTATCAGAGAAGAGAATGGATTTCATATCAATCTCATGGTAACTGGGGTGACGTTTCCACTGCATGAAAATGTTTTTGTTTACAGTTGTTTATAAAAGATAAATTTATCCAAAGCAGAACTAATAGGTCAGAGTGGATTTGAATGGTGAGGTATTTTTTGGGATAAGATTCTTAGCACTCTCTGTGTGCTTGGCCATCTTTATTATTGAGGATAAAAAAGTAGTGCCCTCCTTTTCTTATTTTTTGTGTTGAGTTGTCTTTCAACCTTTCATATAAATCTTGAAATTTACAGTTTGCTTATTACCATAATTATGGTATGGTATTAGCGTCCCACCTCAGTGGTCGCGGGTTCAATTCTCGGCCATTCCATTGAGGAGTGAGAGATTTGTATTTTTGGTGATAGAAGTTCACTTTCGACGTGGTTTGGAAGTTACGTAAAGCCGTTGGTCCCGTTTCTGAATAACCACTGGTTCCATGCAATGTAAAAGCACCATACAAAAAAAAAAAAAACCATAATTAGGATACAGTGCTAGTTGAAGAATTTAGGTGACTTTATTTGGCAGCTACAATCACTTGTTTTTGTATGGCATTATACTAAACCAACCTATAAGATAGTTGTATTTCAAAGGCTGCACATTTACAGCATATATTGTAGGTCTACAAAAATTATTATACAGCAAGGTGGGAATCAGTGTTGACTGGAAATGTTGATAGTATTTTCTTTTAACTTTTACCAATCATATCCCCTGTAGGGGTTAGTGCTGTCTGTACACCTCATGCAGTGCACTGTAGGTACTACTTAAGGTTCTTTGCAAAGTCCCTTTGACCCCTAGCTGCATCCCCTTTCATTACTTTTCATGTACCTTTGTTCACATTCTTTCTTCCATCTTACTCTGCCTTTTCCTAACAAGTGGTTCCTAGTGAAAGTTCATGATTTTCCTCCTACACCTTTCAAACCCTTTTATGTTAATTTCTATTTCAGTGCTAAATGACCTCATTGGTCCCAGTGCGTGGCCTTTGGCTTAAATTCTATATTTCTGTTCTGTACTACTCATATCAAAGCGTAGGTTGGATAAAGAAATATCCACCTAAACTAATGAGGCAATTGCAGTGGTTTGCTCTTTATTGAAGAGTTTGGTTTAAAAGGTCTCAAAATAGAAATAAAAGCAAAGTTTGCAATGGCAGGGTGTTATCTTCATTGCTGTTTACCAATCAGTGGAAGAAATGTAACTGCTTGTACTGGCATTACTACTTGAGAATACATAGGCATCATGATGACAATTTTAGGAGTCTTGAAAAGGGTGATTCTGATTCAGTTTATACCCATGGATAGGATAAAACTCATTGGATGGACTCATAAGATTAATGAAGGAGTGTTTAATTCAAAAGAAAATGCTGTCTAAAAATTACAAGGAGGGAAAAGAAAATCTGAAGAATGCATTTGCACTATTGACTTTGTAAAGTATATTATATATCAGTGCCTAAAAAGTTATTTGGATGAAACTTTTTAAGACAGAGCCTCTGGGAACAAAAGGTGAGAGAGGCTTTGGGTTGGTTAACAGAGGTAGAGGTGGTGTGAGGAGAAGCATGTAAGATGGTGTAACAAGATGCACATCATGAGTAGTAAAGCCAGATGAAGCTATTTGTCCATTAATTCTTAATGTTAGGTTAATATGAGACTACTGCATTTCTGGACTCCTCATAAGTCTTGATTTGATCTTGAATGAGAATTGAAAATTGGAGCTATGCAAAGTTAAAGTAGCTGAACAACAAAGTATTTGAAGAGAAAAGGGCAGAAAGCCAAATTTATAGTATCGTCTACATTATGCCATCCAATGTACAGTAAGCCATTGGGGTATAACATCAAGTACTTGTATTTATGGTATTAGAGGGAATTTGCACCATTCCCTAAGTAGTTTTGTCATTTCCCATTATATTTGTTTTATGACTTGAAAATAATAAAAATGAGGTGGGTGAATTTGAATAAAAGTATGAGATCATGTTATCAGTCAAGATGTCCTCAGTGTATGGTGAATTTGTCACCTAGTCTGCAATTTCATGCTTCATTCTTCAAACTTTTATTATTTTATATTCATATTACAACCCTACCATTCACATTTCCTCACCATGTTGGTCAACAAATATCTCCAGACTTTATAGATTTTTTTATGTCTAATGCAAGATTACTAGTAACCAATGTTAATCTTAATGATTTTTTTCTACTCATCATATAATTAATCTTCCTTTTCCAGCCTTTTTCATCCAGCCTTTTTAATTTTCATTTGGTAAATGATAAGAGGGGTATAACATATAATTGTACTTGACTTTTGTAGAATGTCCATTTCTAAATTTAATATCTTCTGTTTCTTTATTCTTTCCTTGGTAATTTTTGTCCACGAAATTCATTTGTGCTTAGTGCATTGCTGACTTTGTGATGGGACTAACTTTAGTAGTTAGACATTTGGATGCGTATTGTGAGAGTTATGCTTCTTTAGAGTTATTAGTGATATTTTAATGTTTTACAGTGTTTTCTATTTAATTTAATAATCTGTAGATTGATGTAATTTTTGTAAGGTTATGATCTTACTGTTACAAATAGCTAACAAAGAATCAGCTTGTCAGTGATTACAGTATGTTTTTGTTTGCACTAACCTTTGTTGAATGCTTTCCTGCATGGTGAGCAGAGTGTAGGGGCTTTTACGTTTCATTATAATGCTTGCAGTTTTGCTTTATTTTTGGTACTGTTTGCTAGTTTGTAAATTTAATGTTCTAAGTTTCCCATCTGTACATTAGTGATTTTTATTCTCAATAGGCATGAGGTTTGTATTTATGTTTTTATATTTTTTATGCATCATTTTGTTAGTGCTTCAATTACTAGAAGTATTTCGCTGGCTGTTATTAATACTGATTCTTTCAAGATTTTATTTACTCTGTCTGATAGTGTGCTAATTTCTTTTTCATAGCCACTTTTCATCCTGTAGTTTTGTGATTACTATTTGCTGATAGGCTGCCCTGCTTTTATGATGCCAATGGCTTTTACTGCTCTGTTTTACATACTGGTATGCAGTAATTTATATAATTTCTTGATTTTTACTGTCAATGTGCCCGAGTAAATTTGTAAATGTTTGGTAGGTAAGACTTTCCATCCTTTCATGTCCACATGGGATTTGTCAATGCCTTCATATCAGCCATTGCAAGAGCCCTCAATGCAAGCGTCTTTGTTTGTGCTTTAATATGTGAGAGTTGCAGATACTAAAGTTTAGACATTCTAGGATTGTTGTTTACACCTGACTTTGTAAGGAAGGTGTAAACACTAGGTATCCAGGACTGTCCCACAGGATTCATTGTCATCTCTTTTTTTTGCTTTCACTAATAATGATGATTTTCATGTCCATCAGTGTTACAAAGCATGATGGTATTTTTAGATGGAGGCCGTGGTTGCTCCCCGTTTTTATGACATACCACAGTCTAGTATCCTTAGTAGTTTTGTGTTCACCTGCTCATTTGGTTATCCATTGTTAATCAGTCCAACTCTTGTGGGTGTCCTACTACAAGGAACAGTGGGATAACACTTCTTACAAAAGTTTTATTGGTAGTCTTTTATATCTGGACTGGCATTCACTGTGGCCTCTACCTCAGCCCACATCATAAACTGTCCTCGGTGATGGGTATATTTTTTGTAAGGTAAAATGGTCTGATAATTATGCAATTCCCCCTCTGCATTACAATTTATTTATTCTTCACAGCTCTTTTGAATAATTGGAGTGCATGATTTATGAATTTTGAATGGTATGGTGTTGTCTTTGTTTCAAGAGCTTGCTTATATGCAAATTGTTTATCAAAACAATGATGAAGTGTTTAATACCAAATGTAGTTTGCTAATATACTTGAAAAGCTTCCATATGTTTTTACTGTGTTGATATCCATATATGGTTAATACCAACATTTATACCTGACTTTTCCCAGGCATACGTTCGACATCCTGAGTTGGCGGCAGCGAAGGCTAATAGAGACTTTGTTTTCAAACAAGTCTGTGAAGCAGTTAATACAATTAGTGATGTAGCTCAGGGTAAGGCGACTGGTGCTGCTCAGATGCCTTATGAAGGTCCAGGAGAATTAGCCTCAGCTCTTGATGACTTTGATGTGAGTACAATATAATGTTTATAGCTGTTTTTCTTATAAGATAATGAGTGTATAAGGAACTATAAGTTTATTATTATTGTATTTACACAAAATGCATTGTTAAAGAAATCACTATAATATGTCTTAACAAAGTTTTGGAAAAGCTTTTGTTGTTGTTGAAAAGTATGCATAATATGTATATATGCATGTACGTACTACTTATCTTTATGAAATCTTGTATACTTTAGATGGATACTGATATACTGAGTAAGTAAATGCAGGCGAACTTACCAAGTAGTTACATAGCTATAGTTTCTAAAACCGTCGGCAGCTAGAATTTTTGAAATTCGCGGTAGCGCTAGTTTGTTTTGGTCAATTGATACCCCCTGCCCACTATTGGGGGAGTGAGGAACCAACACCATATGAAAATCAGTTGTTTCTGCCAGCTGGTACTGTTAACACAGTTTCAGTAGTCAGCGTAATTTTTGGAATTCTTTACTGTCGCTCATTGTTGGAGTTATTTGGTGAAGGACTCTTAAAATATTGGTAGCTTTTGTTTTTGGTGGTTAGCTATTTAAAAATTTTGCACCGAAATTACCGTATATACTCGCATAACACGCAATCTCGCATATCATGTGGCCCCCAAATTTTCACCCTCAAAAAATGATTTTATCACGTATCTCATGTATCATGCGAGTTAAAATTGACAAGACAAAAATTTAACAATAGGCTAACCTCTTTTCCTCCTCTTTTATCTATTCCATTTTTTAGTTAGGCTAACCCCTTTTCCTCCATCTCTTAATCTATCCCATCTTCTAGTTAAGTTTAAAAAAGTAAAAGAGAATGCAAAAAGTATTGGTAGTACAGATATACTTGTTTGGAAAATGCATACAGCCAGAAACAGCTGATTTGCTGTGGACAACCAATCCGATAAAAAGAGCCTTTTTGCTTGCATGTCAACCATTGTACGATAGTAAAAAATTACTATAGTTACGTTACAAATGACGTTAATGAGAACAGGACTGATATATTTTTACATTACAGGTAGTAGTCGACTTACTATAGCAATGGTTACGAACAACCAGTCATAAATCGATTTGGACGTAAGCCGGCCCATGTTAATTTACCATAAGAATATTATACTAGTGTAGCCTACACTAGGGTAATCAGCACCGTCTTTACATATAGGGTAGCCTAGCCTACACTATACAGCATACTTTATACATATATATGGCATACTAATTATTAATTTCAGCTAATTCTCTAGGTTAAATACACATTGGCTTATGATGATTCAGTACAAAGAGAAATTGAATAACATTTAACAAGTTAGCCTCGCCTATACGATGATGATGATATTGTGCGATATGAGAATAAAGTAGCCTAGCTTTCAGTATACTGTTTACTACATATACGATATAATTTAGTAATTTATTAATAAAAGCCAATTTTGGAGTTTCAATGCATTCTGACTATGACATATCAGCGGGAAAAAAATGGATACGAAACGGGAATCAGATTCAGACCGACATCGGCATACCTAACTGAGCGATGTCAGGCTGCTGAAGGCTACGTATATTTACAAAATAAATACAATGAATATGCATCTTGTCTGATTCTTTTAAAAAGTTATACATTACAGTATCCAATAATATTGTATGTATTCTCATAGTATTGTATCATAAAATACTAACAAAGCAGTCAGTGTTGTTTGGAAATCAGCTGATGGCGAATACAAGTATATTTCTCCTTATTTAACTCATTCGGAGCAAATTGCCTTTCATCTAGTTAGTGTAAAATACTCTAGATACTCTACTTATATGAGACAAGTTAATTTGTCATTATACGACGTGTTTTTAAGTCGAAGTATGAATTTATTACGTCTCGTGAACTAAAGTATTTTTTTCGTTAACAGATTACGTTGTGGGCATGTTTATTGTGTAAGTATTACGTGATTCCTTTCGCTGTTTTCACTTCATTTCATCCTAGTACGAACTTTACCGTTACGTTACTTGTCTTTTATCAGCGTGAAAACAACAGTAAAATGTGTTCAGTGTGTTCTTTCAAGACCTGAAGTTTTGATTAAAATAATTTTCTCTCAATTTTATCTACGGTTGTGTTTGATGGCATACGTTTACTGGAGTTATATCTTTGTTGCCAATGCACGATAATAGTACTATATGGATGAAACTCACAAACTTCGGTATAGTACCTTCAAACGACCGTAAACAAAATGAGAGAAATGTGTTTTAATCAAAACTATTGGGCACGAAAAGAAAAATTTTTACTGTTTTCACTCCAATAAAAGATAAATATGTAAAGCTCGTAGTATTCTGATGAGATAGTGAAAATATTGAACGGAATGTTGATTTTTGTTTATGTAATAAACATGCCCTCAGCACCATTTACTAACGAAAAAAAAACTAAATTTCGTCCACAAAACATTAAGTTTTCAAGTGATATTTCCACATGAAAACACTTTGCTAAAAGTAAAATAACCTTATCTTGAGATTCATTTATGCTAACTAGAGGCAAGAAAGTCACTCTGATATGAGTCAACATGATACTAGTATATGATTATTTACATACTCAAATTTTATATCTCATGTAAGATGCGATCCCCTTAAAATTAGCTCCAAAATTAGGGCTTCAAAAGTTGCATGATATGCGAGTATATACGGTAACTAGTTTTGAATTGGTCTACATAATGTCAGACACTAGTACATCTGGGATTAGGTTTTGCAGTAAAGGCTGCAATACTTATGATCCACATTCAGTTTGCACAGGTTGTAGCAGACAGACTTGTAAACCAGATCAAACATGTGGAGAATGTATTAATTGGGATCAAAGAACTTGGAAGATCTTGACTAGTAGTTTCACGAACAAGTTAGAGAGAGATAAAAAGAGAAAAGCGGCTTCTAGAGCTAAGCTAAAAGCTTTGTTAGTTAGGAATTGTCTAATGATAATTTGTCTTTTTCTGAACCTTCCCCACCACCTGTCATTCCCAGTCTTAATCTTGGCTCTCTCACACCCGTACCCGATGCTGTGGCCAATTTAGAGGCAAGAGTAGATCAG
The DNA here is from genome assembly GCF_015104395.2 of Macrobrachium nipponense. NCBI lineage: Eukaryota > Metazoa > Arthropoda > Malacostraca > Decapoda > Palaemonidae > Macrobrachium > Macrobrachium nipponense. Next base: position 22,080,004 of record NC_061110.1, on the reverse strand, counting down.
AAATTTTCAATCATGCTTCAAGCAATGGAGAAATTAGGAGCGTCCGTGAAAACCCTAATGGACAAGGTAAGTGGTGAAGTGAGTGCAAATGCAAGTGTTGTGGAGGAGGTGGCTGTTCAGATCACTGATTCTCCTAGGCAAAGGTCCCTGTCAAACTCCCCAGAACCTGGGAGGAGTCATACTGGTAGCCCAAGGGAGGTCAGTGGGGTATGCCCACGAGCAGTCGCCCCCTCTAATGCTGAAGGACAGGTAAGGATCCCACCAGTCTCTCCTGTAATTCACGAGACTCCTGGGAGACAGGTTCAGTGTTTGGAGTATGAGAACCCACTGACTCCCAAGCACCAATTGGCGCCACAGTTTGCCCGCACGCCAGAGCAACCTTTGGCACCCGAAACTTCCGCAGCGGCACTAGAGCAACATTTGGCTCCCGAGCATTCATTGGTGCCCAGGAATACAGTTGCGACCGAGCGTCCATTAGCGCATGAGCGTCCATTAGCGCCCGAGTGTCCACTAGGTCCTGAGCGTCCACTAGTGCCCGAGTGTCTGCTAGCACCCGATCGTCCAAGAGTGCCCACTAGTGCCCGAGCGTCCAAGAGTGCCCACTAGCGCCCGAGTGTCCATTGGCACCCGGGCATCCACAGGTATACATGCAACCAAGTGCACAGATGGACCAGTATGAAGCTCTCAGATAGTCTTTGTCATCAATTTCAGCTTCGGTCTTACAGACAAGATCTCGGGTGATGGCTGCCCCCGATCCTTCTTTGTAAGCCATCCAGAACAAGTTAGACAGTATTCTGGGCTTTATTCAGTATGCGGGGCCCCGGTCCAACCTATAGAGAATTTATCACCTATTTCTTTAGCCAAAGAAGAAGAGAAAGGAGAAGAGGAGGATAAAGAGTCTTCTCTCGCTGCATACAAAGCCTTGTTTTTTTACTTAGTTGAAAAATTTTTGTATTTGTTCTCGCCAGTGACTTCCATGTCGCCAGTGTCTTCTTACATGAGAGACAATCAGGAAGACTCCAGGAAATTACCCAAAACTAGTACTGTCCTTTTCGACTCAAAAAGCTTTAAAGGAAATTAACCTTTGGCTTGAGGATAAGAGGGATCAAGGCAAAGGCAACTTCAGCTTCCCATCTCCTCGTCTTTCAACGAGAAGACATTTATGTTATGAAACCAGAGAAGCTCTCTCTTTGGGTGTGTGTGCCTCCACCCAGGGAGACTTCTCCATGCTTATTGACTCTGCGAAAAGATCGGCATTCAACTTGGCCAAGATCATATTTACGGCGTCAGAATTAGATCACCTAATTAAAAATATCTTTAGGGTATTTGAAGTAAATAGTTTCCTGGACTGGACAGTAGGAGCCTTGAGACGTGAACTCATGAGTTATTCCATGTTGGATGAGGAAGTTTTTGCAGTCATTTCGGGAGTGATCTGTTTAGATAAGGAGATTAGAGACGGATCCTCGGAACTAGCCTCTCTCTTCATGTTAGGCATCCTGAAGAAGAGAGAACTTTGGTGTTCTTTTACACCTAAGGGAGTATCTCATACGCAAAAGTCTGCCTAACTGTATTTGCCCCTGGATAAGAAGCACCTGGTTCCAGAGGAGACAGCAGTGCTAGTTGCCTCCGAATTGCAAAAGAAAGCAACACAGGATCTTCTCTCGCAATCCACTTATTGTACTAGAGAAAATATTCCTAGTGTACATCCCTTGCCAGTCATCCGAGGACAACCCTTTATGGGTAGGGGATTCAGTAGATATTTCCCAAGTTCAAGGGGTAGAGCATGTTTCACCCTTAGATCTATTAAAAAATCCACAACCAACCCCTCGACCAAGAAGTAATATATCGTCCTTCGTGCACCAGTAGGAGCGAGACTCCATCAATTTTGGGAAGAATGGGAAAGAAGAGGGGCGGAACCTTGGATTGTAAAGGTTTTAAGAGAAGGATACAATATTCTGTTCAATAGAAAGCCACCGTTATCAGGCTCTCCGATAGCTTTGACAGCTTACTCAGAAAATTCAAAAAGATTCATTGCCCTTTTGGAAGAGGTTTTGTCCCTCTTGCAAAAGAAAGCAATAGCGTTAGTAGAAGAGCCACTAACCCCAGGTTTTTACAATCGTCTGTTCGTTGTCCCCAAGTCATCTGGGGGATGGAGACCTGTATTGGACGTAAACACACTGAACCAATATGTGCAGAAGACAAAGTTCAAGATGGAGATGAATCAGTCTGTGCTTTCATCAATCCGTCAAGGGGATTGGATGATCTCCATCAATATGGAGGATGCATATTTTCACATTCCAATACACCAAAACTCAAAGAGGTTTTTTATGTTTTGTCTTCAGGAACAAAATATACCAGTTCAGAGCGCTGTGTTTCAGGCTTTCGACCATACCACAAGTGTTCACCCGAGTGCTAGCTCCCATTGCGAAATGGTTACATCTAGTCGGGATAAGGATATGTTACTCCCCAGTCAGGAAATAGTCTATTTGGGGATGAGGGTCAGCTCAGTGAGTTTTCGGGCTTTTCCATCCCCACTAAGAAGTGAGTCGTGCCTACAGAAGGTAGAGAAATTTCTAGTTCTCCAGGAATGCTCTGCAAAGGAATGGATGAGTCTTTTGGGCACACTATCCTCAATAAAACAGTGTGTGACACTAGGGAGACTGCATATGAGGAATCTACAGTTCTTCCTCAGGGCGAACTGGAACAGAAAGAAGTTTCCGGACTCTTTTATGTTCCTTATCACACAAGAAATAAAGGAGGACCTGCAATGGTGGAAAGTTAAGAGACAGACGTGCAGAAGGGAGTTCCCTTCTCCTGCTGAGCCCCAACCTAGTGTTATTTTCAGATGCATCAGATCAAGGTTGGGGAGCGATTCTGGGGGAAAAGGAAGTATCAGGCATTTGGAATGCACAACAAAAAGTGGCATATAAATCGGAAGGAACTGACGGCCATCCAGTGGGGATTGTTGAAGTTTGTGGACGAAGTTCACAGCAAAGTAGTGGCGATACATTCGGACAGTACAACAGTGCTCTCGAACTTAAGGAAACAAGGAGGGACACACTCGTTTTCTCTTTGCAAGATGGCAAGGAGCCTGCTGTTATGGAAAAGTTGGAATCATACCACATTAATAACAAGGTTCGTTCAGGGAAAATTCAATGTACTCGTGGAAGAACTAAGCCGCAGAGGCAAGTACTTCACACGGAATGTATGATGAACCCAGTGGTATGCCTTGAATTGTGGAAACTCTGAGGGAAACCTATGTTAGATCTGTTTGCCACAGCAAGAAACCATCGTCTCCCCTTTACTGTTCACCCGCCCCGGATCCAAAAGCATGGGCGACAGATGCGATGCTTTTGGACTGGTCGAACAAGGACTTGTATGCCTTGCCTCCATTCAAGATGGTGAGAGAAGTCGTCAACAAATTTGGAACACATCACAACGTTTCGATGACTCATTGCTCCATTCTGGCCAGAGCAGGAATGGTTCCCAGATCTTTTAGACCTACTGGTGGATTGGCCAAGGTTACTTCCTCAAAGAACAGATCTACTCAGACATCCCCACTTCAGAAGGTTCCATCAAGGACTATCCACTGTGTCCCTAACCGCATACAGACTGTCCGACAACTCTTACGAGCGAAGGGGTTTTCAAGACAAGCTGTAAGAGCTATCGCTCAGTGCAGAAGAGAATCCTCAAGTAAAGTCTACCAGGCAAAGTGGACTGTGTTTAGAAACGTGGTGTAAAGAATATAATTTTTCATCTTCTAAAACAACTATAACAGATATAGCAGATTTTCTATTATATCTTAGAACAGGTTATAAGGCAATGTTGGGGTCTGTTTTCAAGCACAGGGTATTGGAAGTATCGATGAATAGAGATCTTGCAGATCTCATTAAATCCTTCAATATAGAAAAACCCAAAGGTTTGAAGATATTATCTTGGAACCTAGATGTAGTACTTAAGTGAGTGTCTAAAACTTCGTGTGAGCCATTGCAAAGAGCATCGTTGAGAGATTTGACGAGAAATCCCCTATTCCTAGTAGCCCTGTCTACAGCTAAAAGGGTGAGGGAAATAAATGCCATGGACAAGAGAATAGGATTTGCACAGGGTAATGCGGTTTGTGCATTAACCTTGGGGTTTTTAGCAAAAAAACGAGATTCCGTCCAAACCGTGGCCTCGTTCTTTCAGTATCAAAAACCCCACGGACTTAGTAGGACCGGAAGAAGAAGAGAGGATATTCTGCCCGGTCAAAGCTCTGAAGTGTTACTTACAAAGTTCAGAGAAAATTAGGGGCCCATGCGATCGTTTATGGTGTTCGGTAAGGAATCCTGCACGCCTGATGTCTAAAAAGGCCCTGGCGTTCTTCTTACATAGTGTAATTGTAGATGCTTATTCACAAGTGAAAGAAACTGATCTTAATAAACTTAAAGTGAAAGCTCACGAGGTGAGAGCAGTGGCAACCTCCCTCTCATCTAAACACAATCTGTCTTTGGACTCGATTATACAAGCAACATATTGGAAATGTAAATCCGTGTTCGCCTTGCATTACTTGCGTGATATTGAAAGTATGAAACTTGCAGTACCTTGGGTCTGTATTTAGCGGCTGGCACAGCATTGGGTAAGGGTGTGTAGGAAGTCATACCTTCCTAGCCTATCTCTTCGCCTTGAATAAGGTTGTTGAGTTTGTAGGGGAGCCTTGAGGTACTATGGATGTACTAGGAGTACCCTTCAGTCAAGTGTATAGTCGGGTATGAATATTATGGTTATGGTGAAGGTGATATATTTTTTTTGCTCTGGTAACATGATGTTATATGGTACTGCGCCCTGGTTGACCATTCTAGCCACGGACATTCCTTAGCTGCATGGGTCCCACTTTTTAGAGGACAAGCCATGGCTATACCGCCACGTCCCTATGAGTTAAGACGAGCGACTTCCAGAGGCAGTAATCAACTGTTCAGCTCTCTTAAGGAACCAACAAGCATTTGCATGGATGCTAGCAAGTATATTTTATATTTATTAAATTTTAAAAGATATGTGCATATCCATGGATCCCCCCTCCGACAATGTGGGATTCAGCTATGTAACTACTTGGTAAGTTGCATACATAAAAATGACATTTTTATGATAAGATTTTATGTATACAGTAGTGCCTCAGGATACGAAACTAATCCGTTCCGAAGCGGCCTTCGTAACCTGATTTTTTCGTATCTCGAACTTCGTTTTACATGTAAATTGCCTAATTTGTTCCAAGCCCTACAAAAACATCACAGTAAATTTTATAATAAAGATAAATTGACCAATAAACAATGAAATACAACAATTCGGACCATTCAATACCTAACCTAACCTTTACTGTACCTGTAAATAAAGTGTATTAGTGTACATGGTACAAGAAATACTATACGTAAATGTACGTACGTATGTAGTAAAATGTGGATCTTTACCTTTCGAGTGAGGCGATGTCCGAAAGTGGCAACAGAGGAGGAGGATAAATGGCAGAAAACATGAACACTTAACTTTACGAAACACATTAAAAAATGGCAGAAAACATTAACACTAAACTTTACGAAACACATTAACAAATGGTAGAAAACATTAACACTTAACTGTATGAAAAATTTAAAATTAAATGTTTTTTTTTTTGGCTTTTTCTGATTTTTCACCACTATCAATATTCTGTTTTTTCGTATCACTTGGATTTTCCTGTTTGCTTACTACTAAAGGCCTATTTAAAAAATAACTATCCAAGGAAGTTTGCTTCTGCCAGCTTTTCAAAATGTTCCTGAAACGACTCAAGCAAACTTCATCGAACTGCGCAAGCATACGACCTGTGTAAGCCTTTTCGGGGTGTCACTTTTCTACAAATGATTGCACTTTATGAAAAGCAGCTAGAACATCCTTAATTTCTGCCATTGTTATAGTGTCCTCCTCCTCCTCCTCCTCGCCGGTGCTAGAGAACTTCTTGAACGACGTTATGTTGCATGGCCTCCAACTCTTCAGGTCATCCGTCATAAGCTCCTCTTGGTGCTCCTCGAGAAGGTCATTGATGTCGTCCTCGTTGACGATCAGCCCCATGGACTTGCAGAGTGCAACGATCTCGTCAAGATCTGGTTGCGAAACAGCTTCAGGATCATCAACTGTTTCTAAATCTGCATCAGCTTCGCCCACGTCGAATCCCTCGAAGTCTCGGGCGGATACGGCATCAGGCCAAAGTTTCCTCCACGAAGAATTCAAGGTTCGCCTCGAAACCTCCTGTCAAGTTTGATCGATGAGTCGGATGCATATCACGATATCGAAATGCTCCTTCCAAAATTGATGCAAGGTGAGGTTTGTGGTATCAGTGATGTAGAAACATCTCTTGAAAAGATGTTTTGTATACAGCTTCTTGAAGTTCAATATCACTTGCTGTTCCATGGGCTGAAGGAGAGGGGTGGTGTTAGGCGGAAAATAAAGAACCTTGATAGAAGAATACGTACTCCGCTAGGATATCTTACTTGAGGTCAGGAGGGTGAGCAAGGCCAATTTCCAACAACAGCAGACATTTCAGAGGGAGGCGCTTTTCTTCCAAGAATTTCTTCACTGTCGGGCCGAAACACAGATTTACCCACTCGGTGAACAAAAGTCTCGTTACCCAGGCTTTTGCATTAGCCCTCCACATCACCGGAAGCTTCTCCTTTATCACTTTGTGGGGCTTGAAGGCTCAAGGAGTCTCGGAATGATAGACGAGTAGGGGCTTCACCTTACAATCCCCACTGGTGTTGGAACAAAGTGCAAGCATAAGCCTGTATTTCATAGGCTTATGCCCGGGTAGCCTCTTCTCTTCCTCCGTGATGTACGTTCGACGTGGCATTTTTTTCCAAAAAAGGCCAGTATCGTCACAGTTGAAGACTTGCTGAGAACTGTAGCTTTCCTTGATCGTCATCTCATCGAACATCTTAATAAAGGCTTCGGCCGCTTTCGTGTCCGAGCTGGCAGCCTCCCCATGCCGCACCACCAAATGGATGCCAGTCCGTTTACGGAATTTATCAAACCACCCCTGAGAAGCCTTGAAGTCTGGGGTTGTCGTCGATGTCCCTTCTCCTCCGTCGTCTTTGGCCTGGGCACTCAGATCACCGAAAATAGCGCTGGCCTTGTGGCAGATTGCCATCTCGGTTATCATATCGCCAGCGATTTCTTTGTCTTTAATCCATACAAGAAACAGCCTCTCCATCTCATCATGCACGTGGCTTCTCTTGTTGGACAAAATAGTCACGCCCTTGGAAGGTGTAACTGCTTTGATGGCTTCCTTCTGCTTAAGAATGGTGCTTATCGTCGACGGATTTTGGCCGTATTCCTTAGCGATCACACTCTTCATCTCCTTAGAAAGCATCCTCTTCTTTCTGTGAACTAAAGCAACATTCTTGGGATCCATGGCTAATAACGTAAGTTAATTAAGTTCACACACAACACGATAAAGTAACTTACTACGAAGAAAGCGAAATCACTAACACGAATTTACCTTAACAAACGAAATCTATGTGAACGAACTAATTCCACGTGTGTACGATAACGCTGATGCGACGAAATGGTCGAAGGACGCCTTTACGTAGAGGGGTGCATGGGACCAATAGGAGAGCAGGATCTTACAGCAGTGACTAGCATGAGGAACCAATGGGAGAGTGGGAGGATGGTAGTGAGTCTACTCAGTTGGCGGCACGCGAGTTTTAAAATTATTCTTGGCGGCCCAGGCGAATCTCGGACTTTACCCTCTCGCAACATGAATTATTTTCGTACACAGAAGCAAAAAAATCTTCATCTTTGCTTTTGTAACCTGGATTTTTCGTAAGTAGGGACTTTCGTTTGTAGAGGTTCCACTGTACTTACCAAGTAGTTACATGATCAAAGCCAGCCCTCCTCCCCTCATGTGGATAATAGGGCATAAACAACTGATTTTCGTACGGTGTTGGTTCCTCACTCCCCTGATAGTGGGCGGGGGGTATCACCTGACCAAAACAAACTAGCGCTACTGAGAATTTCAAAAATTCTTGCTGTCGACGGTTTTAGAAACTATAGCTATGTAACTACTTGGTAAGTACTGTACATAAAATCTTATCATAAAAATGTCATTTTATTGATCACAATAGAGTTACACAATCCGTTAACCAAAATCCTTGGGGCCAGATGTGTTTCGGTTTTTGGAACTGTTCAGATTTTGGAACTGTGGGGTCGGAGTGTAATCTAATGTCACTGCTGCAGCAAAAGGATTTTTTCCCTTTTTTCATGTTTTTTCTTTTAAAGTTATTTATTGATTTTAGTTAATTATTTATATTAACATACTATTAAATGAATGTGAGATAGTAAACATTATCAATAATGAAATAGTGGGACAATTAAGACCATATGTCCATTAACGCATATTGTTTTTAACAAAAACTTTCGGTAAAGTGCAAAAATATACATACCATGGTTGTGATCATTTGACTGCTAATGGCAAAAATTACTCAATAATTTTCTTTATATATTTATTTCTGCTTGAAAACAAGAATTTATCAATATAATTTTAACTTTAATAATAATAATAATAATATACTTAGTGGTATGAAAAAATCCCACACAGTGTGTCGTAGTGATCAAATGTACGACAGCAAACTGATGACGACATACAGTGAACAGTGACAATATAGAACAACCATCTCCAAGATCGATATGATGAAATGTATTTTATAGTCTTACTTATTTTTCAACAGTGAATTTTAATAAGTAAGACTAAAATACAGTTCATTATATCGATATTGGAGAGGGTTGTTCTCTATTATTACTGTATGTCATCATCAGTTTGCAGTCATACTTGGATCTGTATAACACATTGTGTGGGATATTTCATACCACTGTATTATTAAAGTTAAAATTATGTTGTTAAATTCTTGTTTAAAGTTAAAATTAAGTTGTTAGATTCTTGTTTTCAAGAAGAAATAATGATATAAAGCAAATTATTGAGTAATTTCTGCCACCAGCAGTCAAATAATCACAATCATGATATTCAAATTTAGTGCTGTCACGACATGTCTATAAATAGAACAGAAGTAGAGGGCAGTCATTGGATAACAGATCCCCATGGCAACCAGCCAGCCAATCAGGTTTTATCTGTATTCTGTGAGAAAGAACGTTTTGCTCAAGTGAAGTTGACGATGATGTACATGTGTGTTTTTTTATTACATTATATAGTTTTTAATAGTGCATGTATTTTACTGATAACATGAAGAATAGAATGAATTCTTTCTTATTACTTTTAAGTGCAAAAATGTAAATGATAAAAGTAGTCTTTAACTCCTGACATTTCACTCTGAGCAAGGTGTGTGCACATGAAGAGATATCCTTTTAGACCATTTTGAATATTAAAAAGAAGTAAATGAACACAGATTACAAGACACAATTACAAAATTATATGTACATGCTTGCATATTGAGTGTCTTTAAAAAAATTATGTCTCTATTAGCTGGTTACATATAGGTGTACAGTGGTCCCCCCGTATTCGCGGGGGATGCGTACCAGACCCCCCTGTGAATAGTTAGAATCCGCGAATGTTTGGAACCCCTATGAAAATGCTAAAAACAACCTATTTTGTTTGTTAAAACTCAAGAAAAACCCACTAAAAATTTTCATACTTGGTTTTTTAATAGTTTTATCACAAAAAGTGCATTTTATGATGAAATTCATCAAAAAAACCAGGAATTTGTGGATATTTATCATAGACAAATACCGCGAATGCGCAAATTTTCCGCGAATAATGCGGGGAAACTTTCCCCAGAGAAATCCGCGAATGTGTGAGTCTGTGAATCTGGAGAACGCGAATACGGGGGGTCCACTGTATTATGTTAGTTTACTTCTGATAAGACTAGATTGGGCTTACCAGATTTACTCCATGTCTTAAGTTATGTATTTAAAATCTTATTTATTCACAAGTATAGCACTGTTTAGCTTTAACCTAAAATTAGCTAGACGTGTATTTTGCCATTGATCCTTGCATTTTGTGTAGTCCATGCCAAGGATATTTCAGTCAACACATCGTTATGATGGTAATTATTAGTATTAAATTCAGTACTTCATAATCTACCTGACCTTTCAAACCTTATGAACTTGAACATGGATCTGGTTAATCTTTTAGTAACAGAAAGAAAATTGGTAACATGAAGTTTGGAAGGGAAGAGTGCAGTGTCAATGTGATGCAAGGAACATTATAATGATGTCTCTTTTTATGTTGTGTAAGGCAAGTGATAACTGCAGAAGTATATGAGTGTGGTACTAGATTTCAAAGGTAAATGACTATAATCTGTTTCATTTCTAGGAGCGTATCAATATGGATCCACTAACCTACAACGAGGTGCGCACCCGTCCATCTTTAGAGGAAAGATTAGAATCTATTATAAGTGGTGCTGCCTTAATGGCAGATTCCTTCTGTACTCGTGATGACCGCCGTCTTAAAATTGTCGAAGAATGTAATGCAGTGAGACAAGCACTTCAAGACCTTCTTACTGAGTATATGGATAATGTAAGTATTAGATCAAACTCTTCAAGTCTGGTTATGGTAGATTTGATCTTTCTCAAGATTAAACTAATTTTGAGGTTTAATTCTGACCAAACTTTTATAAACTATGTACAACACTTGTACTATTATATTTTATCATGCAATATAGTTTTTCAAGTTCATATGTATGTTCAAGCACTAGTTGAAAATTTACCCTCACTGACCAGAGTAACTGTGTCAGTTCCTTCAAAGAAGATAAAATCAGTTCCTTCAAAGAAGATAAAATAGATCTGTAAGTGATAGTCGGTGCATATAAGTCTTCAACTTAATTGTACATGTTGGAATGCATTCTTACTCTAGTGATGTTAGCATCATCTGCAGTGTTCTGTTGCTAGTATATTTGCCGAGTACTTGGTATTTATTGTAATTATTCAGAATTTTTGGTAAAAAGACTAAAAATGTAACAATCTGAAGTAATTCATTAAATGAAGGTTCCCAGTTGGGGTAAGGCCTGACTGACAGATGTGATATTATATTTTTATGAAATATTTTACACCTGTTGCATGGAGCAATACTGGAAATATAATTGATTTTATGCATTTAAGGTTAACAAGTCAAAAGGGAAGAAGTTACAGTATGAATTTTAGATTTTCAATGACAGTTCTCCAGTTAAGGGAAAGCCTATCACTTTTATTCTGTATATGGATATGAAATCAAGTAAAAAAGAAGATGATTTTGAATAGATCTTCAAGCTTTAAATTAGAATTGAATTTGCAAAAAGTTTGTCAGCGAGCATTGTCTGCTACTGAAATGTCATACTATACATTCAAGTATTGATGGCTTTGGAATCTGTAATCAGGTTGAGTCAAAGTATGTAGATGCTACTGCTTTGGTGACAGTTATAATAATTGCAACATTAAGCACTTTTCTTAATACCAGAACTTTGCATACTACAGTCTCTCCATTTGTTCAACTCTCTGTACTTTCTAAAAAAAAAAAAATTACAGTTGATATTCAAAGATCCAAACTAAAGGGGGGAAGTGGCCTTTAATCATATTGAATAGAGATATTGTGTACTGTAGGAAGCTGGCTTCCAGGTAGACGAAAGTTTGGTTCACCAGTTTTCATTTAAGTACCTAAAAAAGGTGTGATGTATTGTTAACATGGACTTTTCCCTTAGAAGTACAGTAACGGTTAGTCATAGATACAATGTAAATTTAGTATATTTATCTGTGTTTCGTACTTCATATTTGTATAACGTATTAAATATCGGGTAGTAGTATAAAAAATTCACATATTCAGTACTGTGGCAGTTTTAGATAATGTAAAATATCTTAAATTAGGGTGAAAATTGTATTTGTACCAATCAAATATTGTTGGTTGCATTTGGTGGTTTAAAGTTATTATAAGTAAATGAATTTTTCAATAGATGGGACGTAAGCAGCCTTCTGAAAACCTTGATAAAGCCATTGACCACATGTACCGCAAAACCAAAGACCTTCGACGGCAGTTACGCAAAGCTGTTGTTGATCATGTCTCTGACAGGTGAGTGATATATGTTTAAGGACTAGAACTTTAGGCTTGGTGGAATGCATATACTCAGTAGTTAGTAATGTAATGAATCCCTACCTAAGCAGATGAGATGTGGTCTGTTTTCCAACTACTATTTAAGAATTGCGTCCTATTATATCTTGATAGTTAATGTAAAGACTTATCAGTCATTGTAATCTCTTATTTGATAATAGCTGATTATCCTTATGCTGCTGTGTACAGCTTTTAATAAGATATTGGGAAAAGACAATTTTTAGAGGAATGTCAGACTGCTTTTCTCTCATTAGAATTCAGAGATAAATTTGTTGAAGATATGCTTTGGTAGCATTGAAAGATAGATAATTTGAGGTCATACTTTTATTTCAGTAGTATTAGGGATTAGTATTTTGAAGCCATTCAGTTTTTTGAAAACTATTTCTTAGAAGGAACATGTTGAATAGAAATGTGAGTGTAAGAAATATTGGGAAACATACATTGCAATTGTTTTATCACAGATAAGATAGAGTTTATCATTAACGTACTGATAAACAAGATGTAGAAGTCTTATCCGTGTGATAAGATGTGATAATGGCATTATGAGTGTGGTTTCATGTGAGTGAAATGCTGTGGATAAAGAAACAGCTAGTGTATGTATAGTGGTGACATATTGTTAAGGATTTTGTACTGGCTATCTTCTTAGTTCCAAGTTTTACAAGTGGTAGATTTCCAAAGGGGAGGTCATGACTTAACAATCTGCTTTGTTGGGCATGATGTAAATAGTACTTTTGCTTCTTTGTGGAGTTCCTGTGTCCCCAGCTGCATTGTTTTACCTCTTTTCATTTTCTGTAGCTCTCTTTGGTCTCAACATACAATCTTTAGCTTGCCCTTGCTCCAGTGGAAGAGCAAACCATTCAGGTGAGCTCTGTGAGAGAGAAATGTGATTCCATGGTTGAGGAATAAGTGAAGTAGGTAAAATGAGATTGTTCATATACGAAACAAACCTTCAGTCTTAACATTAGGATTTACTAGCGCCAAGCTGGAAACCGGTAGAATTAAAATCAAACTTGTGCGATCTAGGGAGTATTGGCATCTACCAGGTCACGGGGCATGTATTACCCAGAATGCCCTTGGCGTCCTGTGACCTACCAGTTATCTTTCTACCGCCTTTAAGATAGGACGTGTTCTCTGTCTATCTGTTTAAAGTCTGTTTTAGTTTACCCGTTTTTATCCATTTCTTTTTAATTTTTCTTATTAATTCTCTTTCTCTGAGTGTGCTCAGTGTGGGTGTGAGCTGTAAGAGTGTGTAAGTGGTGAGATGGAGTTTTTTGTGTCACTGTTGGGATCTTCTTCCGTTTCGAAGGCAAGACAAAGGAAATGCCCTGGAATCAGTGGCCTTCCGTGTTCAAGATTCCTAACTTTGGTGTCGACGGATCCTCATCCAACGTGTAGTAGGTGCAGAGAAAATGTATGTACAATTACTAATCCTTGTTCTGTTTGTCATGGTTGGTCGGTGGAACAGTGGAGGAAGTTTTATGAGAAAGGCCAGTACAAAAGAAAGGACTCAACGCCATCTTTGGATGACCAACCATTGCCGGCTTCTTTTGCATCGGCAATACACCAGACTGCTCCATATGTTTCGCCACCTGCCTTTGATTTGTCCCATACCCCTTTGGTTTCTCCTAGCGGTTCGTTATCGGAAACTCCAGGAGGGGTTTTGGGTATGGTAGATCCAGATACAAGGGACAAAAGTGGTTTAGGAGAATGGAAGGACCTCTATTTTCACATAGTTTATAAACCATGGCATGGTACCAGGTCCCAGTGAGGGAAACCAATAGATTCTCCTATATCTTTGGTTCAAGGGTTCATAGTCCATTATCTTGGAATACTCATAGTATTCGGAAATGGATTTAGGTGGCAAACTCCCAGTCAGTTATAGCGACTTACCTCCCTCCAATAAGTCTATCTTAATGTTAAGACCGAAGGTTTGTTTTGTATGTGAAAAAATGACAGATTTGTAACTAATTTGTATTTTTCATAACTAACAAACCTGAGGTTTTAACAGTTAAAGGCCCACCTCGAACCACCCCTCTAGTAGTCTAAGCTGGGTTAGAAGTATAACTGGTAGGTCACAGGACGCCAAGGGCATTCTGGGTAATACATGCCCCGTGACCTGGTAGATGCCAATAGTCCCTGGATTGCACAAGTTTGATTTTAATTCTACCAGTTTCCAGCTTGGCGCTAGTAAATCCTAATGTTAAGACCTCAGTTATGAAAAATACAAATTAGTTACAAATTTGTCATTTTCGAACTAAATGCGTATTCAAATGCAAACTATTTGTGTACACCCCCGGATGTTGGTGAATATGCAAACCCAGAATTAAATGGACTTCTTCGGTTGTGTAAGCTTGAGTTTAAGTTTGAAGGTTTCTAACTGTCCATCTCCTATATGATAGTATCAGCCTGCACTTGTGTAGAATTTTTACACAGCAGGTAATGTCTGTGTATAACCTCTGTTGAATCTGTGTATCTGTAAAAATTTTTGGTATCTATTGGTGTAAAGTGCACTTTTCTTCAAATGGTATTTGTTTAAGAGCAGTTGATCAGTGTTTGTTATTTTGATACTGACTTGACAATGGGAGAACTTTTTATGTCACTTTACGGCTTGCATTACTACTCTACACTTCTAACAGTGCATTTAGTCTTGAACTTGGATTCAGCATACTTGCATAGTGGCTGAAAGATGAGTTTTTCTGCAACTTTGGAGAGCACAGGGAGATTAGAAATTGGAACAGGCACTGTATTACCAAGCTTGCGCTCATCACCAAATGTATACTACTTTAACATAAAAAATTTGGAGAGTTTACTGATCTTGTGAGACAACACACTTCTAACCTTTTTGAAAAACAAAGGGAAGAAAGAAAGGCTACTTCTCTTCTTTATATGGTATATATACTATATACTTACTGCACAGTAATATACTGTAGATGTTAACTGTAGATAGTAGTAGATTCTGAAATGTTTCCAGTTCTGAACCTTAGTATTTAAACACCACTCTGTCTGATTTATGAAATCATTGTAAATGCATGTTGCATATCAAGATTGATTTCATATTTTTGAACATACCTTGCATATCAGGAATTTTTGTTTTTAGGAAGTTGGATACTAGGCAAATGGATTGAAAATTGTTAGCTAATTTCTTTAGTGTAGTACTTGAAAAATCGCAGTTATTTAGGTAATTTTTTTTCTGGCTTAGTAAGTATAATGGATAAGATGAGTATGCATGTAATAAATATGAAACTATTCATACATTCTGAAATTAAATGTTACCCTTTCTTTTTTAAAGTTTCCTCGAGACCAATGTTCCTCTTCTAGTGTTGGTTGAAGCTGCTCGAAATGGTAATGAAAAAGAAGTGGAAGAATATGCTCAGGTACTGGAAAATTTTCATTTTTGTTTATGTGAAGCTCTTGTAAGAAGTATGGACATTTTAAAAAATTCATCTTTATACCTTTAAGTTACTCAGTGTATTTTAGTATGACCACATTTTTCCAGGTATTTACGGAACATGCAAACAAATTGGTTGAAGTTGCAAACCTTGCATGTACAATGTCAAATAATGAGGATGGTGTTAAGATGGTACGATATGGAGCTGCACAAATCGAGCAGCTGTGTCCACAGGTCATCAATGCTGCGTGTATTCTGGCAGCTAGACCAAAGTCCAAGGTTAGTGTTTGTATGTCACTATAATGGTTACAGGTGCAAGTCAGATTTCAGCCTCTTTGGCTGTACTACTGTATATTTTTTGTGAGGTAATTGATTGCTCATTTTGATACATGCTTGTACTCTTCATTTACAGGTTGCACAAGAGAATATGGATGCATTTAAAGATGCTTGGGAGAATCAAGTTCGTATCTTGACAGAATCAGTAGATGACATAACAACAATTGATGATTTCCTAGCAGTTTCAGGTAAATTGAAGACTGGTTCAAACTTTGACATTTAATTAGCAATTAATTAAAAAGTTTATTTTTGTGGTCTTCATGATTCCTTATTTAAAAGAAGAAGAAGATTGCTGGTTGTCTGGCAGTGTTGATGCATATAGTATCCCACTTTTCATGTCGTTCAAGTTAAAGCCATGAGAAAACCACACTCACAGTAGATGGTCTGCATCTGGGTGGTCAGCTTTGATGAAATGGAATATTTTTGTGGTGCAAGAGAAGCAGATGTAATTAAACCTGCCTGGAACCTTAGGCTCTGTGGGGTACATGCACATAGCAACCAGCCAGGTAGCAGATGATCGTATTCAGTTTGTGAAGTGTTTATGAAAATCACAAAAATTGATATTAACCAGACTCATTGGATGTAGTACAAAATGTAGATGTGTCCAAAAAAAAAAAAGAAGTCCTCATGCTTGGCTAATGACATCAGTAACCAGATTTTTGGCAATGGTAGTGATTTTTGGCATTGTAAGGGGTTTGTCAGCATCGGTAAGCAGTCTATTGACGTCAGTAAGCGGTTTATTGGCGTTGATACGTGGTTTATTGGCACTTATGATGTCGTAAGTGCCATTTATTATTGTAATTATCGGCTGGTTTCGGTTATTGGCGCTCTTCCAGGAACAGAACCCCTACCATTGACCGGGGGCTGCCTGTATTAGTTGTCACCCACAAGTTTGGCCAATGAATTCTTTTGTATTGTTATTGAGCCTGAAAGTTTAAAGGTTGCTAATAAGAAGCAGAGGCAAGGCACAGTTCACTGGATTTTTGCAGTGTCTTAGACATCAAACATAACCACACTCGTGATCAGAGAAAGGCAGATAGGTAATATATTGTAGCAGTATTGTATTGTTTTTTATGATTTCTTCCCCTTGTTGAGTTAGTGATTGTTCTGACCATTACAATTAATAATTTTATGGTTTTGTCATCTATGCATTTGTTATGGTAGGCCTTTTATGGCAATTTCATATGTTCTCAGTATCTCATTATATCTTGTCCAGCTTAAATCCTTTTGTCTGTTTTGTGACTTTTTGTATTGCTAAGAATATCTTGTTCTGGCTTTCGGAGGTCATCATTCCTTTGTGAGTCTTTGTGTGGTGGGAATTGCTCCATACCTTGACGAAGCTCTTGATGTCAGGGTTTTGCTTCATCTTAAGTGTCCAAGAGGGACTTATTGATGTCATGGGAACTGAAGGGAGGTGTATAGTAGCACTAAACCACCTTTACCGCTATCTATTAGAGGGATGTTGTTCCCAAATCATTGAATACTTTAGTGTTAGGATCTGTGGTGGCTGCTAAGCTAATTGTGTAGCTGCCCAAGCTCCAGTAGGACAGAGCAGGATCTCAACTGAAGTTTACAGTGGTGAAAGGTTAGATGGAAGAAGGGTGACAATATTCTATCTCTCATTCTGTCTAGCAATTGATTGCCATTTCACTGATCAGTCAGTAGCAAAATCACCTAAGCTAGCAAGAGTCGAAATCACTTCGGTAACTGAAATCTGGCCAACCCCTTTGTAAGGGCACAAAAATAGATAATGTATTTAAATTAACTGAAAAAAGGATAACCTCAGTAACTGCAGCAGGCATGATTCTTTGGTGGAAATATGTGGGTTACTTTCATGACAAAACTTCCAAACTGTGACTTATTTTTACAGTAAATGGGACGTCTTCTGTCACACTTTCAACAAGGGGTTGTATGCAATTGGTAGCCAAAGGGTATTATCATCCATGGTATTGTTTGATTGGAAAGCTGACAAAAGACAAATGTTTGTATTTTCATGGGAACAAATTGCAAATTTAAGATAAGTCACTTTTATCCTAGATATACAGTGGACCTCGTTTTTCGAACATTTCTTATGTCAAACATTCTGTTTTTCGAACGAAATTTTCAAGAAAATTTTATATCGTTTATTGAACAAATACTCATACTTCGAACTGACAGATTGTCTTGTTTATACATACGTACTTGTATTTGACAGCCTACTGTGTCCTACAAGAAAAGCTTTATTAACATTTTTGTTTTACAATATATAGTTTAATGATAAGAATATTTAACAAAAGAAATAAAAAAAGAATAAAGCATTCCAGTATAAAATTTAACTTAAAAGATGTACAAAATCTTATGCCACTGCAGTGACGCCAAGCGCAACTGACTTAAGACTGAACAAGGGAGCGTTGATATTGAGGAGAGACACAATCGGACACACACACACACTATCGATTCCTTTTACAGGCGGTCCCCGGGTTACAACGGGTCCGGCTTACGACGTTCCGAGGTTACGACGCTTTTTCTTAAATATTCATTGAAAAATCTGCCCTGGGTTACGACGCTTGTTCCGAGGTTACGACGCTGACGCTTCCGACGCTCCGAGTTAATGACGCTTTTAAAAAACGCATACTATGATAAGAATCCTTTATAGTTTAGCACAGTATATTAATAAAAATAAGTGTTTGGTTAGATTACAACAAAAATTTTGAGGTTATGATGATTTTTGACACTTTTTATGTCGTATTTTTTGAATTTTTTTAGTAACGCCTCATATGCGGAACTAGTTTCCGAGCGAATGAATACACTAGCTTGGGATGCGCAGTTTATAACAGTCCAAAAGCGCTAATAATGAAAAAATCATTGCTTGTTTCCAGTATACATAATTAACAAAACTAAGTTTCTGGTTAGATTACAATGCAAATTCCAAGGTTACAACGGTTTTTTATGCCTTTTAACGATACCTCATACGCAGAACTAGTTTCTGAGCGGAGGGCGCATAAATTAATTTACGCTATTAAACTGTATGGTAACTATAGTCAAGGATAAGGAATGCATTTTCAAACAGTATACATATCCTTTAATACAAAACAGCAAAATATCATTGAAACATTAGTTCACTTAAAGAATCCATTTATACTCTACTTAGACTTGGATATAAAAACCATAGTTTCTCTCTCTCTCTCTCTCTCTCTCTCTGTATTTTCCGACGAAAATAATCACTAATTAGTGTATTTTGATGTTTATTTTCATGACTAAATACATTTTTATAATACAAAACTGATTTACTAATTTTCAAATATTAATTTTGGTTAATACTGTATTAGTAAGTTTAATAAGTTGAAATGATATCACATAATAAAAATAATAATTCTCTTCTCCTCTCTCTCTCTCTCTCTCTCTCTCGTCTCTCTCTCTCTCTCTCTCTCTCTCTCTCTCTGCTCTCTCTCTCTCTCTCTACTACAAAGATTTATGTTTTTTATGATAAATAAATGATTTACTATTTTCAAATATTAATATTAATTTATACAGCAATAATATCAATTCATTAAAGAAAATACCATAGTGAATTAGTAAGATTTTAGCTTATATTTAAAAAATTATGGAAGAATGAAGGAAAATCCCAGTTCTTTTCCCCAGTACCTTTTCTTGAGATCCAGGTACTAAAAAATGACGATATATCAGTTCTGTGAAGCTAGGAGGGGGAAGGAGATGAATTCCCCCCCCCCCACCCCCCACCCCCCCCCCCCCCCCCCCCCCCCCCCCCCCCCCCCCCCCCCCCCCGCGCTCCTCTCTCTTGCTCTCTCTCCTCTCTCTCTCTCTCTCTCTTCTCTCTCATTTACTGAGACTCGAGATTTTTTATGTACGATTTGTTTTTTTTTAATACTTTCAAATAATAATAATAATAATAATAATAATAATAATAATAATAATAACTGTAATTACAAAATTCATATGTGATAGTATTTTAAAGAAATACAATACGTACTAATCTATCCATGTCACTTTTAATTAAGGTTAACTCTCTCTCTCTCTCTCTCTCTCTCTCTCTCTCTCTCTCTCTCTCTCTTTTTTGCCACACAAGATAATAATGTGTTATAGTGGTAACTCCCTCCCTCTCTTTCGCTGGAAGCGTTATAAGTATTTTTTGAGAGAACAGAGAGAGATAAACACTCTCTCTCTCTCTCTTTTACCGAGATGAAAGAATTTTTATGGTACTAGTATGTAAAATGTTTATTGATAATTTTCAGTTATTTAAATAATAATAATAATAATAATAATAATATAATAATAAAAAATAATAATAATAAAACTTTAATTACAAAATTCATAATGGTCGTATTTTAAAGAGGTGAAAATGACCTTTCCATTTCACTTGTAAGGATAATTCCTCTTTCTTACTGAGATGAGAGAATTTTTATGGTAGATGCACATGTTTATTATATTTTCAAATAATAATAATAATAATAATAATAATAATAATAGAAGTAGTAATAATACGATAACTAATTTCAAAAGAAAATTCTTCCCTTCGTCTTTTTCTGTATCAATTTCCCTACCTCATAACTCCAGTGACACTCGGAGCTTAACAATGCCATACAATGGTCAACGAATTTAATGGTTTATGTAATTCTCTCTCTCTCTCTCTCTCTCTCTCTCTCTTGTATTTTACGTCGTAACCCGGGGACTGCCTGTATTATCCTTGTAAAATGTGAATGAAATTGATTTTATTATCAACCTTTGCGTACTGCGACTATTTCGGTTTCCCCATAGGGTTCCCATCTCTCCTCCCTCCACCCCAGCCGGCTGCACGCCTTTTCCACTAAACAGTTTGTAAATCGTACATGGAAAAAATTTTTTTGAAAATTTTACTTCGTATAACGTACTGTTTTATTACATACTTTACGCTCTTTGTTTAACTTTTGAACACATTAATAATAGAATTTTTTTTTTTAAATGGTGACTTTTTGGGTTGGTTGGAACAAATTATCTTTATTCCCTTTATTTCTTATGGGGATTTTGTTTCATATTTTGAACAAATCACATTTTGACCAACCTTCTCGACCGGATTAAGTTTGAAGTCCGTGGTACTACTGTACTTTAAAAAACTCTGCTTCTAACCAACTTTGCATTTGTCCCAGTTCCTGAAGGAAAGATTGGATGCTGTTTACTGAGTGAGTGGGTGGTTTCCCCATTACTGTACCTCATTTGCTAGTCAACTTCCTGTTACCAAATTACTAGAATGTGCGTTTCTAAGGAAAACACACAGTATTGAATTTGTGATATCTGTTTCTTTACCCATTCTCAGTGATCTTGTGTAGAGAATACACAACATATTTAAACTAGATTCTCAATTCTTGATGACCAGTTGAAAAGAAGATAATAAGAAAAGTAAAAAGTCAATATCAATGCAGAATTGACAGTAGTAATTATTTTCAGTGGCAGTGCTTTACTAGTGTTTATCAGATATTATTGTTGCTGTCTTGTTCTTTGAAAGGAGACCCTTCCTTTTACATTTACTGTATCATTAAAAATTATGGCAGCATCAGCAGAGATTATTTAAAACCTAATATTGTGTGATTCTTGAACTGATTCCCGTTTTTGTAGGTATGAGATAATTTAGTAGCTGTCCTCTGCTCTTATAGTTTGTAATGGATGCATTTTCACTTCCTTATAGTTTGTAATGGATGCATTTTCACTTCCTTATAGTTTGTAATGGATGCATTTCCACTTCCTTTGTTAAAATCAACAAATTGATTTTAAGTCGTGTTCTGGAAGTTGCCATCAGTTGATACTGTCAGGAAGCACATGACACTTTGCTCACTCAACTGGACCTCATAGATCCTATTGACAATGCTCAGGACAGCCATTGTTTGCTCTTCCAAGAAACTTTTTTTATCTCGAGAAATAAACCCTATGAGCATTTGAAAATATCTTTTACAAAGGAATATATCTCTTAACATGACCACGATCCTTCTGGTTTGGATGACTCTTCACTGACCAGATGCTCTCAGTAGACTAAGTCACACACATCTGTGAGTTGGTCATCCATGTTATAGCAGAGGACCCTTGACATCATAGTCAGTTTGCCTGACATGCATGTGAAATGGAGAAGTATGCCTGAATTATTATGAATGCTACCACCATTGCTGCACTTTGTGCACTTTTTCTTGTACGTACTGCATTTGTGTACTAAATATACAGGCCAACCTTACATTTTGCTTGTTGAACATTACCACTGTGGCAGTACATAATCATGTGGAGCAATCACAGAGATGCACTAACTTTCATAAATGTACAATACATGCACATGTCGCTCATTCATCTACACAGTGCTTCTATCTGCGTTTTGATTATTTTTATTGTTTTTTATAGTAATACAGAAGTGAAGTGTTACAAAGCTAATGCATTAGGAAAATTATATACATTTATTTTACCTTTGTATTTAAATGATTTAATATTTTAACAGGACTTAGGAGAACTAATACTAACAATAAAGTTGTTATATTTCTTGTTTCATCATGCATATTCTGTAAGAAATTTGACTTCCCTAATTTGTTTGATCTCTCCACAGAAAGTCACATCTTGGAGGATGTCAAAACATGTGTCCGTGCAATTAATGAGGGTGACCCTGATACTTTGGATCGTATTGCTGGTGCCATTCGTGGTCGTTCAGCACGTGTCTGCCATGTTGTTGCCTCGGAAATGGATAATTATGAGCCTTGCATGTATACAGACAGAGTCCTAGAAGCCGTGAAAGTACTTAGAGACCAAGGTTAGGAAGTGGAGTAATTTTGAAGTTGTGGAAATAATTTCTGATTGCACAGACTTGTTTTTTAAATTTTGTTTATTGCCACTTGGTTATGTTTCATTAATATTATTGATATTGTGTGAGGGTAGATCGTAATCGGTAAGGTTTCACTTTTATTTTAATGTTTTTGTGTTCGTGACATTTTGTGACATCTTAACTGAAAATTGTATTGACTGGAAACTTCCAAAAGTATTTGCCTGATTGGAAGTTCTTTCATTTTAAAAAAAGTTTTGCTTTATTAGATATTTAAAAAAAAAAGGTTTTGTTTTACAGTCCTGCCAAACTTTGCTCAGAGAGTAGATGTTGCCGTAGAAGCTCTAAGTAGTACGCCGGGGAAGGAAGTGGATGAAAATGAGTTCATAGACGCCTCCCATCTGGTTTATGATGGAGTGCGGGAGATTCGAATGGCTGTCCTAATGAACAAAGCTGATGATGAGTTAGACCCTGATGATGTTTTAACTGATGAATATCATACATTGGAAATTAGGAGTAAATGTAAGTGTTTTAATCAGATCTTCTGTACAGTAGTTAATACTGGACTTCTATTATTCCTTCTTTGTAAAGGTCCTTGGCATTGTTAAAGAATTAATAATGTAGATATTAAAACTAAAACTTATTTATTGTACACCTGCAGTATAAAGCAGGATGAATAAGAATGTTTTAACATTAGTATAATATGAAGCAGCCATGATAAATATTTGTAGAAAGAAACAGTTATTTACTTTTAGTAAAGAACTCTGCTTGGAAACGTAGGAAAATCGTTTTAACATACATAATGCCTCAAATAAAGTGCTAGTGATTTGATAGAAATAATTTAAATCAAGTTTCTGTGGTTTTAACCACAGAAGGGGTTAAATGATGGTATGCACCACACAACATGAAATATAGATAAACAATATATATTGCTTTAGAGCTGCTAAGATGATTATTAATTATCTGATTTAAAACTTTTGAATAGCGAGTGCACATACTGTAGACACGACAATTGACGAGTATCCAGGTGTGAGTGGTATCACGACTGCTCGTGATGCTATGCGAAACTTGAGTGAGGAAGATAAGGATAAGATTGCTGCTCAGGTAAAACTTTGATTTGTATTGAGTTATTTTATGAAAAAAATTTCATGATCAGTGTCATGGACATACTACTTGGAAAATAATTCTGTAATGCTTGCGCTCAAATTCTTGTAATTTAAAGAATAAATTTTAATTTCAAAGTAAATTCAGGAAAAGTGTATTGTTTTTTTATCTATTTGGTAACAGGTAGAGAACTTCCGTCTCGAAAAAGTGAAGTTTGACCAGGAGGTAGCAAAATGGGATGATACAGGCAATGACATAATTGTATTAGCCAAGCACATGTGTATGATTATGATGGAAATGACTGACTTTACAAGGTACGTTTTTTATTTTTTTTTTATTTAGTCTTTGAACTCCTGTCTGTATTCCTTGCTTGCACTGTTAATACTTGGCTGTCCAACATCTTTAGTTAAAATTTAGTTTTCTTCCATATTGAATATACTTTATAGTACTTAGTCATAGTGAACCTCTTATAATGACTAACATGGAAGTGTGTTTCCCATTCTGCAGAGGAAGAGGGCCACTGAAAACGACTATGGATGTTATTAATGCTGCTAAGAAGATTTCTGAGGCTGGTACTAAGTTAGATAAGCTATCAAGACAAATTGCTGATCAATGCCCTGAGTCTAGGACCAAGGATGATATGTTGGCTTATCTTGATCGTATTGCCCTTTATTGCCATCAGTTGAACATCACCTCAAAAGTAAAGGCTGATGTGCAGAATATATCTGGAGAACTAATTGTATCCGGGGTAAGTGGGATATGGATATACCATAGTAGTTTCATTTGTTGCTTAGGAAACTTAATTTGTTTCTGAAAACCCCATTAATCTTGAATTGCCTCTACTATGTGCAACACTGATCAAGATCCAAATGAACACTATGTGTATGCCCAGTGGTTACTAATAACCATAAGTACAAAATATTATTTATTGGCTATTTTAATTTTTAGATTTTATGAAGTACTTCCAGAACAAGTGCATGTTGCCTTGAAAAATAGAAATGTGAATGACATAGACTTTGGAGGTTTGTAATCTTAAAGGTTTTTCACTAGAAAGAATTTTAACTGTGTTTTGAGCTTCCAGTTAAACTTTGGTGAAGAATAAGATAATTTATACTCGTCATTAAGATTCACATTCAAGAGAAATGCTGTCTTCTCATAGGTAAAGAGTTTGTTACACCACAAAGCATAAAACCTATTACATAATATAATTCATACTGGAATTCTTTTATATGCAGGGTACATGCAAATATTTCTGACATGAGTTCCTTGCTGGACGAGTTGGTTGCGTACTTGCCTACCAATCTGGTAGCCAGAGTTCGCTTCCAACTGCTGCCAGCATGGAATCAGAGGAATGTATTTCTGGTGATTAGAAATCATTTCTCTTTATAGTGTGGTTTGGATCCCACAATAAGCTGTAGGTCCTGTTGCAAAGTAACCAATTGGTTCGTAGCCACGTAAATAAAAATTTAATCCTTTGGGCCAGCCCTAGGAGAACTGTTAATCAGCTCAGTGGTCTGGTAAAACTGTGATATATTTAAACTTGTACAGACAAATGCCATCAAGCATTTACAGTCTATTTTTATTTTTAAATGTTAGGTAGTTAAAGATAGATACTGTGTTGATCTATAAGGGCTGTTTATTATTTGCAATGAGTTAGAACACATTCCTTGGTAACCAACCTTAGGAGAGCTGTTAATCACCTCAGTGGTCTGGTTAAATTAAGATATACTTAACTGACATGTTTTGAACATGACAGGTAATGTTTTTGAATCTTTTGCAGTTGGACTCGGCAACTTCTCTAATTCAGGCTGCCAAGAATCTTATGAATGCTGTAGTGTTGACAGTCAAGTGTTCGTATGTGGCGTCTACTAAATATCCGCGCCAAGGAACTATTGCAGTAAGTCTTATTCTACAAAAATCTTTAAAGATGGTAAAGGTTTACTATTAGGTGCAAATGTATGCTGAAAGGTAACAGATTTTTTATACTTTTACCCCAAAGGGTCATCAGGAGCTTTCTCTTGTGACGAGAATACAAAAATCTTGGTGAAAGAGGACTTGTGTATGGTGGAATTGACAACCATTTGTCAGTGTAGAAAATGATAAGATAGATATTTTGACTTATCTTTACGTACTGTTGGTAATATATGCATGATTATTACTCAAACTGCACAAGGCTGTGGCCAATAAGATGGGCCCAGGGGACAGTTTGATCTACTTAAGAAACATTTGTAGTTAATGATGTGTTTAGAGTTTTTGTGAGAATTACTTTAGGGGCCATGGGTCAAAGAAAGGAGTATTTCTTTAATACTCGTGAAGAAACACCTAATGAAAAGAGGATTACGTATATCTTGTAGAAGGTGAAGAAAATACAATAGTAAGGGAAGGTTACAATATTAAAATGTGATCTTATTTTATGTTTAGGACTTTTAGGAAGTGTGTATTTGTACTGTCTTTGTCTCAGCACTGAGGAATATTCAGATCTTTTAGAAATGGAGGTCATCTTGAATTTTGCTGCTATGGCATGGTACAGTACTGATTTTACTTCTAATGTTGTATTTATTACTGTTTTATTGTCTTTAGTTATTAATATCTTAAATTGCTGTTACACCTCACATAGATATGTGTGGCTTCACAATTTTGGTAACCTGCATAGATAAGTCTAGTATAGTAGTGTTGCTTTGAGCACAATAGTAATGTCTCGTTTTCTCTTAAGTTTACTTAAAGACAAGGGGTGCATGGGGTGTCTCAAAATTGCATAAATTACCTTGTTTATTGGTTAGGCAAGGATATGCTACATGTTGTGCTGGTTACAATATTTTTATTAATTTAAAAAATTGGTTTGATGGTATTCAGAAGTGAACAAAATCTGGCCAGAAATATTGTAATTGATTTTTCCTCTAGATGAACTACATTCTTAATCATAGCTTTCTTTTTGTTATGGTTGATACTGTGCACAGGTTATGACATACTTTGTGCCACTAGGCAAACACTTTTACACTACACAGTACTGAAGGTTCTTTTTGGTGTCCTTTTGTCCCTCCGCTGTTTTGCTTTCCGTCTTTTAGTTTCTACTGCTTTCATATGTGCTCCCTCAACTTTTCCATCTCCCATTTACAAACTCAGATTCTATAGCTCTCTGAAAGTTATTTTGACATAGCTGTCTGATTAAGCTAGTTTTGGAAGGCCTGACATGGTAATATTAGACAATCTGGTAACTTGGTAGCATTGGTAATATGAAAGAAGGGGAATTGTTAAGGAATTATGGTTTTAATAGTGAGTGAAAGTATTTTAAGAATAATTGAGTTGAGTTCTAGCTTTTGATAGAAAATTTTGGCTTCCATGTGTAATAGCTTTACTTGCACTTGAAAAGCACTATGTTGTGTGTTTTTTTGAACACCCATCACTAGTGTTGTGCTAAGTGACTGATCATCAGTAGAGATGGTAAATTCTCCAGAGAGGTTGGATGGTTCCAAAGTCAGTCTGCCTAAATCACAAGCTTAAATACTCTAGACTGTGTTGCTTTGTCAGACGGACTTAGTTTATATTTTCAGTTAACCCATTTTAGCAAATTAACAATTTTAAATACCCAAAGTTAAAGGTTCCTTTAGTAACTTAAAATAGTCCTGTCTGTATACTGTAAATAGGCAGCATTGCTTGCACAGGACTATACTGAATACAAGATTGCATTGTAAACAGTAAATATTGCCAACTTGCAAACTTCATGGATAAAAAAGACAGGAAAATTATGGCTTAGTTATTTTACATTGAATAATTGTGTAGGTACTCCATGCATACGATAATGGAAAGTTTAGTATCATGCAAATCACATATTACTGTAGTATACTAAAGAATGCCCCAAGGCAATAGGGGCTATTGTAGACAGATAAATTTTTTTTAAAAGTAGAACTATTGTAGATAGATCAAAGGTGAGCGGTTTCCAACTAACCTAGTGTGATAGATGTTCTTCATGTCAAGTAAGCATGCATTTGTCTTTCTAAACTGCTTATTTAGGGATTTATGTTTTGAAGTCCTAATTATATACATTTTTCTAATCATGGTAGCCATGAACCAAAGTAAGCTTCCAAAGGAAAATATGGACTTTTTTTCCAGAGAATATGATAATTTTTAAAAGTGAAATTTATCTGTTCTTAAAAAGCCATTAATAATTATTCCACTTCGTGTCCTTTTGAATTTTAGGCACATCATTCTTGATTCTAAAGGGGTTTTTAGCTAAATGGCAACATTGTGTGTGTGCCTAATGCATCCTGAGGTCCCAGGCAGCAAAGACTCACTTTTTTTGTTATCTGTATAATCAGCTTTGAGGAAAACAACATGGCTGATATCACAACAATCATTGCCCCTTTCCGAACAGAATGAGAAGACTGGCTTTACTAACACCCAATAAAATTAACAGCATACTTTGTCTATATTTCTTAAATGTATAATGCATACATCTTCACCAACCCATTTAAAGAAAGTACCAAAATAATAATGATTAAATTTACCAAACTACATAATATACGTATTAGAACTGACTTACCTGTCCCCTATTCACGTAAATAATGAGACTTAAAAACTGACAGATAATCACTCTCCTTGCTAAGTACTCTTCATTTTGAATTTCATTAAAACTGTTGTCTTTACCAGCTGAAAAAAGGTTAAAGGGGTAAATGCTGGTATAGTGGGTAGTGTCTTGGCGTGTCACTCAGATGTTGAGGGTTTTTCTCCCCCAGGGTGATAAAAAATCACTGACTCTGTATCGTTATCAGTTACTGTTGCGGTATGTGGTCTACAATGGGAGGTTGAAACCAACATTCTTTGGAAGCTTGAATTTCAGGTCAAGACCTCTGTGTGCTCGTTCCATGTGAATAGGTTTCACATCTACTGAAATAATAATACTAATAATAACAATAATACATCATAATAATGAAAGAAAATGGATTTTCAAGTAATTCATACAAAACAGTTAGCCAGAATGTCAGGGAGACAGAAGATTTTTTACTAGCAGGTTGGGTGAAAAGTGAGGCTCTTTGCTGGTTTGAATCTGAGAACTCATGAAGTGTATGCACATGCACAGTGCTGCCAGTCTGCAAGTTTGTTTCTTTTAGTCAGGTATGAATAATCTAGGATTCATGTTGACCAGGAATGTGGGCTAATGATAAGTACGTCGTAGGTTGATTCAGTATAGGATATCGGCTTTTTGCATAGAGATTTAAAAAATTTTGTGTCCGTATGATCGTAGATTTTTATATCATTGGTCTTGCAGTGATTCTGCAAAGGGTAATTGAATTGATATACAATATGTGATAAATACAAGTAAATAGAGATCTTTAAAATGAATGCAGACTAAGCGAAGTGTAATGTGCAAGATAATTTTTGAGACTTGTCAGGTCTTAGTTGTGAACTTGCGAGCTTGTCCCAGACTGTTTATTATTAAACTGAATTTTCATAATTTATTCATTAAGGCATTATATATTCTAATTGGGTTTTGATGGTTGATTAAGGGGACCGTCCGCTATGGCGGATGACATGTCAACTTGAAAAAATAAAAAATCGAGTTATTACTTGTATCTATGCAGAAACATGCCGTGCATGCTTTCCAGAAGTTTCAGCCAATTATTTTCACAAATAATGAAGATATAGCGGTTTTTAAATGATGACGTCATCGTAACTGCGTCGTCTGTATGACTTGAGTTTGACAGAATCGTTTTTGCGTGTTTATTTTTGCATATATACAGCGATTTTTAAAGATTTTTTTCGAAATTCTCATACATCTGGTAGCAATGAAAGGTAGTGTGACACTGGGCGAGAAGCGAGCTGCTCAGAGCGGTTATTTATAGGCGAGACTCAGAGAATGGCTCAGTTACGCCACAGACGTCAAAGCGGTTACATGCACGTAGGCACTTGCGTTTGGTTACTAGCTATTTACGTTGTTTTTATAACTTCTTAGTGAACTTATAGCAATGCCGAAGTTACCTAAGATCAAGAAGGCTACTCAGCAACTATGGCTAGCAAAATTAGCGAAGGCCAGGAGTGTGCTGAAAGAAAAACACGAAAATTAATTGTTTGCAGCTGCCCTCGTTGTCTCATGTCTCGCCGTCAACATCATTATCTGGTGTCACGCTGAGGGTATTAACACCACTTTTAGGTGTAGGACCACGATCCTTGATGTAGAAATCAACAATAAAAGTACAAATAAAGTAATTATAATAATGTTGTTTTGACTTTTATAAGAAAAAAGCGAAAATTTACATAGCAAATCTTTGGGAGCTCATAACTCAAAAACATACTTATGCGCATGTCGGTAACCATTACTCGGTTATTTATTATCAAATTTTAGAGAGAAAGATATCATTGGAGAGGAATAAAAATCCCATAATTCTGTGTGACAGAATTTTTATATCTTTTTTAATTTTTTTTTTAGAATTTTTTGAGTGTCTGGACTAAAAAAAAAAAAAATCATAAAAAAAAAAAAATAAAAAAATTAAAAAATAAAAATTCTGCCACACAGAATTGTTCCGTATATAAAGAAGTTTTTATGGTATGATTTTCAATACAACTGATGTCATATTAGCGGAGAAAACTCTACCAATTTTTTTTTTTTAAATCATGATTTTTGCTAATAAAACTAAAAGTTTTTGATCAAATGACTTGAAATTTTTATATGATGAAGGTATTATATATATCTAAAACATATATGAAAATTATGTATTTTGCGTAATAAATAAAAAAAATAGACATCATAGCGGACGGTCCCCTTAAACTAGGTATTTTTGTGAGAGGGAAAATGTATATTGGACAGTTTCTGTTTTTAATATCTACTTGGTTTAACATTGCAGTACAAATAAAGTTTTAATTACCAATACTTTAATGAGAAGTTGCTTTTATCTGGGTTCAAGTATGTTCTAATAACATTTAGTAGTCCTTTTCTGTATGTTTATTTTAAACAGTACACAATAAAAATGTGATTATAGTTTTATATAGATTTAGCATTTAGACCCATCCTTGCTTGTGGGGTTACAGAGCTTGATAAGCTTTTTTTCCCCAAATTTTTCAGTCTAAAGAATATTTGCTTAATGGGATTTCCATGTTAGACATATGGGAATCATTATTTAGTAAATAGATTATGCATCATTCCATAGTAGGTTTTAACATTTATAATTTTATTTATATAATAAAGTCCAGGCTTTGAAAAAGTGCAACATCCCTTAAAGCCTCTCGGGGATTCCTGATCTAATTCAAAACAAATTTGTTTCTGTGTTACTATTTTAGGTATTAGACTGCTAAGATTGTGTTATTGAAATTAA
Organism: Macrobrachium nipponense; assembly: GCF_015104395.2. Taxonomy (NCBI): domain Eukaryota; kingdom Metazoa; phylum Arthropoda; class Malacostraca; order Decapoda; family Palaemonidae; genus Macrobrachium; species Macrobrachium nipponense. The sequence goes on along the minus strand of NC_061110.1, from coordinate 22,049,018 downwards.
AGCTTATTTATATAAGATAAATCGAGGCATTACTCTAAAGCACAAGTGAGCCACGGGGATGTCCAAAATACCTATAGATTTTTCTTTTGTATTTACCCTCAAATCTCTCCTATTCCCTTGACATCCAGCCTGGAGGACGTGCAGCAGTAAGTTTATTGTGCCTTCTGTTCATGCACATTAGACAATATTTGCTGCATGTACATTAACAGAAACTGTCAGTTTCACTTACAGAAGATTTTAGTGTGAATTGTTTGTCAGTTGTAGATTTTTTTTCAGGTTTTATTGTAGTTTATGATACTAGTGTGTATGTGTTTTGTAAGTTTAACTGTCAATCCGTCAATCTTTGTGTTAGCCATACAGGGATGGTAGTACATTATGTTCTGTTGTGAGCACTATGTGGATAATTGTGGTACAGTACTAAGAGTACATACTGGAATATGATCAAATTTTGGGTGAATGATCCTTTGCTTTACAGTGTCCATTGATGTTGAGGACCTTTTTCAGCCTGTGGTAGTCTGGCTAAAATTGTTTAGTAGTATTACATTTTGTTGTTGTTAGAATGAATATAAACACTTGTATAGCCATGAAATTTTAAGGTAGTATATGGGAGCTAATATCTTTATATTAATTTCTTGCTTTTTCTTTGTTTTTGGGGTATGTTAGTATTTTGAAGCTCTCCTAATCTAAGATTACTAGACATACGACAGTTTGATAGAGCTTTTATGTACAAGATGAATAGTACACAGTATCGTTCCCTTGAAGTGGGTGCAAATATTTTTGGTGACGTTGAATGTCATCTAGTTAATTTGAGGTTCAGAGAAGCTACTACTCAATTTTTCTATATATTGTAATTGTTACTTTTGAGATAGCTGATGAGCAGTGCTAATTAATTTCATGCTTTGGCATAAAAAATGCTCTTTCCTTGTTGACCAGAGTGAGAAGCAAGTGCTGATGAATGAGCATTAGCTGGTTTAGAACTGGTAGTCCTTCAGCATATTTGTACACATTTTTATGGTACTTTATTATTGATCCAGATTAATTGTGATTGAATGGGAAGAAAAGTTAATATAGTAAGAAGAATGGTTTAGCAAAAAATAAAATGATAAACAGAGAATCCCATGATTATGGTTAAATACCATACATGAAGATATAATAATGTTATTGCAGGAACATGAGAGATAGGTTTATGCAGTCATTGGATATTGTAAGTTGAACTTGAAGTAAAATTCCTCATGTTTGCTCTCCATATTAAAGGGCTACATATTACTGTATCTTATAGCCAGGGAGAGGAAAGGGGGATTTGAATAGTCAAGTCAACAACATAGTACTTATATATTACAAATTTTTTCCAGTTCATAATACCAAGTAACTGTATGCCGAGTTGCTTTATTTTTTAAAACTTTGCTAAAGGGTAGTAATGAATAAAGTACGGAATTTTTTCTCATACAAATCTCGTTAATAATACAGTGAACCCCCATATTTTCGCGCACTTTGGATTCATGGAGACATATTCGGGTATTTCTCTCTGGAACATATCAATTTCATCATAAAATGCTCTTTTTGTGATAAAACTAAAAAAAGAAAAAGAAAAAAGGTATAAAATTTTTTAGTGTTTTTCTTTTGAGTTTTATCTAACAAAATAGGCAGTTTTGAGCATTTTTTAGGGTTTTCAACTATTCATGGATTCTAGCTATTTGGTGTGGGGGGGGGGGGGGGGGTACAGATCCCCTGTGAATAAGGAGGATCACTGTACAGTATTTAAACTCAGTGCATGATACAATTTCTCAACCTTTGAAGTACAATTTTTGTTTTGTGAAATTGCGTAGGCCTTTAAGGTGGTATAGGGCGAAAAATGCAAAGTCATGAAAAAATTCATGGAGCTTCATATGGCAATTGAGAATACGTATACGAAGTATTTCGTCAAAATTCCTCTTACTTTCGTAGTTACAGGGTAATTAGTTAACGTAACTCAATAAGCCTAAAACATTGATCCGTACAAAAAAATGCAATATTTCTTCTATTATCGTAAATTTTGATAATTATTGTCAAAGAAATTGGGAGAAATGGCATCTGTAGACATTCCCCAAGTCGAGAAGGAGACTTCAGGCTCAGCTACTAAGTCCAGTCATGATTTAGTGCGATCACAGACTTCAAGTAGTTTACACGTTCCATTTCACGTCTGACATTCGCTTGCTTTTACGTATGTTTATGTATGTTTCGGCAAGAATTTCATCATGCCAATGAGGAAAAGACAAGGAAAACATCTCGCTAACATACAGACGAAGAAAAATCGCTCAAGTATTATTAAAGAATATCATAATATACGCGTAGTTAGTGGAGAGAGAGGGGAGGGTTGCTTAGTAACGCCCCGTCTTGCCTGACAGGACACGTCACGCTGTGCCCAAGGCTACGATCTTTGAGCAAAGAGATCTTCATTTATGATAAATAACAAAGTTTTGGTTTTTTAATACCCAAAATGGAATATGAAATTCATAATAACCATGATTTATTAAATTGTCTTTGTAAAAAAAAAAAAAAAAAAAAAAAAAAAAAAAAAAAAAAGAGTACACCTTCGAGTTTCACCTCTGACACTCTCTTGCATTTACGTTTGTTTATCTTTGTTTCGGGCAAGAATTTCATCATGCCAAAGAGGAAAATACAAGGAAAACATCTTGCTAACATACAGAAGAAGAAAATTCGCAGTAATATGCCGATTTAGTGAAGGGGAGAGAGAGAATTGCGTAGGAAGGAGTGCCCCATCTTGCCTCAAGCAGTGCCCCAGGCTGCGATATATGAGCAAAGGGATCATCATTTATGATTAAATTTTGATAAATAAAATAGTTTTGGTTTATTAATACACAAAAAAGAAATATACATTCATAATAATCATTATTTATTAACCAATTGTCCTTTACATAGAAATACGAAGGAAAACTTTGAACGCCCGTATCTAAAACTATACTTATTGACCTTCAAAATCTATCTTCTCACTTAGTTTTAAAGCTTATAACAACATTTGGAATTTGGTATAATAACTCAGAAAGACATTATAGAAGCAATCAAATAGCAGCCCCTTTTTTCGCAATTTTTGTTTCGTCTTTTTTTTATAAAATTGTTTTTTTCCTCCATGAATTTTATTTAAAGGGGTTTAATTTTTTTTACCAATTGAATTTGAAAAATTCATATCTAGCCAAAAAAATGGACTTTTCTTTTCAGAAAAAAAACATCTCCATTCGAATTGGGAAGGTCTACATCAAGGTCTATATATGCTAGTAATCCCAAGGTCTTAATATTCAAATATCAAGGGAGGAGATTAAGAATTTGGAAAATTGAAAAAGGTTATTTTTTCGGGATAAAATCGCCCTTGGCGTCACAAAAACCGGAAAGGGTTCAGATGGCGAAAATTCATAAATTGTGGTTTGGAAGATGTTCCCAAGTCCACCTTATTAAGTGGTAATGGAATAGGCAAAAGGTCCTGTTGCCCCTTAAAAAATGGCATTAGCCGGCCGGCCCCCTTAAATTGCAGTTGCAAAATATATCGGGGGACAAGACTTGAAGTAGGTAAAATAAATTTTTTTATTGGAAATCCTGTTCTTAATTAAATATATCATGGAATCCTGTTCTTAATTAAATATATTATCATACCCCTTTTAATTTCCTTTTTTTTTGCACTTTCTTTTATTACATAATTTTTTTTATGTAACTATTTAACATGTTACCATATAGCTACTGGTACTTAAGCTTATCTTCTATTTTCCTGGTTGAGGTAATAATTTTTTCTTTGGGTTTTTAATGTTTTTTTTATTTTTTTATTTCCTCAACTTTTTCTTTTAGTATGGCAATTTTTTTTGCTTTTGCTTTAAATGGAATTAATAGTTTCATGCCTAGGCAACTGTCGAATAATTTATTTTGTTTCTGTTAATAACTTTGTTTTCTTTTCTTTAATAAATAGTCTCCTTTGTTTAATGTACATTTATTTATTGGCAAATTAAGCCCTTATTAATTAAATTTGAAGGGGTGCTTCTTTTATTTTGAATTAATTAGGTAACATTTTTTTGAGTGGCTAGTAATGTAAACCCATCTTATAATGGGTCATTTGTTCCGGTACGTATACAAACCCTCGGTCCTTTAACAATAGGAATATAACTTAACGGCAGTTGAACCGCTCGTAAGCTTCAAACATGGTGGACGTGTTGCTTTGCCTCTCTGCCTGCTATCGTTGTCATGGTTGTGCTGCTTTCAACTGCCAGTGAAGATTTTATTTTTTGGCTTTTTCTTTTTTATTACTGTGTGCTTGTGGCAAAAAGGATACGTAAGTTATGTTGTGCCATAGATCCTTGGACACCTTTTCCCTTGGGCTCCCAGTGGTGGGGCGGACCCCAACAAGTGAATATAGTTCATACCCAGCTGCCCCTGGCGGCGGGTTCAGTTTGGGCGGTTCTAAGTTCCTAAGATGAAGGTATGAAAAGTTAGAATGAATGGGATGACTGGTCTTTTTTTTCTTTACTACTTTCTTCCTAACTACCTTTAAACCTTACGGGCAATATGAAGGAGAAGTACCGTCATGTGCTGCGGAAACGGACTAGATTGCAGGGGTTGAGACATGGCGCAGCCATACTGTGAAGCTATTCTTAGCTGATGATATACTTTTCAGTAGGCAACCCACCCACCCCTCGGGATAATAAGGAAAAGAGGGGGTTGAAGGTCGATCCAGTCGCAAAGGGACAAGATAGGTAAAACCAGTTAGAATGGTATTCTACACCCAGTGGGAGGAAACCAATAGATCCGCTTATTATCGTTTTTGGTCCTAAGGTTCATTGTCCATTCTCTAGAATTTCCCCTATACTATTCGGGAAAATGGATAAGGTGGCAAACTTCCCAGTCAGTTGTTAGAGACGTTACCTCCCTCCAATTAGTAAGGTCTATCCATAATGTTAAGACCGAAGGTTTGTTTCGTGTATGAAACAAAATACCAAATTTGTAACTAATTTGTATTTTTCATAAACTAACAAACCTGAGGTCCTTAACAAAATGTATTAAAAGGCCCCACCTCGAACCACCCCTACTAGCAAGTCTAAACTGGGTTAGAAAATATTAACTTGGATGGGGTCACAGGTAGCCGTGGGCAATTACTTGGGTATACATGCCCCGTGACCTGGTGATAGATGCCTATTTAGTCCCTGGACTCTTCACACCAAGCGTGTAAGTCTTTTGAATTCTAACCGGTTTCCAGCTTGGCCGGCTAGTAAAATCCTAATGTTTAAGACCCTCAGTTTCGTTTAGTTTATGAAAATAAAAAACAAAATTAGTTACAAATTTGGTATATTTCATACAGTGTTTTTGAACTTCGTGATGGAATCCGAGAACCGGAGAGACCCCCTCGCCCCCCCATCAGCCGCAGATTGTGCCCTCGTGTGGGGGGCCGTAAGTGTGGGGCCTTTTGGTCCTCTGTTGAGGTCGACCCTCATGAGTTTTGTACTCAGTGTAGAGGGCGAGACTGCTCTCGCACCGAGACATGTGAAGTATGTATTTCTTGGTCGGAGGAGCAGTGGAAGCGCTATGGGGGGAGGAAGAAGCTGCGTAAGCCGGCCAGGGAGTTGTTGGAGCATTATCCGGTTGCTTCCCTGGTCACGGACACGTCTTCTTTCTTCCCTCCATCTCAGCTCCCTTGTATGGCTCCTTCCTCTTCGGGGGAGGTATCTCGTTCCTTCTCTTTGCTCGATCAGTCGAGCGTGGAGGGGGGGCGAGGTACCCCGACATCCAGTTGTATTCAGGGTCTTCCGTTCGCTCGGGGTGGGATTTGTCCCCCCCCGGGCAAGGGGTAACCCCCCCTTACTAACCTGACTGTTCTCTTCTTCAGGTTTGCTTGCCACGGGCGACAATCTCTGCCGAGCCTGGTACACTCGCTGGGGCTCCAGGGGACACCGACGATTCAGGGGCTGCTGAGTCATGTGGCGAGGGGGTCTATGCCGGTTACCCACAGCTCGACCACCACGACTACAATGACGGTATCCACGCTGGCTACGCTGCGCCGCCGCACCTGGTGTATACACAGCACGTAGCCACGATGACCCCGACAGCCGGTGTGCAGACGCCGCTGCTGGAGGTGAGGATGCCCGCTGTGACGCCGCCACCTGGTTTTGCCGCTCTCGCCTCAGCCCCTGACTTCTAGTGTCCTAAGAGCTCTCCACTGGACCTGCCTCCTGTGCATAGGATGCCGCTAGTTCCTGCCCCGCCTCCTGTTCCTGTACATGCTGCCGCTCCAGTTCCAGTACCAGTTCCTGCCGCTGTTGTTCCTGCCCGTGGTGTTGCTGCTCTCACCCCAGGTGATTCCGAACAGGTGCAGTCGGGCCCTGTTGCTTCGGCAACTGCCCCGGCTCCGTCCTGGATGGAAGACCTGACGGTGGTCCTGAAGAAGCTGATGAAGAAGGAGAAGAGGAGGAAGGTGTCATCGTCGTCTGCCGCCACTTCCCCTTCGACTTCTAAGTCCCCACAGCCTAAGAAGAAGAAGGTCGCCTCCTCCCCCCCAAGAAGGCTCGCTTTTAGACTTCTAAGGGTCCTTCCCACTCCGGTGGGAAGGTTGGGGCTTCCGCTGGTCCTCCTGTTCCTTCGGGAACGGGGCCCGTCTCTCCTTCCGCAAGGAAGAAGACGGGGACCGGAGGAGCACCGGCTAACACTGGTACCTCTTCGCCTGGCGCCAGAGGTTCTGCCTCGGCGCCAGGTACCGTCTCGGCCTATCGTTCGCGAGAGGTACAGAGTGTACGGTCACCCACGGGTGACTGTGCAGCCAAGAACCAGGCAACCGAGTCCGCTCGGCGCCAGGATCTAGGCACGGGGTGGAAGACTGGTGGGAGTCATCCAGGTGACTCCCGCCAGGCCAGCGATCGCTCTCGTGGCGAGCTGCTGGTACCCAGGGATGACACGAAGGTCCCAGACCGTCCGCGGGCTGAGGCAAGGAAGCGATCCCCTCGGTTGCCTGAACCAGCCTCGGCTGGTCCAAGCGGTGTGACGCGCCGTGAGGACAGGCCTCGCTCCCACCGCAACAGTGGACTCTGCAGGTCCCCTGACCGCCGCTCCTACTGGGATAGGGCGGAGATGGGGACCAGCAGCAGCTCTTCTGATGCTTGGGACCGTTGCTGCTGTTCTCGGTCCAGCCGCTCTCCCAGGGAGAGGTGCTTGACTAGGCCTGCAGCTCGATCGCCACCGCGGGTTGACGATCGCTTGCAGGCCCCTCAGCACATCGGTTCTGCTGGGGGGAGGAGCGTCAGGTCTCCCTCTCCTATCCCTTTAACTTCCTCGGGCTACACCGGGAAGAGCGAGGCGATCAGGAGTGATCGCAAGGGGCGGCGCCCCTCGCGATCCTGCCACGACGCCCTACAAACCTGGCACGGTCCTCGGACCGACCAGATCGTATGCGCAGCGCAAGTGGCAGGAGGGGACCATGAGGGGTCTGTTGTGGTTCCTCCTGTGGAAGGAGGAGGCTCTCGGGAGGCATTCTCGCTGGACGGGCTTGACGACCCGTCTCCGCAGGATGCAGTCACTCCTGAGATGTAGAGGTCGTTTTCAGAGGTTATTGCGCTGATTTGTCACCACAACGACCTCGGGGAAGGATCGCCGCTCCCATTGGGTTTGGAGTCGTTCTGGGGTCCCAAGAAGGAACCCAGGACGACGGTGTGTCTGCCGCGATCAGCCTTGGCTGACAGTGTGCTGAGCCAGGTGGATGCTCTTGTCTCTGGACAGGAGGGTTCGCTTCGGTCAGGTAGGTCATCCAAGCTCCTTTCCCCACCTCTACCACGACAGAGGAGATTCTACGTGCCCTCAGAAGATCCTCTGCCGCCCAAACAGGTTAACCCAGAGCTAGCTAGGCTAACTCTGGGGGTGTGTCTGCAGCAGGTTCTGTCGGAGAACCTCTGGTTCTCGCAGCAAGAGGCACTTGCCTTGGAATCTAACGCAATGGCAGCATTCCAAGCAGTCTCCTGGATCAACCTGTGGTCCCTCACAGTGTCGACAGCTGCGGCCTCCTTGGGGAACATCACTCCTGAAGGGGACCCGGCTTTTGTGAGACTGTGCCAGTCTGGAGGTAGGGCCATCTCCTACCTAGGCCACCAGATGGCTAACCTGTGGGCCAACCTGGTTCTTCGGCGTAGGGACGCTGTTCTCACCTGAATGACCAGGGCGGCTTGGCGAGAGGCGGCCTTGGGTCTTCACAACGGACCAGTGCGTAGTTCCTCCTCTCTCTTCCCCAGAGAGATGGTGGACGCTGCGGTGGAACAACGGTGCACTGACGACAGTGACCGTCTTGTCCACCAGGCAGTCTCAAAAGGTGGCTGGGCAACCTCGAGCAACTGCGGCTAAGCCTAAGAGTTTAGCTAGCGCTTCCTCTGCGGCCAAGACAATTGCTTCGTCGAAGCCCAGAGGAGACTCTGCCTTCGACTTCTTCGGTAAGGAGCGACCGTAACCAGCCCTCCTCCCAGTCCTTCTCTGGAGTAGGATCTGGGAAGAAGTCGAAGAGAGGTGGGAAACGCTAGGGACGGCGTTCTCCCTCACCTGCTGCTGGAAGTTGGGGGGGTTGCCTGGCGAGCCATTGGGCAACATGGCAGCGCTATGGAGCAGAGACCTGGATAGTGAACGTCCTTGGGGGGGGATATTTACTACCCTTCGAGTCTCAGCCACCCCTCACCTCCAACCCGATCCATCTTCAGACGTACGTTCCTGGTTTGACCAAGGACGTGGTGCTTCGTCAGGAAGTAGAAGCCATGCTGAGCAAACGTGCTGTGGAGAGTGTATGGGATCAGTCGCGGGGCTTCTACAGTCGACTTTTCCTAGTGAAGTCCTCAGGTGGCTGGCGCCCGGTGATAGATCGCTCTCCCTTGAACCAATTAGTTCGCCAGACTCGGTTCACGATGGAAACAGCACAATCAGTGCTCGATTCCATCAGGGAGAACGACTTCATGCTTTCTGTCGATCTGAAGGACGCGTATTTCCAGATACCCATCCATCAATCCTTCAGGAAGTACCTCCGCTTCTTCCTCGACGGAACGGTGTACCAATTCAGGACACTTTGTTTCGGTCTCTCAACCACCCCACAGGTGTTCACACGAGTGTTCATCCTGGTGTCGACTTGGGCCCACTTGGTAGGGATACGTCTTCTGAGGTATCTCGACAATTGGCTAGTCCTTGCGAGCGGGAGCTCGCAGTTGCTACAAGACAGGGATCAACTCCTCAAATTCTGCCGCGATCTTGGGATCGTAGTGAATTACAAGAAGTTTGATCTTGAGCCCAAGCAGAGGATGAAGTACCTGGGCATGCTGGTCGATACTGTAGCAGGGCGAGTCTTCCCCACAGGTTCAGGGAGGCAGCAAGACAGTTCCTGTCTCGACAGGAGCAGCCAGCTCAGCAGTGGCAGGTCGTGATCGGTCACCTGTCATCTCTCAAGAAGTTAGTTCCTCTCGGACGTCTTCACCTGCGGTCTCTTCATTGGAGGCTAAAGGAGTGTTGGTCACAGGCAAGAGACCCGCCTTTCTTCCCCGTGTCCCTCACGTAGGAGGTGAGGCAGGACCTAGTCTGGTGGCTGGACGACAGGAACCTCATAAGAGGAGTGCTTCTTTGCACTCCCTCCTGGAGATGCTGTTCTCAGACGCATCGACCGAGGGATGGGGCGCACACCTGGAGGAGTTGCTGGCTGCGGTTGTGTGGGATCATTATGACAAGCACCTTCACATAACGTCCTGGAGCTCAAGGGGGTGTTCTTCGCTCTCCAAGAGTTCCAAGTTTGTCTGGTGGGACACTTAGTGGTGTTGATGAGCGACAACACCATGGTAGTGGCGTACGTCAACAAACAGGGGGGCCTAGTGTCCCTCCTGTTGCATCAGTTGACGTTGCAGGTGCATGAGTGGGCCGTGGGTCACTCAGTAGAGCTGTCAGCCCGCTACATTCCAGGCAAGAGGAATGTAGTAGCAGACAAGCTCAGCCGTTGGGATCTGGTGATAGGAACCGAGTGGTCCCTTCACCCAGACGTGGCGGAAAGGCTCTTCAACCTGTGGGGGCGTCCAGTCGTAGACTTGTTCGCCACCCGTCACAACAGAAAACTTCAGGTTTTCTACTCAGATGTGCTGGACCCATGGGCAGCTGCAGAGGACGCTCTTCAACATCTGTGGGACAACCTCTTCGTTTACGCCTTTCCCCCGTTCTGTCTGATTCGCAAGGTGAAAAGCAGGGCGCTGATCACCTCGAATCTCCGGATGATCTTGGTGGCCCCCAAATGGCCTCAAGCTGTTTGGTACCCGGACCTGCTGGCTCTGCTCGCCGAAGCACCGAGGGAGATTCCCCCCTGGCACAACCTCCTGTACCAGCCACATGTAGAGCGGTACCACTAGTCGGTCGAGTCCCTGTGTCTTCACGGCTGGCTGTTATCCACCATCTCTTGCGAGCGAGAGGCTTTTCTCGCAGCGCAGCAACAGAGATGGCTGGATACCTCAGACAGTCCTCTGCAGCTGTATACCAGGGGAAGTGGTCCGTTTTCTGTGGTTGGTGTCGTGGACGGGGTCTGTCTCTCTCTCAGAGCCACTGTTCAGCAGGTAGCGGATTTCCTCGTTTTCCTTCGCTGAGAGAAGCTCCTCTCCGTCTCTGCAGTTAAAGGATACAGAGCCGCCCCGGCACTAGTCCTTAAATTGCGAGGTGTGGACATCTCTTCTTTCTTCGAGATCTCCCTCCTGATGAAGAGCTTCAAGAGGTCTTGCCCACCTAGGGAACTCAGGCCCCCGGGGTGGGATGTGACTCTCGTCCTTAGGAGTTTGACTCGCAGACCCTTCGAGCCACTCCGAAAGTCGTCAGACAGGGATCTGACCCTCGAGACCCTCTTCTTGCTGGCCCTGGCATCGGCAAAGAGAGTAGGGGAACTTCATGGTCTTTCCTACAACGTCAAGCATTCCAGGGGATGGGGATCCGTGACACTCTATTTCGTCCTGAACTTCGTAGCGAAGACTCAGAATCCTTTGGTCCCTGACGACCGATTCGAGTCTTTCACGATCCCCTCCCTGAAGGACTTTACTGATGATGATGCAGATGAGATGCTGCTTTGTCCTGTGAGGGCGCTACGGCGCTATCTGAAGAGAACTTGACACTTCAGGCCTGAGTGTCGACGCCTCTTCGTTAGCGTCGGGGTTACCAAGAAAGAAGTTTCCAAGAACACTTTCTTTCTGGCTACGTGAGGTGAACAGGAGGGCGTACGACCCGGATGGTAGTGACGATACCCGTACCCTTCGTCCGAGAGCCCACGAAGTCAGAGGTATTGGTCCGACCCTTGCATTCCGCAAGTACTTCTGCCTGGCGCAGGTTCTGAAGGCAGTGGTTTGGGCTAACCAGACCACCTTTACTTCCTTCTACCTTCGGGATATTACCCACAGGTCCTTGGACACTTTTTCCTTGGGACCCGTGGTGGCTGCTCAACAAGTTGTGTAGTCTACCCAGCACCCGAGCGGACAGAACAGCATCGCATCCTTGTGTGGCTGCATGAATGGACGAGTGAAAGAGAGTGTGACTGGCTTCTCTTCCTCCTCTACCTGTGGGCAGAGGGCCGCAGTCGTCACTACGCTGAACAGGAGGCCGATGCAGGTAAGCTACACAACCGAGCTCCATCCTATCCCTTTCATTAGGGATAGGAGTTTTTATCCACCACTCCCCAACAAAGGGGAGAGTGGAAGCCAACAAGGGACAAACCCATGACTTCATCTTGGCTCTTGAAGTAGGAACTAGTTCTTGCATTTGTTGCTATTTATAAGAGGTAGGCTTGCCTCCCTCTTATAAATTTGGTCCAGAAGTCTGACCACTGATCCTGCGGTGCACACCCCGATCAGCTGGGCAGAGGCTAGGATCCCTCCCTTTGCTCTTACGACCAGGGAGGGAACCAAGGTAGGACGAACACCAGTCTGTTCATAGGACTCAGATTCCACCCACCAATAAGTGAGTCTTCCTATTGTTAAAGGACCGAGGGTTTGTATACGTACCGGAACAAATAACAATTTGTCGAAAATTGTATTTTTCCTAACTATATATGTAAACCTGAGGTCCTTTACATAGTCCCACCTCATGCCACCCCTCACTCTGCGTTTTCCTGGGCCTAAAGCAAAGTGACTCCTCTCCTCGCAGTCGAGCTGACCGCCAACAGCGGGACAAGCAGTTAACTACCGAACCCCCTTGTTCGAAGCTTACGACCGGTTCAGCTGCCGCTAAGTTATATTCCTATTGTTAAAGGACCTCAGGTTTGTATAGTTAGGAAAAATACAATTTTCGACATTGTTATATTGGACACCTGGTGCTGAGTGATCTTACACAAGAAAACAAGAGGCTAAGATCTGGGGGACTGGTTTGGTGATAATGAAGGGAGTCCTCAGGATCAGTCGCTGAGCCCTATAATAATAATATTAATATATTTTGAGGACTTTTCTCTTTAAATTTTGGCACTTGATTAGTTGTTGGCACTCTTCTGTAGACCTGTGGTACTGTTGAGGTAGAATAGGTCTCCAGTTATAGAAGCTGGTTGACCTAATGTCAAAATGATAATTTTATTGGTGGTAGTTTATGTGAAAGACTATTTGTAGCATGGAGAATAGTTGTGTGTAGGTTCAGAGCATGCACTTCACTGAACTGGAGTTATCTGTGGCTGTCAGCTAGGAAGTCTGCTAGTTTCTTACTGACTGAAGTTCGTGCTGTATATGTAAGTAATATCTGGATATAGGAAGTTAAGTGATATTTTTATTGCAATTGTTAGAATTATGTGTTGTTTGATGTGGAATAGATGTTTTGGGGATTTGTGATTGCAGCACTTTTTTGAAAACTAAGTACATTCCTGAAATTTACTTAAAACTGACTCTGTTAGAGTTTAATGATGACCTGTTTCAGTACTGTCTTTGCACAGTAAATGTTGAGGAACATGTTTTATGCTGTACTTTAAGTTAAAGTTTTAATGTCTCATTTTTATCCATTTGAGAGTTTCTTAAGCAAATAAATTGTTGGTAGGGAGTTTTATGAGCATGAACATTTAATTGGGCTGTGCAGTTATGGCTAATTTAATTGTACATCCATCACAATACACAATCCCTCATATTTTACATATCCTCATTATAGTACTGCTGTCTGGGAAAGATCATCATCCAAACTGAAAAGTCTATTGTTAGAATACTGACTTGGATTATTCAATTTGGAGGGAAAGCTGTCAGTAAGATCTGGTAGGCCAGCAGTTAAGATGGCTTTTGATATACTGTAGCTATTTCTTGGTTGTCTTTCAAATAAGCAAACCAGTTTGAATATGACGTAATTACTCCCAAGTTAAAAAAAATTTGAGGTTATTAGGTGAAAATTGAAATCCTCTATCTTTATAATTATTTACTAGTTTCTCATTCAACTTTTCAATAATAGTGTAAAGCTGTCATTATTTGCAAGGATAAAGTAAAAAAAATTCACTTGGCATTTTAAGCCTGTTATGGATATTCCTCTTCTTGATATATTATCTTTCTGGGTCACCTCTCACCAGGGTTGCATTTTGTTTATAGGGTCATAAAAAGTTATGGAAAATGTAGACAAGATATAGAGGTTGCCAATGGTAATCTGTGTAAAACAACAGTTCATTGTGTATCATACTTGCATAACTGTTTTTCTTGTAAGTTACCTTATAACAGAGAGACTAAAGGGCATTTTATCTAATTGCACTACTCAGCATATGTGTTATGAGTACTCATAGTTCATGTGGCAACTTTTATGAAATGATTTGAAACCATACATTCCACTTTAATATTTTATTTGAAGGCCCACAGTCTATATTTATATGACAGAGAAATGATGAGCTTTAATTAATCAGGTGTTGGCTTTCATCTCTTCTCTGGTGGTTGTTGTTGATTGTCCAGTAACATCCATTGGCAATCTAGAAGTAGGTTTGTCCTTTTGAAATGGTCTTTGTTTCCAATAGCAGCAGTTTAAGCCTGTTTAAAAAATGGTTTCTTTAATTGTAAAACAAAATTTGCTGCAATATATTTCAATAAACATGGTGTGAGCAAAAGAATAGTTGAAAGTTGTTGGGTATGAATAATATAATAAATACTATAGTGTCCTGTGTTATGGTATAACAGTTGGATCCTAAAAAGGAAATTAAGACTTTTGATTGGTAATAAAACACTTCTTTAATCCATATTTCAGTCTAATCACATATTTTTGTGTACATTTAGTTTATGAGTCAGCGTAATGTAACACTTGAATTAAGTTTTATTAGTTTTGTAAATTATTTATTTATTTCATATGAATCTGTGTTTTTCATTCATGCAGCATTTTCCTTCTACATTTGCAGGGTAGCCAGCCAAAGTTCAAAGTAACTAAAAGATTGCCCCTCTAAATGTTATATGTTTGATTAGCTTGTTTACCCATGGTGTTCACCTTTTCCTGCAAGGTGTTAAAATACCCACATTAATCCTTATTTCAATATACACCCACTCATCCCAAACAGTTTGATATTTTGAGGGTGTCTTATATGGGCTTTTGTGTTTATATTCAAACTTTTCAGCCATTTTTGTCACTTTTTCATTATGTATTGGTGTAGCCCACTATGAAGTTGAAGTTATTGTGCTGTCTTTTAGTAAAGCCCATTGTCTGTCATTTCTGCTTCCGTTGTGTCTGAATAGATCACGCTCAGCATATGATTTCAGTAGCACTTTTATTATATTTTGTATAAATATTTCTCTGATATTACATGATAGTCATATTTTATCAACTACTTTCTTGGAGGATGTTAATTGATAGTAAAGTAGATAAACTGCACCTTCATATTAAATTCTGGGTGTTGCACCAATTGTTTATAAGCAATTCAAACTTTGAGTGTGTTTGTGTGATGCCTTATAGTTCCAATGAGCAGTAGATGGATGTTTCTTGAATTTATGGAACTCCGAAACATGAAGAGAGTCCTGGTGTAAACATTAAAAAAGGCTTTAATTGCTTTGGGTCCTCATGACCCGATAAACCTTACAGGTGGCATGGGAGCCCACTGCCAACATGCATTTCCTCAGTAAAAGACAGCTGTCACTGTTTTTATGCTCCCAGTACTAGAGCCCACAGTGACCTTATCATCAATTGCCCTGTCAACACTAATATATTCTCCTTTATAGTCAGTCTAGTATGGTTTTAGATGTGTTTTTGTGTGATTTTGAATAGCCTACAACATTACTAACATGTGATTATTTTATTTTGTTTCTGTCTTGATGTTTTGTTTGGTTTGTTCAGTTGATGTGTACACTAGATTAATTCATGATTATTTTGAACATAGTTTTTGAAACCACCTAATCACTTGTTTGGTTTGGGATTTACTGTTGTCCCTTTATTAATTTGCAAACATATTTATAGTTAGGAAAGAATAAGTGAGAAATTAATTTGTTTCCCAATGTAGTATATATGTGAATATACTAAACAGGTAAATGATTCAGAGTTACTATTTTTAGCAGCAACCACATTAACTGAGGAGTATTCATAGCCTGAAATTTTTCACAGTGCAAGTTGGAGTTTCTTCTGAGACGATGGAAATCTGGATTTTTGGTGATTTTTGCAGTCTAGTTTTTTACCTTTCTTTTTTCCACAAAAGAAATTTCCATTACATGATGACTTGGTACAGCAATAGATATAGTTTGTGAAGTGTTCTTACAGTTGACCAAAGAGCAGAGGTTGTCTTGCATCCTCATGTGTTAAGGATATCCTTGATTATCTAAAGTGATGACTTTGTGTGTGAAATATCAGTATTAGGCATCATATTTTCCGACTGATATTTGATGAGAGGGAATTTTTATTAATAGAGAAAACAAAATAATTCATTTATTGATGAATTGGCCATTGATAAAATCTAGTTGTTTACTCCAAGGAGACTGAAGTATGATCATCACCACTAAATGTTTATTGAAACAAGAAATGTGAAACCTGGTGGGGCAGTTATGAAATGCTGTATGAGGTTACAGGCATACGACGATTGTAGAATATTTTTGGGAATTGATCAGTCAGCTTCTAGGGTGTAAATATATAAATATATTTTATCTATGAAGAGATATTTTCTGTGTGAGGTAGCACCATATATCTGAATCAAAGTAGTATGTACAAGAGAGAGAGACCAAGCTAGGATTTTCACCTTTCCTTTCTCAGGGGTGTCAGTCATCTTGTCCTCTCTCAACACTGTTGATGTCCTCAAATTCATTCATTCTTCCCCTTCATGCAGCTGTCCTCAAAATCTGCTTGCCCCTCTCTATACCTATCATCTCTACCTCGCAATCATTTTTTTTTTCTTTTTTTTTTAACTAAAACTAACTTACTCTCTTTTCATTGCAGTCTTCCTCATATCCACCTCCTGTCTGTACTTGCCTGTGTAATATGACTCTTGTTCATACTTTAGGATATGCTTGATTGGATGAATTGGTCGGTGTCAATAACCTAGATGTTGTGACGCCAGTTTTAATACACAATTAATCAATTGGATGAATTGGTACTATCTGTCTCTGGGACCTGAAAATAGCTGCCTTATTTAAGTGCATCTTGCAGGAGAAGTGGCTCTTACATGTCATGTTAGGACACTCAGGAAGACTATTTGAGATTTGTTGAAGATTGGTTTTATATCGTGGGAGTAGACCCTCTTTTAAACAAGTCTTATTAAAAAGGATTGCTGCATCAGCTCCATTAATTTTGTATAGAGTCTTCTCTATTTTCCTTTTGTTCATACGCGAACAAACCTTCGGTCTTGTAGGATAATTTCTAGTGCCTAGCTGGATCCGGTTAAATCGCAGATGAAAGCAAGGAATCTTGCGAGATGTGGCAACGCGTGCGTATATCGGGTGAAGAGTAGTCAAGGACCACGTACCCATGCCACCGCGTCAGTCTTTTCTTAACCGCCTGGACAAGAGTTGTGGTTGACCTCTCTCAGCCTTTACCTGGTTCATTGCCCGTTTTGCTTGTGTTATAGTGTGTATGTGTGTGTGTGCGTGGTTATTATGGCTTCTTCTGCACCATCTCAGCCTCATCAACGTATGTGCCCCGAAACTCCAGGTTTTCAGTGTTCTCATTTTTTGGCTTTGGCTGCGACTGACCCCCACGTCACTTGCAGTAGGTGTCGCTCTAACATTTGTGCAATAACAAATCCCTGCATGGAATGCTGTGTGTGGCCTAGAGAGCAGTGGAAGTTATTTTATAGTAAGAGAGCGCATCGTAGGGTTTCTACTCTTCCTTCTTGGGAGGGTTTTTCTTCTCCTCTTCCTGATGCATCGTCTCCTGCTGCTGTCACACCCCATGCTATTGTTGTGCCTTTGTCCCCTTCCTTTTCTTCCATCAATTCGTTGTTGGAAGCATCGGGAGGCCCTCAGGCTGATTTATGTAATGTCACCCCTTCTTTTTTGGGAGTAATTTGATTCCTGAGAGGGAGGAGGCTTTTTCATCATTAGCTTTTATTTCAGAGTTGGAGGCGTCCAAAATGGCGGCACTTTAGGGGAAGCTTGGGCTACGGGGTCCACCGTCCTTGGAGAGTTTGCTGACTCACTTCATGGATGCTCGCTAACCCTCTCCTCAATGCTGTCCAGGCCCTCCCCCCTCCTCCTGGCCTTGTCTTTGTGGGTAGCCGAGGTCAGCCATTTTGTATTGCTCTACTAGTGACGATTGCTGCTTCTTCGAGTCAGAGGGAAGCTGTGATGTCACAGGGTCAGTCATTTTGTATCCCTGTGCCAGTGGTGTCTGCTTCCCGTTCGGATTGAGGGGAAGCTGCTTATGACGTCACTTCCATCAGTGATGTCACTCCCAGTCGTCTCCACTGCACTGCCTCGCTCGTCTATGTCGTCATCGTTTGCTGCCGTGACGTCATCTCTGCCATCCAGTTCGCTGCATCTCCCTTCCATGTCGTCGGATCCTTCTCTTGCAGATTCATCTGAGGCTTTATGCCAGGTGGTTCTTAAGAGATTGGACTGTTTTAGAAGATAAATTGGCTGCCATGTCGGCTGGGACGACTGGAAGCATGCATGTTGCATCGCCCCCACCTCCTGCGAAGAGATTGTGATAGGAGCCAGTGCTGTCTTCCTCTCCTTCTCCCCCATCTCCACCGCGTTGGCAGGTTAAGGGACTTTGCCCTTTCTTCATTTGCGAGTGAGAAGCAGCACGCCTGTGTTCCTGAGTGTGTTAGTGTACCTTCCCCTGTGCGATCTACAGTGGCTGCTTTGTCCTTTGCATCAAGTCATGAGTGTGTTGCAACCTCCCTCATTCGTGCACATGTTGCAGATGATCCCACTTCTTCAACAGGCCCTATTCGTCACAGTAAGGATCTCAAGGCACCTGTCAAGAGGTCAAAGGTAGTGAGCGAGGAGTTGATGCAGCAGAAGTGTTTGCCTGCCCCTCTCCGTGGTACTTCCAGGAGTTCGACTCTGAGGGATTCTCATTTTATCTCGAGTGTTTGGGATTCCTCATTGACAAACGTTCGTACGTCTGCCACGCCCGAGCCCATTCGCAGCCATGTTAGAGAGTTGTCTGTTGGGAGAGTGCATAGTGATGTCCCTAGTGTTGTGGTTGGTTTGTCGCTGGAGTTGGCTTGGATCCAGCCCAGACAGGTTAGTTGGTGTTTTGGGCTGTTTGGCTACTGGCTCTTCCTTTGATTTAAAAGGAAGGCACTTTAGATAAGCCTGCACACCCTTCTCGTCATTGGTCTCCGTTGCCGGAGCAGGAGGAGGGAGATGCAAGAGTTTTTGTCTTCCTTTACAGAAGTTGTCGATCTCATTCGTGGATTCAACAATTTTGAGAGTAGGACTCAGGCTCGGTTGTCTTACACTCCTTCCTGCTTGGAAGCCTTGCTGGGAGCTAAGCAGGAGCCCAAGTCATTGTTTCAGCCTACCTTGTTGGGGCACGTTCAGTTGGTCTTACTTAAGGTTAAACCCTCTGTTTCAGATCGGGACGGTTCGCTTTGCTTTAGGGGCTCTGCTAAGCTTTTACCCCTGCCTCTCACAAGGCATAGGAAGTACTATGCTATGAACTCTGCTTTTTTTATGTCGCGTCATCTTAACCCGGACGTCATTCGTCTGAAGCTGGCATTGACTTTGGACCAGGTGAGGTCGGTGGCTCTGTCCTTGTCTCCACAGGATGCCTCAGCTTTGAAGTCTATGGCAGCCTCCATGTTGCAGACGGTTTCTTGGCTGGACTTCTGGTCTACGGTCATTGCCAAGATATCTTCTGACAGGTCCCCAGAGGGGTTGGTGAGTGCTTCCTCTCTTGCCACTTTGTTGCAGTCCAGAGGCAAGGCGGTTTCGTATCTGGCTCACCTCAGTGTTAATTTATGGGCTAACCTTCTCCTGATTAGAAGAGATGTGGCTTTATCCAGGATGGAAAGATAGTTGACCCTGAGTCCTTGTTGGCATTGAGGAGTGGAGATTTTTTGGAATCACAATTTCTGTTCCCTCAGACTGAGCTGGAGGATGCGATAGACTGGCGCCGAGCTGACACCAAAGACAGATTAGTGCACCAGGCTGTGTCTAAGATGGAGTCTTGTCCTCGGAGATGTCTGGCTCCTCCTCCCCCTGCCCAGCAGCAGTCACGAAGATCATCACCTGGTAGGCCGTCAAGAAATTCGGTTTCGGCAGGGCCTCCCCATTCATCCCAGCCAAGGTCAGTGGCAGGTTCTTCTGGGAGTTTTATCTTCCCTGGAGAGGCTGGTCCCTCATGGGCATCTTCATCTTTGGTCTCTACAATGGAGATTGGGGGAATTTTGGTCTCCGGGCGGGGGACTCACCTCTGCTATAAAGGTTCCTCTGTCTCTGAAAGTGACAGAAGACCTTCGGTGGTTGGAGGACTGAAATCTTTTGAACGGTGTCCCTCTGCGTTCTCTTCCTCCAGACTTCCTTCTGTTTTCAGATGCCTCCCTTGCAGGTTGGGGGGCTCATTTAGGCAGCCTCATTGCCTCAGGCATTTGGAGTTTAAAGGACAGACAGCAGCATTTCAACGTCTTGGAGTAGAAGGTAGCCTTCCTGGGTCTGTCGTTCTCATGTCGGACAATACCACGGTGGTCGCCTATGTGAACAAGGAGGGAGGCATGGTTTCATGTCAACTTCACACCTTGACCGTCAAGGTTCACCAGTGGACGGTCAGCAATTCGGTAGAGCTCTCACCTAGGTATATCCCAGGCAAACGAAATGTGGTCGCAGGCAAACTCAGTTATTGGGATCAGATCCTAGGTACATAGTGGTCCCTTCACCAGGTAGTAGCAGACATGCTCTCCCAGGTTTGGGGGAGACCCATGCTGGACCTCTTTTTGCGACTAGGTTCAACAGGAAACTGGAGATATTCTGTTTAGTGGTTCCAGGTCTTTTAGCATTAGCGGAGGATGCATTCCAACATCCCTGAGACAACCTGGAGGTGTATGCTTTCCCTCTGTTTTGTTTGATCCGTCAAGTTCTGAACAGGCTGACGAGTTTGCAGGGTCTGTGGCCTCAGGCAGAATGGGTTCCAGATCTGTTGTCGTTGTTGTCGGAGGTTCTGAGGGAAATTACCTCTTGGCGGCATCTCCTGTGTCAGTCGCATGCAGAAAGGTTCCACTAGTCGGTAGAACAGCAGGGCATATGTCCAGCAGTCTCAGAAGGTCGACCTCTGTAGTTTACCAAGGCAAATATGTGATTTACTGTGATTGGTGTCGTAAACAGGGTTTTTCACCACTTGGAACTTCTGTTCAGCGCATAGCAGACTTTTTAACCTTCTTCAGAGATGAGAAACGTTTGTCCGTTTCTGCCATTAGAGGCTACAGGGCGGGCGGCCCTGAATTTGGTGTTACGCCTTAGAGGTATCGACATCTTGTCCTGGGAACTTTCCTTGCTAGTTAAGGGGTTTGAGCAATCGAGTTCTCCTAGGGAGCTCAAGCCTCTGACATGGGATATTTCCTTGGTTCTGAGAAGTTTCACTAAGGGTTATATGAGCCTTTGCGTCGCTCATCTGACAGGAACTTGACGCTCAAAACAGTTTTACTCCTGGCCTTGGCATCTTCGAAGAGAGTGTGAGAGCTGCATGGTCTGAGCTATGATGTGAAGCACACCATTTGTCCCGGAATTCGTGGCCAAGACCCAGAATCCCTCTGTGCACGATGATAGGTTCACTTCCTTTTCCATTCCATCACTGAGTGACTTTGTGGGTGGTGATGCTCAAGAGCTTTTGTTGTGTCCTGTCCGGGCCCTGCGTTGCTATCTTAAAAGGACACAGCATCTTAGGCCAGGCTGCCGCAGACTTTGTTAGCCATCAGACAGGCATACTTGACTCTTGATGATTCCGCCGCCATATCTTTGCAGGCTAGAGCACATGATGTTAGGGGTATTGGTCCCTCTCTGGCTTTCAAAAGAACTTGGCTGTACATAGATTGCTGAGTGCTGGTACTTGGTTACGCCAATCCATGTTTACCTCTTTCTATCTTAGGATGTTGCCCACAGATCTATGGACGTGTTTTCCCTGGGTCCTGTGGTGGCTGCCCAACAGATTGTGTAACTCATCATTGTCCTTAACAGGGCACATTTGTATCTTACCCAAGATGATTGTGTGGATGAGAGAATGAGTGAGTTGGCTGGTCTCTTTCTTTCTCTTGTACCTTTCCTTCTTCATTTGGGCGGGTTAAGGAATAGACACGTCATTTGCTGGATTGGTTTGATACAGGTGAGTAAGGTAATCATACTGATAGTGTGGTCGCTTGGTGTGCAAATAACCAGCCCTCTATTCGGTAGCATATGATTTCCTCCTTGGCAAGGGGGAGTTAGGAGTGGTAACAAACCCTGGTGTGTTGGTTTGTTATTGTACAGTCAAAGTTTCTCTTTGGTTCCCTATGTAATGATTCTCCCATATATCATTGTATGTTGCTCAGTGTCTTGGTGGTTAGATATCAATGTATCTAGCTTCTCACGGACTTCAGTCCTTCTCCAGAAGTTATTTCTTCTGGAGCTGGACTGTTAAGACCGAAGGTTTGTTCGTGTTTGAACAAATGACAAATTTTCTAAGACAATTTGTATTGTCTTGATATTGTACTGCCCACCTCTAGCCGCCCTTCTGTGTGGGTACGTGGTCCTTGACCACTCTTCACCCGATATACGCACATGTTGCCAGATCTCACAAGATTCGCTGCTTTCATCTGCGATTTAACCGGATCCAGCTAGGCACTAGAAATGTTCCTATTGTTAAGATCTCGGGTTTGTAGCTATGAAAAATACAAATTGTCCTAGAAAATTTGACATATTAAGGATTTCTCAGTGTTGCTAAAACTGGCAAGCAACGTGCCAAAGGGGACTGTCAAATCCAGTAGTCATTTTTGAATTATATTTATTACTGCTAATATAACAAGTTGTTCTGTCTCTCTTAAAGGACGTTTCGCCTAGATCTGCCAGAGCATTATCACAGGATTCAGTCTCCAGCAACCATCGCTGTGATAGTGCCCTGGCTGATTTGGGCGAAACGTCAATGAGAGAGAGAGAGAGAGAGAGAGAGAGAGGAGAGAGACGAGAGAGGAGAGAGAGAGAGAGAGAGTGTGTGTGTGTGTGTGTGTGTGTGTGTGTGTGTGTGTGTGTGTGTGTGTGTGTGTGTGTGTGTGTGGAGCTGATGCAGCAATCCTTTCTAATAAGACTTGATTTTATATTGCACACACTGCCTGCTCAGACATTATTTTAATACTGGGGTATTAGACATTATTTTAATGCCCTCATGTTAAAGTAAATAGAAATTGAAATTTTGTAAGAGTGATCATGTGTATAATTTGATAATTATTTAAGCACTTGTGGGAGAGCAATATGAATAGGTATTACTTACTAGCCATTATTAGAGGTTAGAGGGAGGAATTAAATAATACTTTAGCTTTAGGGTGATCCTAGTTGTAACATTTTAAAACTGACTTAGGTTTTCTTCCCAAGGTGATACTTATTTGACAAAAAACTTAATGTTCCTATTGAAATACATATCCTTAGATTTTACTAAGTGTATCTGCTAAGTGGGAAGAGCATATATATAATTTAGGATTAACTTTTCATTGCTGTTGCATTACCAACAGTGATAAGAGTGATGATGTGTTTTGGAAACGGGATAGAGTCCTGGTGCTTATGTTTTTTTCTGTTATTTTTCAGTCATCACAGTAAGCAGATATGTTTGTTTTCAAATGTTAAATGTGGGATGATTGGTTGGTAAGATTCCTCAGTCCTTATATATTAGTAAGGGGTAATGTTCTTTTCTGCTACTAATTTTGTTATGCTCCATAACTTAATTCTTAAAAAAAATTTTTATGGAATAGTGGTTATTTATACCTTTTTTGACTGCTAGTACAGAAAAAATTCAGGAACCAGTATTGGGATCATCAAGTTTTTTTTTCAAGAAACAGTATCATTAGTGTTGATACTTTTTGTATGGATTTCAGACAGGCAAAAGAATAATCTTCAGTGAGAAAGGTGTTAGGCTTTGTTGTTTGTGTGATTGACTTTCCCTGGATTTTGTCTTTTCAATGACAATTTGCCAGATGTCTGGCTATCTCAGGAAATCTTCGTCAGCAGTTTACCAGGGGAAATGGGCGGTTTACTGTGATTGGTGTTGTTGACAGGGTTTCTCTCCACTCAAGAGCTTCTGTTCAGCAAATAGATTTTCTGATCTTCCTCGGGGTTGAGAAAGGTCTTTCTGTTTCAGCTATCAGAGGCTACAGAGTGGCCTTGGGCACGGTTTTGTGCCTGAAAGGCTTGGACATCTCTTCATCTTGGGAAATCTCCTTGTTGTTCAGGAGTTTTGAACAATCCTTTTCTCCAAGAGAACTGAAGCCTCCCGCGTGGGATCTTTCTCTAGTCCTGAGAAGTCTCACTCGTGCTCCAGTCGAACCCCTACATCGTTCATCAGACAGGGATGTGACTCTTAAAGATGATTTTCCTGTTGGCCTTGGCTTCTTCCAAAAGAGTTGGGAGTTTCATGGCCTGAGTTATGATGTTAAATGCACCAAAGGTTGGGGATCTGTGGCCTTTGAATTTGTCCAAGAATTCGTGGCTAAGACCCAGAATCCCCATTTTCTCACTGAATGATTGTGAACAATGATCCACAAGAGCTCGTGCCTTGCCCTACCAGAGCACTGCGATGCTATCTAAAGAGGACTCTTCACCTAAGGCTTAGGTGCCATAGACATTTTTTGTTAGCACTGGCCGGTCCAGAAGGTTAGTGTCCATGAACACTATTTTATTCTGGCTACGTGAGACGATTAAACAGGTTTACTCCTCACATGCTAGTTCTTTCATGAGTCTGTGAAGGCTAGAGCACATGACATCAGAGGTATAAGTTCCTCTCTAGCTTTTAAGAAAAACTTGTCTGTTCATAGAATTTTGAGCACTGGTTCTTTGCTATGTCAGTCCACATTCACTTCCTTTTGCCTAAAGGATGTTGCCCACAGGTCTTTGGACACTTTTTCTTTGGGTCCGGTGGTGGCTGCCCAACAAGTGTAATTACCCCAGTGCCCCTAATGCGATAGTTTGTATCTTACCTAAGATGACTGTGTGGAAGAGAGAATTAGTGAGTTGGCTGGCCTCTCCTTCCTTGTTTTTCCTTTCTTCTTTCTACAGGCAAGTCGAAGAACAGACTTGTCATATGCTGGAACTGGTCTGATACTGGTGAGTAGGGTGGTCATACTAGTAATGGTTGTATTGTTACTATACAGTAGACAATCTGCTATTCAGTAGATAGTGCTCCTCTCTCTAGCAAGGGGAGTGAAGAGAAGGTGACAAACCTCTGTGGCTGCATGGTTTGTTGCTTGAACAAGCAAAGTTTTCTTTTGTTCCTGGAATAAAATGAATCTGGTCATATATCATTATTTTTCAACCCAGACGGCTGAGTTTTTAGATATCTGACTGTCTATTCTCTCAAAGGCTTGGACTCCCTTCTTTAGAACTCGTTCTTCTAGGAAGGGTGGTCAGGTGGGCTAAACTCCCAGCTGGTTTAGGTTACTTGTACCCCCCTCCAAGTATAAGGCTATCCTATTGTTAAGACCGAAGGTTTGTTCCATGCATAAACAAATGACAAATTTTTAATCAATTTGTATTTTTCATAGCTAACAAACCTGAGATCTTCACATTTACTGCCCACCTCTAGCTGCCTCTTTCTCTTTTCCTGGGTTGGGGGAAATACTGATGCATCACAGTGTTCTATGCCTCATATAAGCATGAGTTGCCAGATGCCATAGATTCCTTGCTTTACAATCTTGTATTGTTTTTAACCAATTTCCAGCTGGCACAAGATTATCCTTTTGTTAAGACCTCAGGTTGATTAATTTTTTTTTTTTTAAGCAAGTGGTTAGGCCACTAAGATAGTTGAGATAGTGAAGTGAGTATGCTCAAAATTAAATGCTTCATCTTCACAACTACTAAGTTGTACTAAGAATTTTCAAACTATGTTAAGTGGTAATGCTTTTGTTTAAAAACTATTGGGAGCCTTAGCAGTAGGAAATTTTCTGAGTATGTATTTGAGAGAATGAAAAGAAATCTGAGTATTTTTGTTTAAGCACAGGCAGTCCCTACGTACCGGCGGCATAAGTTAAAATCATTTCGGTGTTACAGCGCTTGGCTAGTGACGTCATTAACTAGATTTTTGACGCTGGTAAGCGGTTTGTTGGTGTCTGTAAACAGTTCATTGGTGTCAGTGGATAGTTATCAGTGCTTACAGTGTCTTAAACGCATTTATTACTATAATTATTGTAATGTACTGTTAACAATGATTTTCGGTTATCATTGCTTGCCCAGGAACGGAACCCCCACCATTAACTGGGGGACTGCCTGTACTGTATATGTAAGAGAGAACTTTGGAAATAACTTGTTCTTGCTATATGGTGTTTGTTCATAATATTTTAACAGATTTGGAGGTGTGCTGTGAGTTGTTGGGTAGAGAATATCTGGTTTAGAGATCTACATAACTTATGGACATTTTATCTTAGGAGTATTAATTACAGATTACATTGTTTACTTTATCTTGAGTGTTTGAAAAGTTTCATTTGCTTCTGTGTGTCAACATTAATTTTAGAAGAAACCTTAGTTCCTCAAGCTTTGTCCCTTACTATGTAGGGAGATGGGCTGCGACCCTTTTAGTGGATTTAGGAGACAATATTGTATTTTAAAATACAATGAATTCTTTAGCAATAGTGCATTATATATTTTTTTAGTTTATTTTTATGGTATATTTTATATATACTGGGGGCCATTTGAATTTTTTCTTAAAACAACAGTGCAGTGAACTGATATTTCTTTTTAATTTCCTTTTAGTCGCCTATTGTCGTCTGGAAGATGAAAGCCCCAGAAAAGAAACCGCTCGTAAGGCGAGAAAAGGCAGAAGAAGTGAGAGCTAAAGTCCGCAAAGGTAGCCAGAAGAAGCAGGTATCAGCACTGAAGGCTCTAGCAGAATTCCAAAGTCCAGCAGATGCCATTTAAATGGGATATTCTTCAGTTTTTAAGTATTTCTATATATTAAAATTTATATCCAGTATGGTACAAAACAAAGATCTTGACCAATATCAGTGCATTCCAACAATTTGAAAAAAATTTATTGGATTTTATCAAGAATTTTATTTTTTGGTAATTTAGTCATCAGTCTTATATAAAGTTCATTTATCCAAGACACTGAAACTTGCCAGTACCACAAATTTACTTAATAGTTACTGTGGTGTACTGGGCTTCTAGTTTTAACGACACAGTACCTCATGTATGCAAGAACTGAGTTTTAGCTGTATTTTATTTATATAGGCAAAGCAACATTCCTGATAATATAAGATGGGAATCCTAGTACTGTATAACCAAAGCATAAAGGAATAGAGACAAAGTACTAGGTATCTGGAGATAATAATGTAATGACATTAAGTAAGTAACTTGCATATCATGTTTTGTTCATTTGAGACAAAGTAATCAATTTCATAAAGTGTCTCTTGGCAGCTTTTTGTAATTGTAGTTTTAAGATTCAAAATGGGATCACAATGTAGCAAATGGCACCAAAAACAATAGTACATTAGAATTATACTTGGCAATTACTGGTTTATTTTGTTATAAAGCAAGTTCCATATACTTTAGTATAGAATTATATATAAAATTCTATTTGCATACCGGGTTGAAGTTGGTTTGATTAAAGAACATTTTAAAATAAATGATGCTTATTGTACATTCCTTTTTAAGAAAGGAGAACAGAGGAAAACTGAAGGCTTTTTATTTTTCCCGAAGAAATGAAACTCCTTTAATTTATAAGAAGGAGAAGGGAACTAATGCATTACAGTATACACATAGTATGCAATCTATAGTTCCTTTGGATTATTTTGCTTTACAAGTAAAATAGAGTTGCATTTATTTTCGTATAAATTATATGGAGTAATGTTGGAGTTATTGTTGGCGTATGAGCTCAGTTATACAGAAGATATGGTGAAATATATTCCAGGAAGGGTCTGCGACACTTCTGTAGGGTTAGCACCGATAGTTTTGCTGGATTTATTATCTATTATAGATAGTGTTTATGCATATCTGAATACTTCATGCATCATTTCTGTTGTTCCTTGTAATGTCCCTTTCATGTCTAATGGATATGACCACAAAAGAGTTATGCTCAACATTTTGTCTTCCATGGTATATCAGTATGTCAGTAAACCTAACTCCATTTTGGGTGGAAAATATGCTTAATCCCTGCCTCCTTAGCTCTTCTGTATTTTAGACCTTTTGTATGGCAAGATGTACATTTAGGGAATAATTTTAATTGCATGAGAAAAATGCATTTTTGCACCTTGTGTTTCACCACCATGGTATTTGATACTAAGCTTTGTATAGTACAATATGGGACATAGTTGTTAGTCTGCATACAGTGGAGTAATGAACTTAGTCCTGTTGCCAACATTCCATCCTCTTGAGATTCCTGGTGAATACAATTTTTTTTACACTACATTAGGCACTGTCTTCAGTTTGCTTGCTAACCTACATGATGTCACATTTCTGCATATATGAGCCAGGATTAATTGTATGGAACCAATTTAGCAGATCAACACAATAGCAGCATGATGGAGCTGTGGGATTTTTTTTTTTTTTTAAATAGCACAGTCGTTGCTTCACATAAGGTTACAATAGCTGAAGAAAGTTATTTCATGTAGAAAAGGAACACCCTTCTCCTTCGTTTTTCTAGTTTATTGATTTCCATGTAAATGAATCTTGGGAACATACTAAACTCTTCAGTTTTGTTATTTTAATTGTATTGACTAGTTATGTTTGCAGAATTTTTAATCCTCAAGATAGCAGCTTTATTTAATACAGGAATGTATTTATCTAGAGTTCATTTATACTAAAGGTACACTTTGTTAGAAAATGTATTTTGCTTATATTCCTTAATCACAGTTTGCAGTAAAGAATGAATATAATTTATTAAATAAATAGCATTTGTCAAGTGCTAATTATTCCTCATACTATTTATGTCAATGTAATGTGCTGTAGGTGCCAAAATACATTACTGTATACAAAGTGTTTTCATTTTCCTAATATATAAAACTTTGCTGGTAACTGAGGTGGACTCTCAATGTGTTAACCAGCTGAAAGGAAATGTAAATGTGGATAATAAGCATTTTTAGAATAATGGTACCCCTTTGTGTTATAGACTAAAAATACAGTTGTATCATTTTCAAATTATGTTGTCTTCCATTTATTCTTTTTAAATTTTGCAAATATGATTTTTTTTTCAAGCGCAGTATATGGAAACCTTGTAGTATGAAGGCACATTTTTGTCAAAGGAATTAATATTACCTTTCTGTATTCAGTACGTACCTTGAAAAACACCTGAAAAATTATACTAAAGCTATTGGAAGGCCATTAAAATAATAATGGAAAAAATCACTCATTTCCAATAGTGTTACTTTTTGATAAGTACTTTTAAGATTGTCAAAGTCTGCACTAAAATCTAAACAGACGTTCAGAACACTCCGCAAGATGGTAGATACTGACAAGACTGCAGCTCAAATACTTGGGTCTTTGCGAAACCCAATTGTAAAATGCCGGAAGCAAGTTGTTACCTTCAACACACCTGCAAAGACACTTTAGAGTGCAGCTTCTCACAAACCGTAAACAAAGCAGGGGTAACTGCGTTTGGCCTACTTCCTCAGGGGCATGGGGATGGCTTAGTCCCTTAGGTTATACAGCAATGTTTCCTTTTTTCCAAACAGAAGGGAAACATGCAAAGTTTAATTAATTTTTTAAAAATAGTAGTAATCTTTTAATATGACAATTAATAATTGCTGAGGCTTGCAATTGGAATACAAATTAGGTCGAAGGCAAAGCACTGGGACACCCTTGAGGTCATTCACCGCTGAAATGGAAACGGATTAAGGGATGTTTGAAAGGTTAAACAGGAGGAGAACCTCACAGTTGCACTGAAACAATTGTTTGAGAGGGTGGATAGTAAGATGGAAGAAACAGAATATGAACAGCTGAACAGAGGTACAGTAAAATGAATGACAGGTTGCAGTTAAGGGGCCGAAGGGAGGCTGCAAATGATCTTTAGTATAATGCCTACAGTGCACAGTGCGAGTTACACTGATGCCACTATCTCCCTACTGGGCTTTCGTTGTGGCTTGGACTAAAATGTAATTCTGATTGATTGTTGAAAATGCAAGAATTTTAATGACCTTCCAATATAGTTTTAGTAATGACATTTCAGGCGTTCTTCAAGGTAGTGTTCTTTGACAATTGGTGTTTATATCAAATAACTATTTACAGTAGAACTAAAATATCAGTAGATAGCATCAGGCTATGAGGTAAATAACACCTGATATGGAGAGGCAAAGCAAACATATAGTAGAATTACAAATACATAGGCTACACAGTTACACAAGAAAAGATAGTGTGGGCCAACACCTTACCTCTTCTCCTTCTCAGCTAAATTCCTTAGTTGGGGTTGTTTTTAATATGCCTCCTCAAACTGTTTTCCCTCCGTCTATCCTTTGTCTCTTAAGTCTTCTTGAACGCAATCTCATCTTCTCTTATACCTTCCTGTTCTTTGTGTCCCTTGCACTTCCATTTCACCACTCCAGCTACAAAAAATCATCTGTCACTGACTTAACATTAAAATGACTCGCTTTTGTTTCCAGGCAAGTGTATCTTAATAATGAACCTGATAAGCAAAAACAACTAAAAATCAGCTGCTGCAAGGGAGATACTGCTGACCCATGAGAGTGCCTGAAAAATAGCCCACATGATGCAATCTCAGCCAACAAAGAATATCAAGCCTCGATAAATCCTGAAAGACAATTTTGTATGAACTTTCACATTTTCCCTATATCCTATTGCCAAATTACAAAGATGCTTTATTTATTATTTATTATTGCATGATCGAGTCTGTTGCAATTGATATATCATCCATGTACACAAAAACATTTTTAGCCTATAACCCGTGCAAAACTGTTTACCAACCTGGTAAAGGTCACCGGACTACCTGATTAACCGAACGGCATCCGCATAAATTCATGTGTCCTTTAAGCACTGAAAAGGCTGTATATACCTTACTTTTTTCACTAAGAGGGACCTGCTAAAAACCCTGTGCTAAATCAATTGAGCTATAAATATTATGTTCCCCGATTTCTACAAAAAGATCTGGTATGCATGCGACTGGGTACCGGTCAGGAATTTTTTTTTCATTCAAACTTTCTAAAATCGACGCATACTCGGACAGAACCGTCCTTCTTAGGCACTGTTAACAGGAAAGTTGTATGGAGATGCACTAGGTCTAATGATTCCTTCCTCTTCCCATTTATTGACCTCTTTTTCTACCTGTTCTCTGATTTTGAAAGGTATGCGGTATGCAGGAATAAAAATGGGTTTTGTACCTTTCTCTTAGTTTACCTTATGTTCTAACACATTAGTCAATCCCAGTTTATCCCCTCGTAAGGCTACCGTGTCCCCAAATTCTGCCAAGAGCTCGCTTACCGCTTCTATATGCTCATTATAATCCACATTAGCTAAATGTTCTCTGAATATTTGCTTCCTTGATTGCATTTCTGCCTCTGAAACTCAGTTTTCCCCTCTACACTAGCCACTGAACCACTGTCATTACTCCAATCTTGGAGATCTACCACATATGTATTCTCCTGGTATTTCCTGACTTAAGCTTATCATTACAGTTCAGTAATTCAACCCATGTAACACCAGTGTTTGATAAACTGTTCACTGATGCAGTGCTAATAACCCCTCTTAGTTTCTCGCTACCCTCAACTACGCATACATCCGTGGGTTTTTTTCACTTCCCTCAATTTGACTTTTATCATAGTCTTGGAACCTGGCATTAAAATAACATCCTCTGATAAAACTTATTTATATTTGTGGTTAGTACCTCCCCATTCCACGATCCCATATATATCATCACCCGTGGTTCTCATTGCATCTACCAAGACCTCATTGTTAGTATCAGTAATATCAGTATTAGTATTAGTATCACCACCCATAACGCCATTGTCAAACCCACCAAAACTGTTACCACCGTGGCCCTCAATATCCCGTTTAACATCACCGTAGTTATTCCCCGTATCATCAGTGTGGGTTTTGGTATCACCATTCCCCATATCCCCGGTATCATTACCATTAGCAACGCCAAATGTACCCCCATTTTCAGTAATCCCCATACCCTCAGTTTCACTTGCGTCCTCATAATGGATAACAAAACCGGGTATTCCAACCATTATACCACTAACACCTGCATGGACCGATATCTTGTCTTCTACATGCAGGATGGCCCAGCAAAAGTCTGTTGGCCAACGCAACCCCTTTTATAACCAAAAATGGTTCTATTAACACTATCACCCAGAGTAAACCGTATTCTAACAAAACCCAGGGTGATTAATCTATGGGCTTGCACATCACACACTGTCTCCGTTGAGGGTTTCAAAGGGTAATGGGAGAACATGGATTGATACAGATTATGGTCCATTAAATTGATAGACGCACCGGTGTCTATGAAGATCGGGATATCCACATCCTCCACTGTTCCATATACTATAGGCCTGGGCTCTGGGGCGTCCCCCACGAGACCACAATGGCACGTACAAATCATCTATACCCTTTTTGTCGATTGGCTTTCCAAAAATTTTGCCGATCCCTTTGCCCTCTTAAGTGACTTGTCTGGGAAGTTCTCATATTGTAACTCCCGAATTTCTGAGGTGTAGGTCTCTCATCTCTCCGTATCTGAGACGGATAAGCTTCCCAACAGTGATCCACACACTTACACATTCCACAATATTTGACTCTACATACGTACTTTCTTTGCGTGTCCTGGTTTATTACAATTGTAGCAACGCAACTGCTGTTGCCTTTGATCGATTGATCAAAGGGGAGAAGGAAATTCTGTCTCTGCATCGTATTTCTTGGACAGGTCCCATTAAAAAATGTACTATCCGCCGTGGGACGTTTGGACATATGTTTCTGAATTTGGTCATAAATTAGTTCTTCGTCTGATGTAGGTGCAATCTTTTCATCAAAACTGTCAACTACTGCGTCTGGTACGTCGTATAATAGCATTGCGAAATGTATCAATTTGTGTAAATTGTCGAGTGAGACATTATTCCTATTTACCCACTTGGAATTTTTCAATTTCAGTACCCATTCTCCTGCTGAGTCAAAAAGTTTTGAGCTATGCTCAATAAGGCTTGTTGTGCCTTTCCGAATTTTGTACAGACTTCTTAAATCTCTTACCATATCACCATGTTCCTTTGAGCCATAAGCCACTCTTAAAAATGCTTGTAATTTGGTCCATGACTGACATTTTGTGTACTGAAAACTCCTACACCTAAAAGATAAATCCCCTTTATTGATATCTAACAAGGCTTTTGCCTCTGTATCATCCTTAATTCCCTTGGAGTTTAAAATAGTTATTCACCCCCTCAATAATATTTTGCACTGGTTGGGAAAAAATGCCATCCACAATACCTCGAAAAGGGCTAACCCCCGCGTTTATATTTGTTATTTTATGTACCAGTGTCTGGTTTCCACTTGCGCCGGCCATTTTGCTTTCTTTATGAGAACTCCTATACTTTAGGATTCGCCCCGACCTCAGTAACGTTGATATCTTTATACGCACACAAATCCCCAACCCAAAATTCATAATACATCACCCACCAATAAAAGATAAAATAAACGTGCATCAATCCAATAAACCGCTATATGCAACTAGCCGCTTCTCAGGTTAAAGGTTAATCAGCTGATTTAACTGGTACAAGGTCACGTTGCTATATAAAAAACGGGAAGATAGTTTGAGAAAGAAAATATATGTCGAACCAAAATTCGCTGAATTAGCGCAAATGTCCACTCTGCTACCTAGCTCTCTCTCTCTCATGCCAAGCACAAAAACGAAACTTATAGTACCACTTTTCTAACGTATTCTAATTACCAAAACCACTAATGTCCACTGAATCTACTATGAGATTCAGGACCTCTGTAACACGGTTTTTTCGCAATAACTTTTTTATCTATGCATTTCATAAATATAACGCTTATTCAGAATACATATTATATCTACACATAATTTTTGACTGTATTCTGCATTACGTAGGTTGAATAAATTTGGTACTTATAATGTAAAAGTGACTTTTTTTTTAAGACGGGCCAACTTACTCAGAGAAAAGGTTTCGAACGCACTCGTTACGTAACTTATGACAGCATTTCTTCCCTCTTTCTCGATGAATGATTGGCTATATGTAACGAAGGCTAAACCTCTGGCAACAATGACATACAAATTTAAATACAAGCAAAGCAGTACACCTTTATGAACTCTGAAACTCTCCACTGATAATTGTCATAATAAACAAACCAACAAAATATGTTGATAAGTACAAAAACACTTCGATTATTAGTCTAACTCGCAAAATAAGTTTCCTAAGAAATTACAGTCTACTCTATAGGTCACAAACAGATTGACAAGATGTAGGGAATAGTTGGTAATTATCAAAAACATAGTAGACAAGCCTGATTTGATAACTGCTATATCCAATGGCAAGCAATTTTATTTATTGGCTATCTACCTATTTGCTAAAAAAAAAAAAAAAAAAAAGCCGGTACCGCCGTATATTGGCTTTAAACCTTCACCAATAATTATCGTCAGAATGATGACTTCACAAGGCTCCACCCACTTTCGCCTCGTTATAATTCAGGATAACACTGAAGGCTACCATGGGCATTGTTGGATTAGAAAATTTAACTTCTGACTATAAAAACTAATTTCTCGAGTAGTTGTAAGAAGTGCTAAATGATCCTCAAGGATCCCAGCAGTTGGCCTAAACGTTTAATTCATGTATATTACTGCTATACTGTTGCGGCACTACTGCTACAGTAGTATTACTATGCTAGCACTGATACCCCACCCACATCTATGTATCGTTCCGCCATTCATAAAATCTTTGGGTTTCAGAGCCGATGGAGTTTCTACTGGTGGATGGGCGGGGCAACATTTCGTCAAAAGGTGTTTGTTTACCTTGCTTACGTAATGAATGTTTTTCGACTCTTGGCTCGTAATCGTTGGCCATGGCATCGGCTAGATCATTTTTACTCTATAAAAATTAAAACTATCGGGTTTAGGTTATTGATAATGCTGACAAAATTAGTGTGTGGTTGTAAAATATACATATGTCAACTTTCAGCTACATCCGATGCTTTGACAAGGAGCAAAGTCCAAAAAACCGTGTTACAGAGACCCTGAATCTCATAGTAGAGGGACATAAAAATAACACACACTTTTGAGTAAATTATCATCAATAAAAAGAGAAAAAAAAAGAAAACCTAAACTTATACACTCATGTCTTCATAGGACCGAAGTCAGTACCTGGCTACACTTGCAACAGCGAGTAATTAATTCCTGTTATGATATAAATTCACTTTACCCCCCAAAACACAGGAACACATCTTTACACTAAACAACCAACAAAAAATAAATAGGTACACTGCTTCTAATTCCCCTTAAGTCAGCAATAGAGTCAGTTGCCCGATACATAATTATAACTACTCTCCGCCAAAATATCCCTAACCTATCTAGTCTCTTCAGAGGAGCTACCTATAAGCATTAATGTACCTTTTAACCGCTGCCACCACTCTATTAGGGATTTTTAAGGTCAAATGACACTCGTTTAAACATAATGAAACAAAACATTTAATTGGCAACACAACCTGCCATTGTCCCGTTGCATACTCTCTTGGGAGTTGGCTGAAAGTCAAACTAGGCAAAGATAAACTCCCGTGGTTACAAAAATATACT
Source organism: Macrobrachium nipponense (assembly GCF_015104395.2). NCBI lineage: Eukaryota > Metazoa > Arthropoda > Malacostraca > Decapoda > Palaemonidae > Macrobrachium > Macrobrachium nipponense. Next base: position 22,013,756 of record NC_061110.1, on the reverse strand, counting down.
TTTTATTTCCAAAAATTAGCTAACATTAAAATTGAATAAAATTAATTAACTCTTGACTCAAAAGAAACATTAAACTATTGTATTCCTCTCAAAATCATGTTTATAAGTAAGTAGCCCCTCTTCCCCTAAGTTTCCAAACATTATTAGTTTATTAATAGTTAAAACCAGTCAGAGAATAAACCCATTGGTGACTTCAAATCCATCTGAAATAGAGACCATAAATATGACATCACTAATATATTAAAGTTCGTCAATAAAAAAATGTGTGCCGCACTTCACTTCCCTTTCTCTAGACTCGAGTAATTGTCACTTCAAATGTTAACTTTTCCAAAGTTCTCTCTTATGTTATCTTGTCTGACGGACCTGCAATACCTCTTCCAGGCGTGTTCCACACACTGTCCCCCCTTTACAATTGTTCTTCAGATTTTATGTCATTTTCTGTTCGTTATGAACAGACACCCGAACATTGATTGGCACACAATAGGCATGCATGCTTCATGCATGAAACTCATGATCTTCAGAGCGTGTCACTGACCACAAAGGTGCACTGGTAAGCTATCCTGTCTGTTTTTTCATTTCAGCATCTTCGAGGAATTCAGCGTTTTGCACTTGTCTCTAACTGGCAGGAGCTAAAGTTAACAACCTGATTACTGTGCCTTTAAGATATTTATAACAAACACTCTGGGCCAGCCCTATGAGAGCCGACTTTGCTTAATTTGGTGGTTTGGTTAAACTAAGTATTATAATAACAATTATGACCACAACAGGGTGTCATACAGTCAGGAAGGGCAGTGTGAGAGCAAGAGTAAAAGGATGCAAGACAAGAGTACAAACAATAGTTTTTAATCTATTTGCTCTTGTATAAATACAGCAATTATGCTACTGAGAGGGAATAGAAGCTGCAGTTGTAGAGAAGAACATCAGAAAATTATGGTTACATTTATCAAAGTACATTACTGCAAGGCAGGTTTACACGGGTTAGAATAAACTGCACGCAGACCTAGACTTTGTCAACAATTGAAATTTAAATGAGCAGTGCAATAAAAGCAGGTACAATGATACACAAGTACTACAATTTTAGACTAAAAACGGGTACACTATGTTGATAAATTGCAACATTAGTACACTAAAATCAGTACTGTGACATATTACAATACTGGAGAAAATTGGTGCATGCAGTTAAACACGGTAAAAAAGTTTTCTCTAATTCTCCATAGATCCAATCTCGACGGATTGATAACTCTCGTGGCACTGGGATCAGTTTGTATATTTGGGCTAAACTTTGCCACAAGGTGTCCCATAAGGAAAGGCTTCGTTCGTCTGTCCTTTAGGTGTTGCTTCGTTGTATGAATGGGAAAATAGCGAGACGAATTAAAAAAAAAAATCAAATGAATGCGTTAAACTTGCCAGATACTGACCAAAGTGCTGTAGGAGCAGACAATTCATCAGCCCTTTTCCAAGAATCCAATTCAGACACGTATTTTGTATAATAAATTCAACCCGAACGAGCATACAAACCATGAAGGAAAAGCAAACTTCAGACTAATACTAATTCCAATTCTGATATTTTTTCAACTAAAAAACTAGTTAGGGATTCTGGCATCAGACAGTGATTATTCACCAAACACCCAACATGAGAAATTTAATTTTGACAAAGAAACATAGTTGGTTGAAACCAACATCAAAATCAATCGGAAAGCTACGTTGTCATGAAAACCCTATACCACACTAATGTCAAAGCAACTAAACGAATGATGAGAGAAACTATTACACAAATTGCAAAGTTGATGACTACCCCAGCAAGAAAATCAAAGAATGTAAATTGCATGTTGCAAAGACTGCATTTAAAAGGTTCCTCTAAAAAATGGAATATTAATAGACTAAAACAGAGAATTGAGACCCCAGGGTGCCGTTACTGCCGTACCTTACTATTCCGCATAACCGAGGTTCTTGAGAAGCTGGGCTTGCATTAGATTCATAACAAGGCTGGTTGTCCTGGTTGGTGGGGATGAATTCTCTCCTAAGCGCATCACACTCCTCACAGTACCTGTAGTAGAAGTTATTTCTATGGTTAGATGGTAAACGTTTCTTACGGGTTGCTGGTCTTGAATGGTGGATTGTGAAATTATTGCATTTTAGTCATTTCTATGAAAGACAAAGTTCATCTGTTTCTTGCTCAGGGACATATTTTGATTTGATTTGATTTACATATATTTTTGTCATTATGCCAAGCACTGGGGCAAATAAGGCCATTCAGCGCTGAAACGGAAATTGACAGTAAAAGGTAAATTTAAAGGTGTTAAGGAGGAAAACCTCAAAACAGTTGCACTATGAAACAAATGTTAGGAAAGGGTGGACAGAAAGATGGAAGAAAGAAATTATGAACGGAGGTACAGTAAAAGGAATGAAAGTAGTTACAGCTAGGGGTCGAAGGGACGCTGCAAAGAACCGTAAGTAATGTCTACATTGAACTGAATGAGGTGCACTGATGGCACTAACCCCCTTACGGGGCTCGGTGATAGATGGTAAATCAAAATCCTTACTAATAATTCGGTGGGCAACACGACAGATGCGACAAGCAGGGCACGGAGATGGAATCTTCTGATTTACGGGTGCTTTTCTTTAGAGCCAGACAGAAACAAGATTGCAATTTTAATGTACTCATGAGGTAGCTGATCAGTTCAACCACTCGTTTGCAAATCTGACACCCTCTTTTCAGTTTTCTGTTAAAGATAAGTATTGAGTTGGCTTTGTCTGTCCGTCCGCACTTTTTCTGTCAGGCCTCTGATCTTGAAAACTATTGAGGCTAGAAGGCTGTAAATTAGTATGGTCATCCAGAACATCCACGCTCCAATCATCTAACAGACCAAATTGCAGCCACCTAGCCTCATTAATTAAAAAAAATATATAAGGTTATAATTAGTCATAATCGTGCTTCTGGCAATAATTTTGGACAGCCACCACCGGGCCGTGGTTAAAGTTTCGTGGCACGCGGCTCATACAGCGTTTTACTAAGAACACCGAAAGATAGACTATACGTATCTATTTTCGGTGATCTTGATTATACGCTGTACGGAAAACTCGATGGCACCGAAGAAACTTGTTTCTATACACCAATAGATAGAACACTTCAACAATGGGCAGGGATCCTGACAGTCTTGATCTTGAATGAAGATAATTGCCTATTAAACTGATGTCTGACTTTTTGCCCGTCGTAACGGCAGAGCCATCTTGAACGTTAACGGCTGGATGCAGCGTACAAAATGTCTGAAAATACTAAAAGAATTTACACTTAGTTATTGGATCAACACATTATCAATTTAATGACGACAAATAATGAAATGGTATCCACTTATTTACTGTATACAAATCACTTATATCACCATTCAAAGACTCATTAATTCAAATCTAGTACTACCTTATAAGGCACTACCTCATCAGGCAGTTGTATTCGAAATCGTTTTGAGCGCCTAGTGTTTTGTTTTGATAAAAAAAACTCCGCTTTGTCAACAATGTAACCTTTCCGCTTACTATCTTCGGTAATTATTTACAACTAGAGTCGTTAACGTACTCCGCTTGTTATATTTTCTCCTAGTTTCCATTTCTTCCTTTCTTACGAGAATCCAATTACCCCCAACTAGCTTACCTGAGCTAACATTCGCAACATACTGTTCTCCACACTTTTATCTTGACAACTGATACTTTCCTCACTTACCAAATGGTCTCAGGCTGTAAAAGACCATTCACTCTCCTCTAGTAACACTTCCATTGATAGCAGGTGCTGAACGATTATGTTCTCTCGTGCTACTGTGGGCCTTAGTATTGACAATGCTGACTTGCAGTCACGCAGCATGACTGCCTAATGGGACGCTTCTCAATCTTGCTGCACTTGGTCGTTTGCAAAGCCCTGCAGGTCCCATACCGGAAGTAGGTCAGAATCCAAATATGAAATTTGGTCCTTTATTTCAGTTGTCAAAGGAGTAGAAGTAGTAACCTCTTGATATACAGATTTTAAAGGTGATTCCTGATCCCAGATCTATAGATTTTAAAGGTGATTCCTGATTCCAGATTTATAATGATTACCTTAACTAGAGCCTTTACAGTTAATACGGAATAACAATGAGGATGTGTAAACTCAACGACAATACCCATTTAACATTCAGCTGGACAAACGATGGGCTATCAGCTGCGAGATTTAGACTACTTCTGGTTGTGATGTTGTTGTCCCATCACCATCTGCTCGTCTTTGGATTAAAGAAGTCCAAATCTTCTCAAAGGTTACTTGCTTTCCTCGTGTCTATAAATCTATTATTATAGTACATGTCCCCTACTTATTATAAAAAGGAGGTTGACCCTTCTGAACCGCTGAGAAGACAGAACTGGCTTCCTGAGAGTCATGAGATCGGTCTTTGCAAGGTCTAAAGACCTTGGGTCTTAGGTCCTGTGCTATACTTTACTTGTTAACTTTCCTGAGAAGTTCCTCTGATGCTTTGGATCTGACAATATTCAGACAAAATACTTTCCCAATATTCAACTGAAAACTCAAAAGATGCATTCTTGATGTATCAGTCTTTTTGCTTGAAATTTTGACAATTAGCACTTCCACGCTCCTATCTTCGATCAGAAACAACTCTCCCACCACAATTCCTTTAAAGAAATCACAAACAAAATTGTCCAACTTTACAGTGATCTTATACTTTGTTCACTCTGCTGTACTGCATTCACATCTACACAAACAATGATCTTACCTAAAACTTCAAAAATATAATTCGTATTAGCTTCTCCCAGTGAAGGAAAAAAGTACCAAGGGAGTTATTATTATTTTTTGTATACATAATTGAGTCACGAATCTTTACTGCTAAAGATAAAGGTACACTGGGTTACCATGGCAACGGCAACATCGGGCGGCCAGGAATTCCCTTGAAATACTGTTTCCTCCTGGATACAGTTACCGCCTTAGAACGCCCAAAAGACGAGATTCCAAAGACTCGTTGGGCACTGCCCTCCCTGGCGATATAATCACCTTAAGGAAACTGTCAAAAATACAGTCAATTCGAACCGATAACATGGAATCACAGCTTCCAACTCCCAAACAGGATATGGAGGATACCCTTAATCGATCTTAAATAAATTTGCATTATAAGAAAGGATGTCTTAGATTCTTTCCGCATTGCGGACAAGGAATTTAATTTTTTTCATCATACACACTGACGTTTCAGTGTAACAAGGGTAACTCGAGCCAAAAACTAATGTTTTCCCAATTCAAGAGGAGTCAGTCACCTCTACGTTGCCCTAGTTCTCATTTCTGACTTTTCAACTGCTTAGATTTATTATAAAAATGATCACTTTTCGACTGCTTAAATTTATTATAAGAATTATCACTTTTCGACTGCTTAAATTTATTATTAAAATTATCACTTTTCAACTGCATAAATTTATTATAAAAATTATAACTTTTCAACTGCTTAAATTTATTATAAAAATGATCACTTTCGACGCTTAATTTATTAATAAGAATTGTCCACTTCACTGCTTAAATTTATTATAAAAACTATCACTTTTCAACTGCATAAATATATTATAAAAATGATCACTTTTCAACTGCTTAAATTTATTATAAAAATGATCACTTTTCGACTGCTTAAATTTATTATAAGAATTGTCACTTTTCAACTGCTTAAATTTATTATAAAAAATATCACTTTTCAACTGCATAAATATGTTATAAAAATGATCACTTTTCAACTGCATAAATTAGATTATTCAGAGATGCACTTTTCCACTGCTTAAATTTCTTATAAAAATGACACTTTTCGACTGGCTTAAATTTGATTTATTAAGCAAAAATTGTATCACTTTTCGAACGGCTTAAATTTATTATAAGAATGTCATTTTCAAATTTTGCTTTTAAATTTAAAAATTATTATAAGAACTATTTCACTTGTCAACTGCAGAAATATTATTATAAAAATGGTCACTTTCAACTGCATTCAAGAAATTATTAAAAATGAAAACTGACATTTTTCAAGCTGCTTCAAATTTCATTATAAAAATGATCACTTTTCGACTGCTTAAATTTATTACAAAATGATCACTTTTCAGCTGCTTAAATTTATTATAAAAATTACTGTCTGGAGGAAGACTATTCAAGGGCGTTTAGATTTTTGCTCCACGATGTTGAATGCCACATTGATTCCGATTCTGATAGAAATCCTCTGATTTAGGTGCTTTTCTTTAGAGCCAGACAGAAACAAGATTGCAATTTTAATGTACTCATGAGGTAGCTGATCAGTTCAACCACTCGTTTGCAAATCTGACATCCTCTTTTCAGTTTTCTGTTAAAGATAAGTATTGAGTTGGCTTTGTCTGTCTGTCCGCACTTTTTCTGTCAGGCCTCAGATCTTAAAAATATTGAGGCTAGAAGGCTGTGAATTTGTATGGTCCATCCAGAACATCCACGCTCCAATATTCATATTCGAAGGACAATATGAAAAAACACAGGCGTATCAAATGTCGTTGTATCTCATCGGAGCACACAAATAATGCTTCCTACGACATAAATTAGATATGCATTTTCTCCTAGGGTTCACATAGGATTTCTCCACTTTCCAGGACTTGCTTCAGAGAAACATTCTTGTGCTCCAGTCAAGACATGATTTTCAATCCCTGTGGGAGGTTCTGTCGGGACGCTTCCGACTTGAAAACTAGTCACTTTGCAGGAACTCACCACAGATCTTGTTCTTGAGTCTTGGTGAAATACGCGAATAAAATGGTGACACTAAGATCAATATAATTAATACGCACATACATCACACTCCTACACATACGTATAATTATATATATATATATATATAATATATATATATAGATATATATACACAAACACGCATATAAACACACATATACATAGTACTAATTGTATAAATTTCTACATACAAACTTTGAAACATATGTACTACTTTAATTTGTAATTTTGTTAACAGAACTAGCGTATACAATGCCAGTATCCTAGCAATGAAGATTAATTTTACATTCCTTGTTGAAAGGAATATATTGACAAATTACTTTATGGAATCAATCACTGGAAATTATCAGAACGTATAATTAGGTCACCGAGTCGAAAGACGAGAAACATAAAACAGCTGGAATAAACAACAATACAACAGAATATTATATAACTGCCAAGACCATTTATTGAAGTTTTGCAGTATATCTCTTTTTAACTTAATTCTGGCAAGTATTTTTGAATGCAAAGTATAGAGTTTTTGATTTCCGGTTGCTCAAAGCGTCAATTATTTTTTACCTAAGACTATTTCATATTTTATTTTAACCACAACGAGACGACTGCCTGGATTGGTCGTCTTTCAAATACAGTTATCTATCTATTTCAACTATCGATGTATGCTTTAGTATGCACACACACAAATATATATATATATATGTATATATATATATATATACATATATATATATATATATATATAGTATATATGATATATATATATATATATGATAGTATATATATATATATATATATATATATATATATATCTATATATATATATATTTGTGTGTGTGCATACTAAAGCATACATCGATAGTTGAAATAGATATATATATATATATATATATATATATATATATATATATATATATATATATATATATATATATATACATATACCTATATCATATATATATATATATATATATATATATATATTATATATATATATATATATATATACACACACATATATGTAAGTGGTGGCTATCTCAAAGTATACGTTTAAGTGTCATAAATTCCATCTAGATAGGTTTTTTTTTATCCATCTCAGAATTGCTCCTTAACCTTTGTGTTATGTTATATGTATGTGTGCGTGTGCGTGTGCGTGTGTGTGTGTGTGTATGAAAGAACCTTTCGGCTTTTTTGTCTCTGTCTCTATTCATGATATGAAGTGTGCCATATTGTATTAGCTTCCACAACAACAAATACGCTGAAATGTATCCAGCAAAATATGATGAATAATGTGTAGAGGAATAACTGTCAACAAGTCCTTACTCAGAAGCTTTACAGGGAAAGTTGCAAGAATGCCTTTTGATAACCCCTCTGCTGCAGGAGGGAACTGAGGAAACAGCACAGCAGCTTCGATTCAGTATGTATTGAGCAACTGTTCATAAAGCGTTGACAAAAAATAAAGTGAGGTTGTCGAATCAAGAGCATTCACAACGGTGATAATGGCCTTTCATTATCAAGTTGCATGGAAATGTGCTGTCAAAGAAAACGCTAAAGAAAAAAAAACCGTGAATCATAGATTTGGCAACGAAGCTAAGAAGAGGATTGCCAATATATTACCGAGAACAGTTAGGGCTTAGACAAATCTCGTGTAGACAGATACCTGAATTTATAACTATCTGTCTTTCTGCGCACGGTGCTCCCACAATATATATATCTGAAGCAGAATTCGAACTCGTGTCTACAGAGTTGCTTAGAAGCCTTACGTATTATGTTTTGATAGATACAGGACCTCTCCCCTTCCCTCCCTTATAACAAAAAAAGCACACTAAAGTCCCCGTCACTTCAGATGTACTGGGATTTAAGGAACTTTGTAGAAAAACAGACTAGAATATCTGGCGCTCACATCAAGTAATAAAGAGAATATCAAAGCATTCTTATGACTCGCACGAATAGCAGGAAAAAAAGCACTCATAACCTTACGTAAAATTGTTCTTTTTCCATGTACCACAGTGGGGAAAAATCAAGGGACTCCCATCTAAGGAACAGAATAGCGATAATCGAAACCTTCCGAGGAGTAATATTAAAAAAAAAAGAATACGAGACCATTGGAAAAACCTCACCAAACATTGCCAGATGGCTCCACTTGTTATTACTTATAAGTTTGTACGTACCTACCTAATCCTACTACAAGTCACCGTCAATTACTGGAAGCCCTTACCTGAAAACAGGGAAAAAGTTTTTCTTCAAGTTACTGAGAGATATCACTTGTAATTACTGGAAGGTCTTGATTGAGATCACACGGAGTTTTCATGCGAAACTGATCGAAGATCTCACACGAAGCTACAGTAAGGACTGAACCACAGTTACGGAAAAGAATACCAATGAAATACCACAGGTATTACCTCAATGACTAAACTACAGTTAGGTTCGACCTAAAGCTATTGGAATCAAGTCACTTGGAATCCCCGAAATATCTTACTTTTAACGACTGAGGGTGGCATCATCTCTGTCTTAAGTGAATTTATAAGTTATCATCTCCATTTCCTAGAAACTCTCGTCTTACTGTATCAAGATTTCATGTAAGATTACAGTTATGTCATCATATAAGTTACTAGGTTCCGTTTGAATAAAGAAGTTTTACCTGTCATTACGGGAGGAGTTTTCCTTTATGTGAGAAATTCGTTTTCACATGAAAACCCTGAAATGCTCCCGTCCAAGTGAATGGAAGACCCCATTTGAAATCATCTAAAGGATCCACTTGAAATAGTGGAAGATGTCACCTGAAGTTGGTAGAAACATCATTTTATTTAAAAATTAACCTCACTTGGAATGACTTGCAGATCTCATCTTGAGTTAAATGAAAGTCTTGCCCCAAATTACCTGTAAGTGTCATTCGAACTGGAAGGTCCCACCTGGGAAAACGGAAGACGTCAACTGCACCAACTACTTGTTTTAAGTAAACTTTTTGAAATACCACATTGAATTCATGGGGTTTCTTATGTATTCGGAAGATCTCGCCTGGAACTATGTCACCTGAAGTGACTAGAATGTCTCATCGGGAATCTCTGAGAAGACTCGCTTAAAACTTCAAAAAAGAAAAAAAAAAAAAGTCTTGCCTAAAATGACTGGAGTGTCTCACTTGAAATGAGCGAAGGGTCCCATCTTAATTCAATAGAATGCCTCACCTCAAATCACTTGAGTTACCGGAGTTATCACTTTCAATTTAAATCGACAACTGATATGAACATAACTGAATTAACGGTTGCAATATTAATGAAAGGTTTCACCAGCGGTCAATGAAGAACCTCAGTTGCAGATCGTGTATGATCTCATTCGAATTTATGAAAATTTACTTGAGGAGGATCTCACTCGAGGTGACTGAAAACCCTTCTTGCCTGAAAGTACTGAGAGGCTTACATCAGAGTGACCTGGTTTTACCTGAGGTGACTGGAATGTCTCCCCCAGAAAAAAAAGTGGGGGGGGGGGGGGTGATGATTTTTGACTTCGATGGTCTTATTGCACCAGAAGCGACTGGAATATCTCCCCGCAAAAAAAGGAAGATATTACTTGAGGTCTCTTATTGCACCCGAAGCAACTGGAGTGTCCTCCCCCCCCCCCCCCCCGCCCCCACCCCCCCCCCCCCCGCATAACAAAAAATAAAAACTGGAAGATATTACTTGAGGTCTTATTGCCTAAAATGACTGGAATGACGTCTTCCACGAAATTACCGAAGAGCTCGCCTGGAACTGATTATGAGAAAATACTTGAAGACCTCACCTGCAATCCTACGAGGAGGAGGAGGAGGAGGAGGAGGAGGAGGAGGAGGAGGAGGAGGAGGATTTCTCACTTGAAACCCTGCCCAAGGAAATAAGGACAACGAACCGAATAGCATGATCCGATAACACACAAGTGGTTAAGAGTGCGCGCCGAGTATGAATAATTAAACGGGCAAAATGGTTTGGAATCTCTTCCAAGAGTCTTAGGGAGTTGCTAAGACGCCCAGGAGACTTTTTTTAAACTCGCTCTCTTCTCCGAGATCTCCCATCTCTGTCTCTTCCACCTTCTTTATTCAATTTGTTCTTCTAAGATAAATTACTGTTTCTACGTCTTCGATCTTTACACTTTACCACATAGTCAGGGCTTCAGGTTCGTTTGATTGGTCTCCTTTCAAGTCTTTTTTTTTTTATTATTTTTATTTTCATCATCAAGTCTTTTAATTGCTGTTTCATTACTTTATGGGATCTCGTCTATCATGGTTTCCAAGCCTTGTTGGTATTTTAAATTTATCATTTTTAATGCAAGAACACAATATCTTTTTGTTCTAGTGAGACATTCGCGAAGTATAAATAGATTAATTCGTATTATATATATATATATATATATATATATATATATATATATATATATATATATATATATATATATATATATAGTTTTAACACTTTTTTTAATATCATACTGATCGACCTTGTGAAAAACCATTGAGAGAGAGAGAGAGAGAGAGAGAGAGAGAGAGAGAGAGAGAGAGAGAGAGAGAGAGAGAGAGAGAGAGAGAATTTGTCTCGATGGAAATTTTTCTAATTCGTGAGAATCAAGAATAGTGATTGGATTTTTTTTTCAGTGCGTTGCAAAGTAATTCGCTTCAAGGGATATAGCTCTAGAGAGAGAGAGAGAGAGAGAGAGAGAACCATAGTATTCTTCAAACGACTGATTAAAAACAATAATGAAATAAATTACACGTATACATAAAAGTTTATAAAACCTCAAGAAACGGTGAAATGTTTTGGCAAGGCCACGCTACGTGTTCTGAATTACTTTTTCTTTCTTTCTTTCTTTTTTCAACTGCAAAGGAACCAAAATCATTATTTTGATCTACCAAAGTACAACGATAGAAAAGCTCGTTTTTAAGTGTGAATTGTATCCGTCTTTGAAGGAAAAACAATGACTCATCTAAGTTTATGTACCTCTTGGTATTATAAATACCGCCTTTTCTGTAACATTTTTTCATTCATAACCTGCCTGAAGAGAGACAGAGCTGATCTCTGAAATAAAGTATTTAATTTCTGCATTATGGCGTTTTTATGGGTTCATTTCATTAGATAGAATTCTTTTTTAACAGAATATATTTCACAATAATTAGATATACAACCCACACACACACACACACACAACACATATCATATAGAATATACATATATATTATATATATGTATATATATATATATATATATATAATATATATATATATATGTATATATATATGTATATATATATATATGTATATTATATATATATATATATATATATATATATATATATATATATATATATATATATATATAGTATATAGATGAGATATTATTTTTCCTTCAAAGACGGAGAACAATTCACACTTCAAAACTTACTTGAAATCACAACCCCCGCCCCACCAGCAAACACCACACACACACACACAACACACACACACACACACACATATATATATATATATATATATATATATATATATATATATATATATATATATATATATATATATATATATATATATATATATATATATATGATATATAAATATATATCTCTTTGGAAGTTTGCACTCGAGTAAGGGAAGTTTCAAATCGAAGATCTAACCCTTTTTTTTTCATGTAAAGAAACAGGACAGACACGAGTCGCATCGGGGCAGCAGATTCTCAATACGTTTTTTCTCTGTCTCTTTCTCAGTTTCGGGTATTCTCCCTCTTCCTCTCTTTTGGAACAAACTTCCGGGCTGCCATCTTATGTTCTAAAGTCGTATGGCTTCTCTCAAAGAAGTACATGAAGGCCAAGAGAGTAATGGTCATTATATTATGTTGTTCTTTTAACATTGTTCCAGAATCCCTACTCTTAGCCTGACGACTCGAGCGCAGACAAAAATTAGGACATGGACTTACTGATTGAACTGATCAACAAATTTACCACTAGACTTAGATAACTCATGTCTCGTATATCTATCTATAAGCTTACACACACATTTTCAAACTCACGCGCACACAGTCTCGATGTTAATGGGTCATCTGTGGCATAATACTTTGGAAGTAAAAAAAATGCTATATGAAAGTTGAGGTGAAACTTATTATATGCATAGCATATATCACATATAAATATATATAAATATTATTATATATATTATTTTTTTTTTTTTAATATAGATATATATACATATATTATTATATTATATATATATAAAGAATATATATATATAGATAAAATAAAATAAAGTATATATATAGTTTACTATATACATTATAATTTATCTACATACATATATAAATTATGAGCTGATTCACAGAAAGCAAAAATAAGCTGGAATACGTGAATTTTATTTTGGAGATTATAACTGAAACGTTACACTGTATAATTGGAACTTCAGATTATTGAGGGAGAGAAAAAAATTCTGCCTTTTTTCCAGAGCTATAGTGACTTATTGACTTGGAACTTGCTCACAGTAGCATTTTACAGTATGGCGAATCGGAAAACTAAAGTGAGGTATAATCAAGCTGCTTGTACATGTCCTTAATAGACTAGTACTCGTATAGAGCTTTGGCCCAAGGCCAAGCGCTGGGACTTACGAGGTCATTTAGCACTGAGTATTGAAACTGAGAGTGAAATGGTTCGAAAAGGTCTAACAGTAGGAAGACCTCGTAGCTGCACTATGAATCAAGTGTTAGGAAAGGGTGGAAAGAAAGATGGAAGAAAGAGAATATGAACGGAGGTACAGTCAATGGAATGAAAAGGGTCTCAGCCAGGGGTCGAAGGGATGCTGCACAGAACCTGAAGTAATGCCTAAAGTGCACCGTGTGAGGTGCACTGACAACAATACGTTTTGGGGTACCATGATCTGCCTTGATGCATATCCTGGATCCCTCAACTACCCTCTCCACTTTCTACATTCATTCACTTCCAAAGGAAATAAAGATTTGAGTTTCTCCTTCTATCTTATGATTTTAGGGAAATCTCATCTCAGTAAACAGTCACAGGCGATTGTGTTCAGGAAAGCATATCCGGGCCAAGTTTTGGAACCTATACATAAGGCTTGTAGCGTTACAGAGAATGGCTCAAAATTTCCTAGGCCTAAATAGAATAGAATTCTTAAGAAGTCATCCCAACTCCACATCGAATGTGTGTGAGGACACAAGTGTGTTCACATTCTAAGAACGAAAAAAAGTATTGTCCACTCATACTTTAAATTGCTCTGGCACGTGATTGATAGATTTCTCACTGCCAAAAGTTGTAATGAGAGATTATTTCAAGCAGATTTTCATTTTAATGTTTTCCACGTCTGTTTTTGATAACCAAAATGACTTTCGTTTTCTAGATTTGTTGTATTTTTCGATAAATATTTTTTGAACGCTGTTCAATTCATTTCCATTATTCGCCCCTCCCAATAAAAGGACACAGATGAAGAGGAGAAAGTGAACATAAAAGTCGAGATGTTCCACCGCCCTTATGGAGTGCTGACAGAGAGGCGATATTATCATCCCGACCGAGTGTTTTCTGACGGTGAGCCGTCCGTTTACTCTCGAGATGAAAAATCCCATCGAAGTGATCAAGACTCCGAATAGAAATTTCTTTGAAGAAGATGGCTCAGCCTAAGTAAGTGAGTACTTAAGACCATCATTAGATATTCAATCAAAGGGACCTTATTGAATAAATTCCATTACCTCGGACGGCGGTGCTGGTGCTAAGCGAAGATTCCCCTCTCCTCGGCGAACTCTTATATATACTGTAGTATTCAGCGCTGCCTCCGCCTCCTCCTCCTCCTCCTCCTCCTCCTCCTGCTCCATGAATTCCGCAATGAATGAGAGCCGGCTTGAAAAGAATCCGTCCTTTGCTTCTATGCAGCCATGTGGAAGGGAGGAAAGAAAGGGATTCCTGGCGTTTCTCCCAAGACAAAGGTAATTGATGTTGCTCGGAAGGCGACGCCGAGACTGACAGGAAATGTGAGCAGAGTGGAAATGGGGATGAAGTTCAAAGGTCGCACACAACCGCCGCCTTCTTTCCAGGGCTCTGGCACTCGGTGGGCGCAAGGCGCCTGGACTTTCTTTCCATGGGGTGCTGGAAGGGTTGGGGGTGGGACCGAATAGCCGAATTAGAGCGACCATTCGAAGGAAAGATATCTCTGAAGTACTTGGTCACTAGTTGAGTGACGTACAGTATAACGTGCAGTGTAACGTGCATATAACGCCATCAATATTCATATTCGAAGGACAATATGAAAAAACACAGGGGTATCAAATGTCGTTGTATCTTTCCTTGTACACCTTTTGTGTAGATATAATTGATAACCGTAGGAAACTCGTAGTCCTGATGTGACTGAAACTGTTGACACGAATGACATTCCTTCGTGAGCAAGTTCTTCGTAGCCGCTTGAATCTCATTTCTGAATAACCTCAAAAGGATTCATTCAGGAAGAAATACAACCGACCAGAAAGAGTTAAGAGTTTAAAGAGGTTTTAGATTACTATCGAAATACTTTTATTGTCAGAAGGACAGAAATGGTGGTGATGATCTTCCAGTGTTTATGATCTCCCAAAATCAAACCTGTTGCTAAGCTGGTTGGGGATAAGGAGGACGATTCATTATTATTATTCAAGACGGAACCTCTTTGCATTTCAATTTTTAACGCGTGAATAGCGATGACGTCAACTACCGCCACCAGCCTCCCCCAACCACCCCTAAGGTCTGAAGTAAAAATGATGACTCGTAGTTTATGGCACTGGCATAGAAATCTGTGGTTTATCAATCTAAATGACTTCTTACGACGTCATTTTATAGATATCAGGCACTCAACATACGACCTTCGCAGGAGATCTCATTAATCAAAAAGATATATATTATTTGTAATATTAACCCAACATGCACTGAAGCACTGTAAGAAGCCTACTTGCTTTTGTAGACTAAACCGTTATTTAGTAAATTGTAAAACTGACCAGTAAAATTTGACTTAGCTTTGCATATGAGATGGTTAGTTAAACAGTAAAAAAAAATTCGACATCAGTTCACATAACCGAAAATCTGGGAAATTTCGTTCTTTGTCCGCGTCCAAGGTTGCAAGACACTGATTTGGGACTTCCCCTCACTTTACAGCTCTGTTCAGTCAAAAATTAAACAGCAAAAGCAACTATAGTTGAGGACGTCTGACTGTACAAAGGAGTTTAACGGTCCCTAAATCCATTGATCGGAGGTGCTACATATCAATTCCAAGATTGTAAAATCTGCATCACTGTGCTGCCTAACAGATTCATATCTATGCAAATAGCAATGTTTTTGAATTTCAAAATAATCCTCTGAAATGACTTATCTTCAGAGGCAAGAGCCTATAGGTTTTGAAAGTAATAACATCATTACTTAATACAAAACAGACTCTTCAAATATCTTTTTCTAATTGCAAGAAGAGAGCTACAGTACCAAAATTCATCTGAGATATTCCCACCGATGTGTATTGCAGCTCACATATTGCATTCCTTTACAAAAAATTCTTAAAACTAATTGCATATTTTCAAAAACCAACGAGAAATGGGGATAAAATTACACGACTAAATGTTGTGCTCAGATGCTTTCAAGGTCAACAGATCAAAGAAACTTCGAGCCGTATGTGTTGGGATTGTCCAAGGTATCCGATTTAGTCCATCCGAGCGAAGGTTAGGGGGGCGGGGGTTGGGGGGGGGGCGATTGTATAGAATTCCAGGGGCCAGGAGGCGATGTCTCTTTCGATGCTCTTCGCCTTCAGTCAAACATTTTATTTGCTGCATTGTTAGAATCACAAGAATGACGCGTCAGAGTTTGAAGGCACGTAAATGTCATAAGAAGCTGTCAGAGGCATATTTTGTATTTGAAAGACCTAAGGTTATTCTTATATATTTCAAAATATAAGAAGGAAATCGGAATAAACAAAAAGCCCGTTTAAGCTGAAAACTTGGATAACTTCGCTTTTAAGATCTAGATTTATGAAGCACCGGTTATGTAGATAAACGTTTCAGTTACAACCTAAAATATATCGAGACGAACAAATTGCTTTAGCAGTTTTTTCTCAATCTCGGATCTCAATTTTATACACACAAACACACGCACATATATTATATATATATCTTTCTATGTTATATATATATATATATATATATATATATATATATATATATATATATATATATATATTATATATATATATGTTAAGAAGTGCAGAAGCCTATATGAATAGTTATGTAGAAAATTAGCTAGGGAAATCTACTAGTAGAGTTATGGTAGATGAAGGCGAAGGAAAGGTAGAGAGAGTGGCAGAAACAGATAGCAGTCATAGCTGTTTGGAAAGTGAGACTAAATAAACCCAGCGCCTTCGCCAAAACAAAAAGGTGATGATTAAAGTGGAAAATCTGAACTTTGACTCATCCAGTGGGTGGTTACGATAGATTACGACAACCACTAAGATTCGTACAGGGGTGGCACCGGAAGCAAGAGTGACCACTTATGTAAAAGTAGGGTGCATCCCAGTAGAAAATAGGAAGGTGCCCAAATTGAAAGAATAGGTTCAGAATTAATTTGAAAT